>NC_090785.1:14802500-15177500 GCF_040054535.1 Antennarius striatus | reverse complement strand
CCTTGTGAACGTGTCATTCCCCTACAGTCTGAGGGAAATAGCGTTGCAAAGAGACACTGTGCATGATGATAAACCAAATCCAATCTATTGATTCTGTTCACTGTGCTGCGTCTGAAATGATCCCAGCTTGTAGTAATTGTGAGTTAGAGCTCTACCAAGCAGCACAAGAAACACAGCAGAGAGTTTCTGTTAGGTCTGTCTTCCCCATCGCCTTAAATGGCTGATCGGTGAATGGAAATGCATTAAGGCCATTGGTCTGGAAATGATTTACTCACATTTTCCACACAGTCATACTATATCTTATAATGCAGTCATTTCGATGGTGAAGTTTAAGACTTGTTGAGACCCTGGTGCTGGACAGGAGCATCGGTACAACAGAACACTATTAAAATAAAACCTAAAACATCTCCTCCTGTTTACAAGTCTGACTTTAGAGTCATGTAATATTCTTTAAAAAGACTAGAATTACAGACACAGCTTTTCTACTGTGGTTTTAACGCTGTACTGTTTGTTTAAAAGGGGGTCTCTCCTAAAATAGGCACAGAGTTGAACTTAATGTCACGTTAGAATCAAAGTCAAGGGGGCCTCTAGGAGCCAACACCCTCTGAGCCACACATCCGGAACAACGGTTTTCACTTAGGACCTACTGTATTTCACTTCATTAGGCAAGAAATACACATTTCTCTGACGGAACAAAGACAGTGGAGGAAAGAATTCCACTTTATATTAACAAAACCCAATTTCTCTCCATGCATCACGTGACCCACTGAATGATAGTGACGTATAGATTTTAAAAAAAGTTCTCAGTTTGGCGTCAGAGAGAAGGTGACAGTAAGGGGCTTACCGTCCCTGCGCAGAAAGTAACGGTGTCCGGTGAGAGTGCTCCTGCTGTCTCAGCGGCGGCCCCGAACTGTCTGCCGTCCCGTTGTGCGTCGCTCGTGACGTCACTACGTCACAGGGAGCGTCTGACAGCAGCAGCGCTCCGTCCCACAGTGGAGATACGAGGCGCGTCACCGCTGACATCAGGTCTTTGCGAACACAGATTTACGCAAATCCTGTTTTCTTTGACAGCTGTTCAAACATAAAATCACACTCAATAGATTAAACACAAACAAACAGATTAAACACAAACACACAGATTAAACACAAACACACAAATTAACACAAAGATTAACACACAGATTCAACATAAACAGACAAATGACTCTTTCTGCCCAATTTGAAAAAGCGTTTTCCTTTTTTTTCTTCCTTTTTTGGCCGTGCTTCGGCTTTATTTATAGTTTACTAGGGCAGGATGGTTCTCACTAGTTATGAACGCGTGCTCACACTTTGTAGTTGTATATTTTATGAGCCCTTGAATAAATTTGTAAAAACATTTAAAAGCAATTTAAATGTCTTTAAAAAGGCATCAGTAGCAGCAACACACAACTTTCACGTTCAGTTCTTGCCAGAAGTTTGTCATGACAGAGTTCAAATGTTAGGAGAGCTTGTGTCTATTTCTGTCCTTTCAGGCATGAGTTCCAGTAAAGGGAGGGGGTTGAAGAGATAGAGATAGGTTGGGGGAGAGGGGGGAGTGGATTACAGAGGTACTAATACAGTACGGGAATAGGAAACAGGGGCAGTAATTAATCTTGTCTCAGCGGTGCTGTCCAGGAATAAATACAGTACATACATAAATACAGTATATGACATAACTGTTGCATACTGACCTCCTCTGTTTTGGAAATGCATTGCAGGTGATGAGAAAATGTTTTGTGTTATTATTTGTGCATTCTACCAATATTCTATTAATCAGTCAGTTCAAATAATCAAGGGCTCTATTAGCTCCATATTTCTCCTTGTAAGTTCTTTATCTTTGTATTTTATTGAATAAATTGTTGCCTCACAGCAAAAAAAAAGTTTGAAAGCAAAAACAAACAACAATTAAAGTGAACACAAAAGCATTTTTGACATTCTGAATAGGATTTTCTGTTCACGACTCTCACCCTGTGGCTTACATTCTATAATGAGTGTATTATGATCCAAACTGCTGAAGGGCCAGAAAGGACACTTTGTAAGTAATTCCATTGAGTGGGAGGGCCGCACAGGCAGCTCTTGTATATATTGTAGAAGAAATCTAGTTTCCTTCATCTGAGTCAATACGTTGGGTATTTTTTGCCTCAGTGCGCTGTTTTTACAAATCACTCATGGGACTAAAGACAAGGTAAAGAACTTGTGTATCTACTTAATGAAATTACCGTCAGAAAGTCAGATTCAAATCCCTTTCCTCTTGTTTAAATTGCGTTTGTGAAGTTTTGTGCACAACAGCAATGTTTGTTTGTATGTTTTTAAGACTGTATACAAGATGAATCTTAATTGCACAGTGGACATCCTTGAATAACACATTCATGATTATGCTTCCAGTAATCAACTTGCATTATTTATCGCCATTATTTACTTGAGCATTACTTTGTGGATCCTGTGAAAACGGTTTCTTAACCAGACTTCCTATTGATAGGAGGTCTGAGCTTTAAATTTGGTCAAAGGTTCTTCAACACTCGCCTCCTGACCACAGAAGTAGATGCCAGGAGGGATTAGTTGAGTTGAAATTCCCCGATAGGAGATGAGAGGTGAGCTACCTCTCAAAGAATAAATGTGCAGCCTGCTGCATGCATAAGCTATAAAAGCTGCTTTGTCCTCCTCTGTTAAACTGAACCACAAGAAGCCATTGGTCTGGCAGGCTCCCGCTACCAGGTTGAGATAAGGTCACTGCTCCGTAAGGTCACAAGCTCATTTCTAAGCAACACACAGCATGTATGTACACTTTGAAGACTGTCTGTAGTTTTCGTACTTTAACTTCTACTCTGGCCACATTAAGGCATTTTTCATAATTTTCTCTTGTTTCTTTTTTAGTGAAGGACAAAATACAAAGTCACGGAGCAGAGTGTATCTCAAACACTTGAATTATCTCGGCAGCACAATCATGAACAGATAACCAGAGCCACAGCTCTGCATGAATAACAGGAAGAGTTAATTCCCCCCCC
The DNA here is from genome assembly GCF_040054535.1 of Antennarius striatus. Taxonomy (NCBI): domain Eukaryota; kingdom Metazoa; phylum Chordata; class Actinopteri; order Lophiiformes; family Antennariidae; genus Antennarius; species Antennarius striatus. Next base: position 15,174,477 of record NC_090785.1, on the reverse strand, counting down.
CCCCCCATGTGTATGCTATAAAAAAATCTCATAAACATTACCTGGCAAGTTTGGTCTTAAGAATATGTAAAGAAAGTGACATGAATCTATTTGTTTTGTCTTGATTTGCATGTCTAACAAAAGAAAAAATATAACCGTGATCTGGTGAACATGGGAGTGTAAATATTTAATCCTCATTTCTAACAATTCAATTGTCCTCATTTGATTTTAACAGTGACTGATCAAAAGCAGTCTTGCATCAAGCTGGAAGGATGGATTGTCACCGAAGTTATACTGTCCTGACGAGGTGAGAATTTTCTCTGCAAGAAATAAACAAACATAACAAAAACATATCAGAAAAATCTATTTTTTATATCATTGTATATATGAGCAAAAGGCTAATAATGAGTACATTTTCTGTATTCATGAGAAATATTCAATGAACTATATGTATACTTATTTGAAGGTTGAGTTTAGTGCAACTCTGGACTAGGGCGTTGTTTTTGTGCTGTGGGTGGTGGTGAAAACCCCATACATCAGCAATAACGTATCAGTGAGTTGATAAAGGGACACACATAAAATAATCTGAGAGAATGCCAGATACTTTTATTTTTTTTGTGTAAGTCTACCTGGGCGACAAGGAATCTCACAGAGGAGGTGAGTGAAGTCTTTTAGTTTTCATTTAAGAGAAATTAGTCAGAATGTGATATTATTTATTTACAAAAACACACAATTGTCAACAAATCTGTCTCATGAGATACTTTTTCAGAAATAGGCATAATCATTTTGTTCAGAGGAAACTGTAAGATCATAAATGTTGACGATGGTTTTCCGCAAAGGGCTGACCTGACAATTATTCACAGGTTCACCAAACATTCTGCTCCTTTCTCTGTCGTTCATTTACGCCCTCTTTTTGATAAACATCAAACTCCCACCTGTCGTCCCTTGCTTACCACTTCTCCCTATCCCGATCCAAACCCCTCAGAAGAATGACGTCCTCCAGAGTGAAGTCCTTTTTTTTGAGCCTTTCTCGGAGGAAGCCGCTGGAGCCTGAGGGGGAACAGTCCACCTTCAACCGATGCCTGACCACTCTGGACCTCGTGGCCCTCGGGGTGGGCAGCACATTGGGAGCCGGGGTGTATGTCCTGTCTGGGGAGGTGGCACGACAGAGTGCAGGACCCAGCATCATCATTTCCTTCTTCATTGCGGCCCTTGCATCTGTATTTGCTGGACTGTGTTATGCAGAGTTTGGGTCCCGGGTTCCAAAAACGGGCTCAGCGTACCTTTACAGTTACGTGACTGTCGGAGAGCTGCTGGCCTTCATCACAGGGTGGAATCTGTTACTCTCTTATGTCATAGGTAAGTGTGACATATGGATTTACAATGAATTGTCAAGTCTATTTGTCACTGATGAGGATTTGGCAACAAAGTCCTCTTAGAATAGCTGCTTTGGTGAAAACAATTTATCTGTATAAGAATAAAAATTTCACTTTATTCTCTGATTTAATATTCTTTTCTTTCTTATGGGACATTTATTTCACAGATTTGACAATACGTACTTAGAACCATAAATGACCAATCATCAACATGGGCTTTGTGTTATACTTTAGGACAGATTCTCTTTAATCTGTGAAAGTTCAAAGATTTAGGGTTCTTGCTGACATTTGTCAATCTAGTTGTTCTCATAAATCGAGATTATTATAATTACAGAGTCATTAAGCTTTCAGGTCTCATAAAAGGAACGATCACCATGAATAATTTCTGTTTATGACTACAATAAAGCAAGTGGGGCGGTACAGTGGCGCCATAAGTAGCACTATTGCCTCACAGAAGGAAGATTCCAGGTTTCTTTACTTTCTGTGTGGCGTTTGTAGGTTGTCCTTGTGCCTGTATGGGTTCTCACCTGGTTATCCAGCTTTTTCCCACCTCCAAAAATATGCATTTTAGGTGAATTAGTCACTCTAAATTTTCTGTATGTGTGCGTGCGTGTGTGTGTGTGTGTGTGTGTGTGTGTGCGTGTGTGTGTGTGTGTGTGTGTGTTTGACATGCGCGTGCGCGCGCGTGTCATCCAGGGTGTACCTCCATGACTGGATGGATGGATGGATGGATGGATAATGCAATGACACATGCTAAGCACATATCTTTCTATTGCAAACTTTTCAGGGACATCCAGTGTTGCGCTGGCGTGGAGTGGGACATTTGATGACCTCATAGGCGGCTACATATCCACTTATTTTAAAGAAAATGCATCCATGGGTCTCCCTGGCCTGGCCCCTTACCCAGATGTCTTTGCTGCTTTTCTCATCTTGCTGCTGTCGGGTAAAATGAGGACACTGGTGTTGTTATGGTGGCAACAACCATGCATGATAAAGGAATCAGTACTGAATATGTTTTCCATATTTCCATATTCCATAAGGTGTGCTGGCTTTTGGAGTGAAGGAGTCAACCACAATCAATAAAATCTTCACAGTAATAAATATCCTGGTGCTCCTGTTTGTGGTCATCTCTGGGTTCATTAAGGGGGACATCACCAACTGGCAAATAAGTGAAGAGGTTCTGATAAACGCCACTGCAGAATATAAGTAATGTCACATATAATCCTCACTGTGTTCATATGTGAACAGAATTCCTGTTAGCTCCGTATAAAACAGTATTGTCTCCCCACTGCAGAAACTTGACTTCCACTGTCAATGTGACGAGTATGTTTGGAGTCGGTGGATTTTTCCCTTACGGCTTCAGTGGAACGATCACTGGGGCTGCCACATGCTTTTATGCTTTTGTTGGATTTGACTGTATTGCTACAACAGGTAGGAGGACAATGTCTGCCTGAATCAGTGTAAGTGGGATTTCGTGTAGCAGATTACAGCACGTTACAAGAGTCAGACGTCAACAGATAAGAGTGTGTTACATTTGAGACGGCAGCAGTCAGGAAAACCTGTAATTTGTGTTATATTTTGGAAAGAGTTTATAAACTCTGGTGTATCGAGTCATTCACACTGTCCTTTTTGGATTTGGTCATTGCAACGATTGTTCAATAATTTTCTTGCTAAACAATGTAATACAAACTGGGTTAGAATGATTCAATAAATTCATTGTTTTGCTTCTCCACAGGCGAGGAGGTGAAGAACCCCCAGAAGTCTGTCCCTGTGGGCATTGTGGTCTCATTGCTTATTTGCTTCCTGGCCTACTTTTCTGTGTCTGCTGCTCTCACCCTTTTGATGCCTTACTACATGCTCAGTGAAAAGAGCCCCCTCCCAGTAGCCTTCGAATACGTCGGATGGGGTCCCGCCAAATACGCTGTAGCTGTGGGGTCATTATGTGCCTTGTCCACCAGGTATAAAACTGCAGCCATGATTTGATATTATTAAAAATTTAATATTATTAATATGAAAATGAAAACATTGTGGTTGCTCTGTTGGTTGACCAAATTCTTGTTCCGAACTGAAAAATTTCAACAACTACGTGATTTAGTAATTGTTTCTAGAAATGCCAGTAATGTACTTTTCTTGTTACACCGACTATTTAACGTACGAATAAGAATGAGTTGTAATTGCTTTGCTGCATCATGAGGTCAAATATTCAATTTCTTCTCCAACATATGACTCAATACTTCCTAAACCAACAGCTCTCTAGTAAACTAGTCCACGGACATTAACATTCGCTCTATTTCTTGTCAGGCATGTGTGATAATGCAAAACTAAATGTTTCTGTGATGTCAGGAGAAATGTTTGTCATTGATCATTCTACAGCAAAGTACAGCCAAGACAGGACGGATGCAAAAAGGAGGAGGAAGGACCTTTGTTTAATCCTTAGGCTCATTTGTCTTTGAAAGTATTTAAAAGAAGTATGATTTCCACTCCTTCTTAATATCCATTTAGGACAGAATGCTGTCAAAGAATGTTTTGGAAATTAGTATCGTTTTAAGAAACAACCTGCTTTCTGTTTAGACACTAAGAACATTTAGAATTTCATACTGTATTTCATACTGTTTGTGTGCCCAGTCTGCTGGGTTCAATGTTCCCGATGCCACGGGTGATGTTCGCCATGGCCAGGGACGGCCTGCTTTTCCATCCCTTGACTAAGGTCACCTCTAAGGGCAGTCCCGCCATAGCCACCATATCGTCTGGAATAGTAGCGGGTACAGATGCTTCACCTGTTCATCAGCTTCTAAGTGCATGTGGAGAGGTTTTTTTGGACTTAAACCAAATGCTTATTGCCTGTCCTCTTTAGCCATCATGGCTCTGCTGTTCGACCTGGAAGCATTGGTGAATATGATGTCAATCGGCACGCTGTTTGCTTACACGCTTGTGGCGTTATGCATCTTAATACTGAGGTAAAACTATTTCATCTGTTTCTTCTCCCACAGAGTTTCTCTAGAGTTCTGAGCAAATTTACACCTTTTTATTTTTTTGCCTATCATTTGACAATCAAGGTACCAAGAGAGTCCAGGTGAGGACACGGACCTACAGATCATGGAATCAGAGTCCAAATTCGGCTTCATGAATCTTCCATCCTACCCCACTTCTTACACCTCACGAACAGTCACAATTCTTACTCTATTTTCTGGTGCGTAAAGCAAATTGGTAATTCCCCTGTCTTTTTGAAAGTTGAACTGATCTCTCTGATTCTCCTGTTCCGTCTCTGTAGTGGTCAATGTGATTGCACTGTGCGTCACCTTGTCTCAAGCCTTAGACGCTCTGGCTCGTGGGGAAGCATGGACCATAGTGATTGTCTGTATCCTTGCCTTTATTCTGTCTATCACTATTGTCCACATTTGGAGGCACCCACAAAACAGTACCAAGGCAACCTTCATGGTGAGAACATTTTGGCTGTGTGAGCTCATGCACACAAATTTTGTATTTAGGATTAAAAAAAAGATGATGAATGTGCCCTCTGTTTTCTTTGTTGGCAGGTTCCTCTAGTTCCACTTCTGCCTATAGTGAGCACGCTCATCAACATCTACTTGATGGTCCAGTTAGGCGGAGACACATGGATAAGATACGCTGTTTGGCTGTTAGTGGGTACGACTGTATTTTTACTCAAGAAGTTCCCAGAGCTCTCATCAGTTTAGCTGCTCAACCCTAATGACCCCCTTCTTATGTCTCCAGGGTTTCTCATCTACTTCATCTATGGTATACGTAACAGTGTTCAGAAGCAGCGCCTCGAGACTAACCAGACAAAGACTGACACTGTGAGCTGCAAATCAGAAATCATCAAAGAAGAAAAGTTCTAAGCAAACCTTGAGTGGAGAGGAATGAATTGAGACATTGCAGAAAGCAACCATTTTAAATGTGTAGTTACTGTCTAATGCTAAGTATTGTATCAACATGCAGACAAAAAAAAAATCATTCCAGATTAAAGGTTAATGGAATTTATCATTTAAATATTGTCATTTCCAAATCTGATAACATCTGTAAAATGTAGATGTGGTGTCCTGTTAAAGTAATTTACACTGTAATAAGAAAATGACCAAAGGGCTCAAACTGTTTTTCCTTTATTATTGCCATTTTATAACATGTTCGGTTTACCATTGCATTACAAGAGATTTTTAAAAAAAATATGACTGAATTCAGACTGTCCAAAATAGTAATAATATAAAATTGTATCTATTTTTTTTTAACGTTAGCATGTAACTGCAGAATGAAGTTTGTTACAACATAACAAGGTCACAATACATCAATTGCATAGTGTAACTAGGATCTGCTATGTGAGAATAGAACACGGGGTGAGGGACCCCCTGGATTCTTACTTGCTCGGCCCTGTGTGGTCTGACAGCTAAAAATCCTTGGCTGCTGAGTTCCTGTTCAGCTTAACATGTGATCATCTATTAAAGTTTCAGTCAGTGACCGTTTACCTTTATATTATTCACTTGTCTCAAATTTGAATGATGCCTAACAATGATACAGAAAATCTGAATTTTTTAAAATTATATTTGTTGCTATTTATTTTTCGTCTGTGAAGGAGTCCTTTTTTTTTAAAATTCCAAATGTAAAAAGGGAATCTCTATGTGTTTTCTAACAATGCATTGTAAATTCTTTGATTATTAAAAAGAGAATTCAGTTTGCTATAAGGGTCATTGTGATCAAAATAAAAAAGAAAAGAAAATAGTTGCTTCCACTCATAATCTCGGATCAAGATCCAGAGAGCGACTCGGTGCACAGAGGTGACTGACAACAACAGGACCTTTCACAGCAGCTTACCGGAGCTTACAGCCACTTGTACAAGAAACTAGAATTTTTGAATATATTTTATTAATTTGTTTAATTTGTCAAAACTAAATCTTTTTTTAAGGCTAAAATTTAAATCTGTTCATGTTTCAAAGACCTAAAGATTGTTTAAAATATTACATGAAGCACAGAAAAATAAAAAGGTTTAATTCTTGCCACATCAGATACAGTAAAAAGACTTATGTATGATAATCCTCACAAGATTTAGTTTTCATGCTCCTCTATGTGTTATATTAGATTGTTATTTATTTACCTGTTGTGTGACAACCAGCATATGTTGCGCACCAAGTTTATTGGACACCAAATGCTTTTAACAACCTTGCCCCCGTCTTCAACTATGCCATGTGGTGAGTTCTGCAGGGCCCGACTCACGCTGCTAGTACACTTCCAGTCCAGCAGCTAAGCAAACATGCTGTGTAATTCCAGATGGAGGGGCCTCTTTCTCTGGACTCTCATTGGTCCAGACAGGCTTGAAAGCCTCCATTGAGCCATCCAGGAGGAATTTGGGGTACTAACGCCACTCTCAGGAGGAGGAATTCATGTGAGTTTGGTAAACTGCTGACAGCTTATTTTGGAAGCCGCCCTCCTCTTCACTCTCTCCTTCCTTCCTCGTGGTGTCTGCAGTATATTGTCTGTTTTAAACTGCATGGGCTAACATTCCACAGACCAGTTTGATATCAAGCAATCATGACATCGTTGATGATGGCGTCAAAGCGAAGGCTGGTGCTGAGTACACTCCTTATATGTGCCATAATCTTTGAGTTGGGTAAGTAATTTTATTCACTTTTGCAAAGATGTTCTCCTAGAACTACCAATGCATTGTTATGTCCTTTACTGTACGTAGCTTACTGTCAAAGAGACGCCAGAAAACAGAGGACCACACCAGGGAGGAAGCCCAAACCGAGCAAACCCAAGCTAGTGAAATCAGCAAACAAAGGTCCCAGAGCTGCAACAGCCAAAGCCAAGACTACAGCTACACCTGCAGCCCCTGCACAGACCTCCCTCACACAGGTATGACACAGGGACATCCATCACAGACAGAAGAATGACTGCATCTGTGATACCAACCACATTTTCTTTCCATCTGGCACATAAAGGTGCTAAAAAGAGGGAAGTTTAAGAAGGTGGGAGAGACCATAAGTGTGCTGACGGGAGACACTCTGGAGCTAAGGTGCAGGGGCAAACCTATCCAGTGGAGCATCCCCCCGTACCTGGAGGAGGATGATGATGGAAGGCTCAAGTAAATATTTACCATGCAGTTTGTAAAAGATGTGCTTCTAATGACAGAATGGTAAAATCTGATGATGAATATTTGAATTACTCTGCAGGATTGTGCAGCATGAGCGATATGGCCTTCTGACATTAGTCAACACTACTGGTGCAGACACAGGGGAGTACACTTGCTATCCCATGTACTGTGAAGACACAGACTGCAGGAAGGAGTATGACAGAGCTGTCAAAGTCTTTGTCTTCTTTCCAGGTACAATGAATAACCTTAGCCAGTGTTGCTACTGGCACATGAACAAACTGTCTCTACTTTATTCCTTCACCAGAATGAGGAATATCTGTAACCTGTCATATCCTTGCTAAACAGACCCACGAGAGTTATTTGTACCTTCATCTGAATACTACGAGGTGATTCAGCTGAGGACCAACTGGCCAACGGTTCTCCCTTGCCAGGTGACGTCACCCGAGGCTAAAGTAACTCTTCACCGTGAGTTTCCACCACTGGAGGTGGAGGTGGATGGGACGGACATCTCCTTTAACGTCAAGAAGGGCTTCACCATTCACCGACCCAGGCCCTATCACGCTGGAGCCTTGTACTGTGTGGCCAGTCTGGGCAACCTGAGACAGAGCTCCACCAAGTACATGCTCATCTATGTTCACTGTGAGTGCCTCCATGAAGCTACAGTGTAGATTTACAGAATATGCAAACTCCTTGAATGTCAAATGTGAAGAAACTGGACTTCTGTTTAGGGTTTGAGGATGAAGGCTTCCTCAGTTTTAACAGATAGTTAAGGTCTTGTGAAGTTGGTAATATATCAGCAGTAAAGTGCACTCATTAAAAGACTATTCAAAAGTTATTACACTGTCAATGTGTTTGAGACCTGAGAAGAGTTTAAATATCAGTATTCCTCACCAGTCCATTAAAACAGAAGAAACCTCTTGGATGAAACGTCTTCAAACTCTGACCAGAAGTTCAGTTGCTTCAGATTCAACCTCCAAGCTTTACGATCACCAACAAAGTCATGTATAAAAATGAGACTTTTATGTCACTTTTTGATCCTTTAACTTACATAACTCACCTTCGCCATCAGACCCTATGACTCGTCCCGCTCCAGTGATCCAGGCCTCGTTGAGCTCCTTGGCTGTGGGGGAAAATCTGCATGTCAGCTGCTCCGCGGTGGGGGAGCCGGGGGTGGCTGTGGAGTTTACATGGGAATACCCAGGACAGCAGGTCAGAACTGTATAGAACCTTTTACTTTAGTTTTTAATATATTTAATGCATATATGTAGAAATTTTAAATCAATAAAATGTAGTTAATTAAAAGGAGACATCTGGACTATCAATATATTCCTGTCAATGACTATAATAATTTGTTTAAACTGCACGGTTATGGCTTAAAGAGTATACATCCATGTTAATACTTGCAAACTGAGTGGACCATCTGTTCTGGCTGCAGATTGGGAGGCCGTTATACACCCAGGAGAGCATCAGTCCAGTGGGTGGAGGGGCCTCCCAGCAGCAGGCTCGGTCCGTCCTCCTGGTGGATGAAGTGAGGGACGTGGACCAGGGCACATATACCTGCACCGCCCAGAACCTTCAGGGAGTTGCATCAGTGTCCACAACTGTTAAGGTGGTCCCCAAAGCCAAACCTAGGAAACCATAAACCATCAAAACTGATCTCAAGAGGATGCAGAGTGTGAGATAAAGAGATGAGGTGATGATATTTGATTTGTCATTGTATGAAATGTTAGTAACGTGAAGATGTAAACTCAACATGACATATCTTCTTCTGCCACTGTTACACAGACACAGTACAGATTTAAAGTGATGGGAGATGTTGCTTGGATTAATGCATGAAATTTTTAAACGCAAAGTTTTACTTGCAGATTATTCCTTTATTTTTTTCTGCTGTTTTGTTATTTGCATGACCCAGCTAAAGATAGTAGTAGTAGTAGTAGTAGTAGTAGTAGTAGTAGCAGTAGTAGTAGCAGTAGCAGAAGTATTGCTGTTGCTTTTTTCAGTTCCATCATCATTTATAGTAGTAGTGATACTATTTTCATGTTCAAGTGAGATAGTGTTTGAAATGTAATACAGTGTCATGTTTGGTCACAATAGGATTGTCCGTTTTGCTGTATTATCATGTTTTAAGTTCCATTTATCAGTGTTTTCATGTATTGTAGTGAATGATGAATGAAAAGGATTTTCAAAATATTAACAGTGAATTGTACTGTCCATAAGTAGCTACTTAATAAATTAATTTTTTTTAGCTTAGCTTCTCAAATAGGATTTGCTCTGTTTTGCGTGTTTTTTGGAATGTTTTTGTGTTTTGTTGGTAGCTCTCCGTGTTAAATAAAGTCAACTGAACTTGTAGAAAAAGCTTGAAGACATTTCTCCTCTTATCTAAGACGCTCTTTGAGATTTTAATGTTTTGTGGGGAGTTCCATATTTTTAACATAGTGGTTGTGGTTAAAGGTGTTAAGTCATAATGAGAGTCACTGTACTGTATTCATATACAGTAGATCACCTATATGCTGCAGGCTCTCTACCCAAAAAGGCTGGGGTCCATTTAGATGGTGGTTAAATTATTTGGTCCTCACAGTTAAACTGCATTGTGCAGAACAGCTGATGGCAAAGGTCACCTCCTCTGATGAGCAGAGATGGCTTTCTTAAATATTATCCATCTTACATTAACAAAACGTTCAAAAAACAGTTCCAAATGAGCAGACATTATATGTACTACAGGTGACACAGCTGGATTATCCAACAATTTACTGAATCAAAAGTCATCTGCATTGATTACAGCAGTAATCCTCCTCCTCCTCCTCCTCACAGTTAAAGCTCAGTGCACTCCTCAGTCAGATACCTGGAGTTAACGTGAAACCTGTTGATACTCAACCAACGTGCCAGGTTTTGTTTATATCATGGACAATCTAGATGACATTCTTGTGGCACAATCATAAAGCAGCTGTTCCATTTTGGCAGATATCACTTTCTCCAAATAAATTGAGAGTTTTTAATGGATGTGTGTTTATCTAATAATGGAGGCAGTAACATGATCAATTATATTTATCTAAAAAGAAAAGAAAAGAAGAGAAAAGAAAAGAAAAGAAAAGAAAAGAAAAGAAAAGAAAAGAAAAGAAAAGAAAAGAAAAGAAAAGAAAAGAAAAAGATCTTAGATTCAGGACCACTCAAAAATCATTCAAGCGTGGGCGCAAACTACTTCCCATCATGAGCCGCACTTCCACGTCTGCTCGCCAGAGGGCGGTATTTCGCCACAAAACTTAAAGGGGGTCAGTCCCGTTACAGCGGGACGGGAACATGACTCCACGCCTGTCGTGTTTTCCTCACTTTGCCGTTCAAACCTCGGAGAGGGAAAGCAGACACTCACAGTCTGTGCTCCTCTGTCTGTTGCTGCGCACCGCGTTCTGGAAAACCTCCCACGGAGCCACGTTTGTGTCATTATATAATCACCGAAAGACAAAACTGCAGTAGAGCCGTTCCAGAGATGTCCTGCGTGCAGAACATGGTGAGATCCAAAGCTTTCCGTTCGTTTTGTTCCGTCCGTTCACCCTGCACATGCTGCAGGGATGTTGGTGTTAGAGGTCTGGTGCTTTTATTATGGTGTGGTGAAAAGTTTCTGTCGGCATGAAACAACATGAGGACATGTTTAACTGTGCAGATTTAAATAAACTACTGACACGGCTGTTATCAGGTGATCAGGTTCTAGTCCCTAAATCAGGGTTACTCCTTCCGATGTGTTTTCACCTTTTATGTGTGTGTGTGTGTGTGTGTGTGTGTGTGTGTGTGTGTGTGTGTGTGTGTGTGTGTGTGTGTGTGTGTGTGTGTGTGACCTGATGGAGGAAAACTGCCATTTATTTTGTGCCACTTGTCAGACATGGTGGTCTCCTTCACTGAATGTCTGTAAATGTTTGAGTTGAAACTCACACTCTGGGGTTTCTTCTGACGCTCACAAGTTTAGGGACAAAAGCTGTTAAAGTGTGTGTGTGTGTGTGTGTGTGTGTGTGTGTGTGTGTGTGTGTGTGTGTGTGTGTGTGTGTGTGTGTGTGTGTGTGTGTGTGTGTGTGTGTGTGTGTGTGGGTGGAGGGCCTTGGGGACTGCCTGGTTGTTGTCGTGGAGACCAGAGGCCACAGGTGACCTCTGACCTGAGGGCTCATGGTGCGTTGCAGGAAGAGTCCTTTCAGCGCGGCAGTAACGGGTGCGTGCTGACGCAGTTGAAGGGCTGCATCGACAATAAAGAGAATAGAGGTGCGAGTTGTTGTTGGAGACGCTTGTGGTAACCATTCCTCTGACTTTGACGTGGAGAATTATAGGAGAATTCAAAGAGGTGATAGCAGAGAGTGAGTGTGTGTGACTGAAAGCTGCGTGCCAATCACGGAGACAGCTTAAGTATTGTTTGGGGTTAAAGTCACCACACAAAAATGTGTCTCTCTGCCTCCTCCAGCTCTTCACTTTATGATGCAGAGGTGACTGAGAGCTGAGAGTGAGACACAAGGTGTTGCCGTCAGTAGACTTCAGACCAGGGCTTTGAACCAGAATTTTTTGCCAATTTGTTCGTTCCGAACAGAAACGGAAATATAACGTTTCCAGTTTTGCGTTCCACCCATAGACTGACGTTTCTGAACCGGTTAATAACGTTCCTTGTAAATATAAATATGTAGGTGCCGTATTTTGCGCACCCTAAGACGCGCATAAAAGCCTTTCAAATTTCTCAAAAATTAACGCTGCGTCTTTTAACATTAAGCGTCTTATTTGTACACTGAGTTCCAAAATCTGTAAAAATGTTTTTGTGTGACTTTAGTCAGCGCTCCGACAGCTCGGCCATTGTCCGCTGACATAAGACGTATTACGTCACTACGTACGCCGGCAGCGATGGACCAATTAGAGAACATGACGCGAGGCTACGTGCGGCACACCTCCGGTAGGTACCGGTGTAGGGTATATGCCGGTACTGTACCGCAGGTATGCTGTTAACCACATTTTGTTTGGCTGAAGACCCCCGACAATGGTGTCAGCGAAGAGACATGCTTACGACGCAACATGTAAACTCCAGGCTATCAGTTCCGGTTGTTCCGGTTCACGTAAAGTGGGTGTTGGTGGCTTTTTTCACACTTTGCCATCATCCTGGAGAATTAACGAAAGAACTCCAACTGCTGGACATCGGTGTAAACAGAGCCTTTAAAGTTAAGCTGAGTGCATCGTGGAGCGATGGATGACGGTGAACACACGTTTACGTTTACTGGAGGCAGTGCCGAGCGAGTTACACCCCCACAATATGTGGTGGATTGCGGATCCTGGACTAACGTGTCTGTTTCAACTTTTGTCCGATGTTTCGCTAAAGCTGGCATCTTTACCGGACAGACACCCTGAAACTAGACGGTCAGCGATAGTGAAATTACTGAGATATTCAATGGAGACCGAAGATAAGGACTTTGAAGGATTTAGCACAGATTTATCAAAAAATAAAGAAATAAAAACATATTTAAAAAATAATGTCGGTGTATTTTTTAAAATTTAAATACGTAGTACAACACAGTCCAACCACAGTCAGCTTTTTGCTTCCGTTAGCAAGCATGCACCGAACAATAAGGTGTTAAATTGGCAACTAAAGCAATTAGTTTATATACTGTAGACTATAATTATAGAAATATCCCTACCCTACAGTAAACAGTACCACAGCACTACACCTCTGCTTTATGACAGTTATATCACTGTAGTTAAGGCTTATGCCTCCTACTTAGACACTACATGAAGTAAGACAAGAATAACTTCCACCATGTCATTTATTCCTGAAGAACAGATCTTCATTGTGCTTCTCCCATAGCTCAATATTGCTACTAAGCGCTGGCAGTACGGGGACACAGTGCTCTGAAAATGACTGCAGCCAATGAGTTCATGTCTAAATCATACATTTTTAAGATTGACACACTGCAGTGTTTACCTGTTAGGAATAAATAGTGACTGGGAGACTGCCCTTTTCCTAACTGCTGCTGATAGCCGCTACTTCTCTCCGCTCTCATCCCGCGTCCAGTGAATGACAGGAAGGGAAACATGCGATCAAATATTTTTTTCAAGAACGAAAAAAACCCTGGTATTAACCGGTTTACAATTATTTTCTGATCCGATTCTGTTCCGGAACATTAAAAAATATAATGTTTTCGGTTTTGTTTTCGTTCCTGCCAAAATACCAAAAGTTTCCGGTTTTCGTTTTCGTTCCATGAACGGTTCAAAGCCCTGCTTCAGACAAACCACTCTGCATGGGCAGTGTGGACGTTATGCCAAATCCAGATTATCTTCAAGATTAACGGTTTAATTGTCAGTTCACACAAATTGTCACACTTACTCAATGACCTCAGTGTTGCTCCATGAGGATGTGTTTTCTTTGTGAGGATGTGTTAGGTCTGGATCACCCAAAGAAATCAAGATTACTAGAGGATTAGTGGACAAGTAGGCCACCTCCTGCCCGTAGGGCCGCACGTCAGGATTCTTTTTTTGCTTCTGTGATTTGGATGCTTTATTCATGATAATAAAGTGCATGATAATTTGAAGCGGTTAAGCTGCTAATTCCATGCCAGATGTGTTTTTCTATTCTTCTCTGCGAGTTTATTATTTTCACATGATCAGCATTACTATAGCTGATCTAGTGTTTAATGATGCGTGGCTTTGTCAGTGCCATAGAGCTGCAGATGCTTCCCCTCTTCAAAGAGTACCCATTTACTGTAAATGCTTAACAAAATGCTATTATGTAACATATAAAAACCGCATTTTTACCACAAAAATAAGGTTTTTGTAGTAAAATTTAAAAAATCAATAATAATACCAATGAACAGCTGTTCCTTAAAACAGTGAAATTTTTTCGAAGCCTGAAGTTCAAATTATTTTTAGCCTGTTAGCACAATCTACCTCTTCGCTGCTCTTCCCACAACAGCAGGCAGTTGTTGTAGCACTGTCATTCAGCTGTCTGAATTTCTAGAGACACTCCTTGGTGTGTGTGTGTGTGTGTGTGTGTGTGTTTGTGTGTGTGTGTGTGTGTGTGTGTGTGTGTGTGTGTGTGTGTGTGTGTGTGTGTGTGTGTGTGTGTGTGCGTGCGCGTGTGTGTGTGTGTGTGTGTGTGTGTGTGTGTGTGTGTGTGTGTGTGTGTCTTCAAGGCTCTGGCAGCTGATGAAACAGTACGTCTGCTGAACAGTCAAATGTTTACTGACCATTTGCTTGTTTGCTTCGTGTTGTCCAACCTCAGGAGAGGAACAGATCAACTCCTCTGTTTCCACAGAATGATTTAGGTTCAGTTCAGATGTAAAGCTTAAAGCAGGATGAAACGCTTAGCCCTCTCAGGGCCCCACTCGTCCAATATCCTTGTTAGCACTGTGAAATACACAACTAAATGTTGGTTTTTCCCGTGTTACATTTAAGTGCACAGCAGGTCGGTCAGGCGTGTGATGGCCTACCAGATGGTGCAGCAGGGAGAGCATGGTCATAATGGCTCTGAGGTGGTTGGTGGAGATTTCCCCTCGGGCCACCAGCTAATCAAACACTAATCAGCCCAATCCCCCCTTTCAGTCCTCTTTCCTTCTGCTTCTCCCTTGTTTTCTGGCCATTTGCTGCTAATCAAGGAGGATGTGGGCTTAGGCAATTGGTCTGTTCTGTCTCTCCTGTCTGCTCTCATCTCATCGACTCTTTATGGATGTGATCATGTCTGGTCGCTCTGAGGAGAAAGTGTGGTCTAAGGTGCAACTCCTCACTCATCCCTCTGCCTATGTCCATCCTGATTCACTCTCTACGCCGTCTGTCGCTGCCATTTAAGCCCATCAGGCTTAATGAACACACTTCAGTGCAGTTTGCCTGGATTTATCTCAAAGGTATTACAGTCAGTGGTGAAACTTTGAATGAACTTTATTGACAGGAGAATCAAAAGAATGTTGACCGATTTAAGTCCATGCTGGAAACTATGTGTTCTAGATGATTCTGCAGATTTGAATGGAAGAAGAGTGTTTTAAACTAGATTTACTCCCTAGATCACATGATCGCATTGCGTTGATTTATTTAGGTTTGGAAAAGCATTGGTTTATCATGTACAAACTGACGTTGACATGTTTACAACTTTAACTGAGGGGCAAAACAAAACACACCCAAGTTAATCATTAACACTAAGTGACAGGTGTCTACTGGCAAAGACTGAACTTTGGATGAATGATGCCATTCCTGATGCCACCACTTGTAATCAAATTGACATCATTATTTGTTGGATAGAAAGACAAGGTATTACTTTTATTTGTCACTTTCTTCAGGATCTAACTCAGGCCAGGTCTGAAATATGGCAACTTCAACAAATCCTTAAAAGAAGGACAATGAATCCAGACAATGATCTAGATCGGCACCACAATATTAATCCTTGGGCCACACCTGATCATTCCTCTTTCCATCAATCAAAACCTCTTGTGTTGTTGCATTAAACACAAGCCTTCAGTAATGTAATATTTAACCATAGTAATCTCTACACTCCCCAGCATATCTAGTGTTGTTAGTGGCTGTGTGGTTGGCTGACCTGCCACCTGAGTGCTGGACAATAGATATGTCCTCATGGGACAAGTAGGACCCCTTGACCTTCAAAGGGGAAAGGTCTGAGAGTGTATGAAGGCAGACAGACCCCATGCTGTGACCATTGTCTTTAAATGTCACTAGCTTAGATGGCTGAAGGAAATAACTGTGAACCCTGGCAGCATCTCGTTTTGGGCCTATTGTCATGTTAAAAAATGTTTTTTTCTTCATGAGTCCCCTGTGGTGTGTTCACATCAGCCGAGCCTTATCAGTACTTTGGTTTTTATTGGTCTGCCGTATCTGCCTGGGAGGAACCCTCACATTCACGTGCCTTCTAAATATAGGTTTAGGTATTAGCAGCAGGGGTTTGGCAGTGTGTGTTGGAATGAATTGTGTACAGAGCACTCAGCCCCTGTCTCTCTTATTTAGTCTGAAGTGTTGTAACATTGCAGAACAAAAGGTCAGAAGTTAAAGTCCTCTGCAAATGGGCATTGTTGTTTATTTATATCAGCATAGAAGTGGCACTCATTGTTGCAGCTACACTGCAGTTCCCTCAGGTCTACTGCTATATTCTGTTTTTTTACGCACTATCAACTTTTGTAAATTTTAAGTTTGCATTCAACCCTTGCTTAATGTGGAGCTGTCATGTAGGTCACAAGGTAATAGAGCGAACAATGGTGAAGGTTCTTATCTTGTATATGTCTTGGTTGTCTTTGTTTTGGAAAACTCATTAGCTTTGTATTTCATAGATGAGAAAATTTACAGCAGGAAGTAACTTATCTTATCTGAGCATAAAAAGTAGAAACTGATGGAAAAAGCTGCAGTGTTGCAAACTGAGGCAACAAAATCGTTATTTTTTTCTAAAACCAAAATAAATGATCATTTCTTTGTCTCTGTTTTCCCTACCACCATTACTGTATTCGGCCACAATTTTTTCTTCTTCTGCAGTTCTAAACTCTTGTGTAGACATCACCAAAGCTGTTTATGTCGATCCACTGGACGTTAAGAAAGTTCTTAAAGATGTTTTGTCTCTTATCCAAGAGACTTCTTCAGTTCTGAATCCACGTCCAGTGGATTGACTTAAACTTTGGATAACCATGACCTGGATAACTGAGAATCTACACAGGCATCTGTGTAGACATCAGCAATCACCAGAACCCTAAACTCCTACAGGGAGAGTCAAATAGATCAACAGCTGGCGTTGCTAACTACCTAGCATCTGGGTAGACTTTCATGATACCAGAGGAAAGGTTTGTTACTATGGTGCTGCTGACTAATGCTGTGACCCAAATCATGTATTTCCATACTGCATAGTGCATTCACACTATTTAGTATGCCAAAATGCAGTGAGCTACCCTGATAACATACACATAACTGGAATGAGGAAGCAATAATCTACATCAAATAATGGAAAGTGTGATCCAAGTACAATTTCAGATAACAAATGGATATTTATAGTCAAATTTCATTGCGGTCTAGTAAGCAGAAGTAGTTGCAGCTTTTATTTCTTGTTAGATCTGTCTCTGTAGACCTTTAAATCCTACTGAGAAGAGTTGAAAGAGAACAAATTCCAGACCTGCAGACACAGACAGCTGAGGTTGTAGTCTGGTCTGTAATGGTATTTCTCAACAGACTAAAGCTGTTCCATGTAATATCTTTGTCTACGGAGCTTAAGCAGGGGAAATGAGTCCAGCCCAGGTAGTCATCTCGTATAGTTGACTGGTCAGACTGGTACTACACTATTCTAAAACAAAAACTTCTGCTCCGTCTGTTTCAGTTTTATACTTTTGTCCACGGATATTCCTGTACTCTGTCTCAACCTTGTCCAACCTCATTGTTTTCACATCCATCTGCCACCTTTCACCACTCCTCCAGGTTCCCAGATTTTTCTTGTTGCAGCTTCTCCAGGAGTATCTGTGGAATCTGAGACAGGTCATGCCTGTGAGGCCCAGAGGTAATGAGAGGGTTACGACAGCACCTGCCAGAGTGTTAGACTTGGCTGCCTAGCTTTGATCGGGTATGCCTTCCTTTAAATTTTCTTCTGATATTCTTCAAATTGTACTGGGCAAGCACCACAAGACATCAAATTACTGCTCCAGAATAGCTTTGATAGCTTGCCAATGTCTGTGATGTGCACCACTGGTTGTCCAGATGCTTTATTAACTGTGATTCCTGTGTGCCCACCTATCAGTGCCAGCATCTCCTTTACTCCCGTCACCTCTCACATGACAAAGAAACAAGAGTGACGTTGTTTCCTCCTGTTTAAGAAGAGAACAATGACTTTATTCTTCCCCTTCAAATGCAAGTGTCAGTTCAAGTTATGTAACTTGATACGGTGCAGGACACATCCAGTAATCCGGCCTCAGAGGACAGACTTACACTTAGACTATTGTCCAGATGGTCCACATTGACCACCTCCACACACTTTCGTTTTCCACTTGTTCCTCTTTTCTGCTCTGTTACTTCTACTACACTCCTCCACCTTTCTCAGTGTTCATGCTGTCATTCTTATAACCCAAATCCCTCACTGTTGTCTAGTTGTCCACAAGCAAACAAGACACAGTTTTGTTCGGTGAAACTGGCTCTCATGTGACAGTGAATCTGGAATGACCGCCTGAAAGGTGGTTCACATGCATGGCTTTTGTTTCAAGAACTGGGAGAACGAGTCTGACGGCAGTATCCTCTTAGAAGGCTCAAACTATAGGAAAAAGTGGAGAAAGTACCAGGCTGTCTTAGGGGAGCTGGACTAGCGTCGCAGAGGTCAACTTAGAGATTTACCCCAGTTTGACATATTAAACACACAGGCAATGCTCAAGAGATGCCGCTGTCTGTTGGGGAAGCCATCCTCATGCACCAATTAAAATCAGCTTAGTCGAGGCCTGCAGGTCAGTGTTAAGGACCAGGCAGTCCCCTCCCTCCCTCATCTCCCACCTGCCAACACAGCATGACAAACAGGAAGTCTTGCAACGTGCAAATCATTAGCATGAGCATGACGCAGTCAGAGAAATAGAGAGGGCATGGAGTCAGGAGCAGAGAAGTTTCAGGTGAACGAACAGGTAAACACACCGATTTCTTTTCCTACTGCTTTTGGCCTCGTGTTATCAATTAATTTTTTTATAGAAATGTATTTCCTCGATAAGCTTGTGTTAGCACATAAAAGACACAGTCTTTTGTGTGACAATTTAGATTCAAAGTGAAAAAGTCACCTAACCTTGATGCTTAGATAGTCGGATTTATGTATGTTCTGGTAAGCTCAACATATTCAGAACTCCCTCTGATTTAAAGCTGCATTGATGAAGAACAAGTTGAACTGCAGAGAGGAGAGGAAATCAGCCTGATTGTTAATTACTCATGCATGGTCCTTTGAATTGGAATTAGTTAACTTTTTATTAAATCTTCTTTCCAGGGCAAGTGATGTCCTGCTGAGAAGCAACCTCAGCCTCCACATGGTTTCAGTTCATCTAACTATCTATCTATCTATCTATCTATCTATCTATCTATCTATCTATCTATCTATCTATCTATCTATCTATCTATCTATCTATCTATCTATCTATCTATCTATCTATCTATCTATCTATCTATCTATCCTCAAGAGGTTCTTCATTTTGACACAACGATTGATCTCAGCAATACGTTGACTTACTCTGAAGTAGGCTTTTATTTTTCAGGATAGTACTTGACTAAGGATGGACTAGCTAAATACTGGTAAATCCTTTATTCACTTAATCCTTCTAGACTTTTGTGTTTCGTCAGTGAAAAGCACCCATGGTGAGGGATCTTTAGTATTTCATGCTGGTTATTGAACATGGTATAATGGAGCCACGGGGTGCTTAAAGAACAATATGAAGAATTATCTACTCCGATGAACAACTTGATTTCTTCAACAAACCGTCCTTTTATATGTCCATTGTACATATTTTTTTGTTCGTGTCTGAAAGTCTGCTTCATAGTGCTCCAGCTGGGTAGCAAAATTTCATCAGACTGTTTTTATTCATACTGATCTTCTTATTGTATAGTATGACAAGGTCAGAGCTTCACGAGGTCACATTCTCATGTGTCAGTCTTACAATTATTATTGTCAACACTATACAGTGAATTTGTGACTCATGTTGGCTGAACAAGCTGATTTTCATCGGTTCCCAGTGTGCTGTTTTCCAGCACAAACAAATGTACACTCACTTTATTTATGGGGAAACACCACAGGAGTAAAAAGTGCTGATGCTTTCTTGGTTTCAGTGTACCCGAGTGTCAGTGTTTACTACCTGACATGGAGCCTACTCGACTCCTTGTCTGGTCTTACGATGCAGATAAGATCAGAGAAAAACATTTGCTGTTGTGCGATCAGTAGTTTTTTAAAACCATTCTTTTAATTGAGCCTATAATAGGAAGGTTTTTCTGTATTGGCCCATGTCTTGGTGGATTATCAGATGCATAGTTGTGTTTGTATGTCTCATCTGGCAATCACACTTCATTGATGGATGCATACACCTTCACTGCCACAACAAAATGAAATCAGCTCAGGTGTGGATCGGCCTGGGAACCACACTATTTCTATCACTGTAATCAAAGAACACTGACTCTTTCTTGAACTCTCCTAAGAAACAAAGAAGCCACAGAGAGAAAAGGGAAAGTGAGTTTCTTCTCATGTCCCCTCCTTCCTGTAATGAGTTTAATAAGATGCCAGCTCATGTGCTTTTGTCTGTATCAGCTCAATTTAACATTGTATGTCTCCCCTGCTCTGATGATGTCCTAGAATTATCATTCATTAAATGTATGATATTACCAACATAGTTCTCATGGGAAATGAGAGTCTCAGTGCAATAGACTGTGTTGGTTAGGTGGGGGGTTTTTTTTGAATGACCTTTAACATTCAAGTGCCTGTAGCAGAGAAATGGAGGTCCTATGCATCACCCATATCAGTGCTGTATTGGCTTTGAAGGCACATTAATAATTATCCAGTGAGAAATGTGAGGAATGTGTGTTTCACCGCTCTCCCCTTGCATCCTTCACTCTGGACGTCTGAAAGCGGCGGTTGGCAAACACTGAGCAGGCTTAGCGGAGAACAAGTTGAACATAAACCAAACCAGAGAACCTGACCTGGAGTCAAGATTAGGTGAAATGAATAGCATGACATTCTGCTGTTTGTTTTCTCACAAATTCCAATGAGATGACTTGAGAAAGTATTTCTGCGCTATTTTAGCACTTTGTTTCCTTGATGACACCAAGTGAATATCAGAACTCTGAAGGAATCTGAAATATGAAAAACAGTAGCTATTATACAGTGGCTCTATCAAAAATAGCAGGAACTGTGTGTTGTATCTGATAGCCAAACACTGTGCTAAAACATTGTCCAGATATCAACGTAAAATATTGTTTTGAAATAAGTCAAATACCATGACAACAACAATAAAAAAAGAAAGTGGAAAGTACATTATTGTGAGTTGTCCTTTAACATTTGTTCATCAGATGTGAATGATCAGTGATTACAAAGAATACCTACAGTATAGGTAAAAGGATTTTTTCGAACTTGTGTCATCTCAGCTGCATTTTGGTGACAGTTCACTTTCTCTACCCCTCTTCTCTGTTGGGGTTGGTTTGGACCTGATATATTTATATATACTTTGTGTGTGTGTGTGTGTGTGTGTGTGTGTGCGTGTGCGTGTATGCACACACACACACAACCATGGGGCTCTGAACACACACACACACACACACACACACACAGGACTTATTTTCATATTTATTGATCGATTATTATTTTTCATGATGCTGGACAATTGCTCTGTCTATCTGTGTTGATCTGAATCCAGATCAGCTTCAAAATTCTAATAAACCTTTCTTGGATGAAGAGTCATCCCCTCATGTTTTAACTAAAATATAATTAACATTCTTTTGTTGTCATTGAAAAGGAAATAAATATATAATATTGATAAATATCAACAATATCAATGTCAGTTTGCTAACATGTACTGGAAGTTATCAAATTAATTATTTGTTATTTGTCTGGTGAAAACTGAGTTGCATTACATACAATTTGCATGCATTTCAGGGAGCATGTTGTTTGTTTCTCGTTATGTGTGCTTGAAGGGAAGTAACACTGATATTACTAATCCTACACACACACACACACATGGTCAGTAGAAGTTGAACTTCTATGGGCACACTCATCAGTTAAATCCAGATCAATAGGGTTTCATGACACACCAGTGCAACCAGTCTCCCCAAGTAATCCCAACAATACTACTGTAGTCGGAGCCAATAAATGAATTCTGTGCAGAAATACAATATTTTAAAGTCAGCATGTGCAGTAAAAAGCCAAGCCATGCAGTCTGCACAAACCACCATTAATAAGCTAACGGTTCCAAAGACAGGAAAGCCTCCTCAGTCGGTTTGCCTCAGAACTGCCTCGAGTCTTGACAGCTCATTTGGTGGAGTGAGTTTAGGTTGGAGCCAGATAGAATGAATAAATGAAACTTTGAAGCAGAGTTATAGGACTTATAAAAAAACGAAACATGGCAGAACAACAGATGTTCAAAGAAACCAACTTTCATTTATTTGTTGAAAATTTATGGTTTTCTCTTCTGGGTCAGGAATTATGAAGGCGGCTGTGGAAATTATTAATGAAAGTGCGACTGCATGTAATGTTTAAGTTTAGAAGGCTCATTTCAGAATTGAGAGTTTATGGAGCTATTTCTTGTTTAACATAGATTAGGCTCAGATAGTGAGACAGATGACAGATATTGCAAAATTCCCTGTGGAATGATTTTGTTTTCAATGTTATGTAAATTGACCAGACAGTCTATTGATCCTTTCCCCCATTCGGCCAGTACATAAACCTTCAGATTAATGAAATAAACTGTTTATCCAATTAAATTCTTGACACCTAAAAACATAATGCTCTTTACAAATTACATTTAAATTGCTTAAAAATTTTTTTTTAATTTTTTATTAGCAATTCTGAATATGGCACATTGCAGACAATAGCATTTATTTGGGTTATGACTGTCTTGCAGTCCTGTCATAAACACCTTTTTCAAAGTAATGACCGGGGTTGTGCCATTTCCGTGCTGAGGCTGAGACGATCCACCAGACAAGTCACCAATCTGGGGAATGCATATGATTCCACAAAAGTACAGTATGTCTAAATCCAATATGAGGACAAAATGCTATCCATATCAACTGCTTCAGAGATCCTTCTAATGCTGTTGTCTTCGTCATCTGAATAAAATTTCTGTCTTTTCATCAGTCTCAGTTCTCAATGGTGCCCTGTGTGCCACCGTGACCAACTATGACCTGTTGACCTCTGCAGAGACACGAGAATTTGTCATCAAAGAGGACAGTGTGAGATGAACAGTTTTACTACCATCACATCTAACTGATAAAGAGTTAATTTCATGTTTGACAGAGACTTTTTTTTTTCTCGATGGTCATAAAGTGAAACACGATCTTCTTTGTGAAGTTCTTTTATTCAAAAAACAGACTACGACAACCTCAAAGCAGCTTAAACATGAGACATCTGACCAAAGTTTCCACATCTTTGTCCATCAGATTCAGTAACACACACAGACAGACCTCCTTCAGACAGAAGAAGAAACACTTCATATTATGACCCCTCGTTTGGATGCCTCAGCTGCCGTGGATGGCTTCAGGGGCCATGAAGGGAGCAGTGGGAGCACTGGTTGTCTCACATCCATAATGAACTCCGTGTTCATAATTAGAGGCTGATGCAGAGCAAGTACTATGCTGTCATGCCCAACAGCAAGAGGCACTCATTAATTAGATACTAGCATATACAGTAGGAATCTATCAGTGCATGGAGCGCTGCTGTGCTTCAGGATGCTAGTCAGGTTCAATCAGAGCTCACCTGCTTCTGAAAGAGTTCAGACGGATGACAACTGATTTTACATGAATTCAATGTGGTGCCTTTTGTGTTATTATTGGGGATAATTGATGATAGCCTTGGTTTTATTAAATACATCGAGGAAGAAACATGTTTTTAAATATGTTTATGCAAATGCAATATTGCAGTTGATGGTGGGAACACACAAACTTGAAATTATTCATGAATCAATATTTTAAAGTCACTTTTGCGGCCTCGCCAACATTGAACATGACAATGTCCATGTTTCTCAAGGCAGTTTTCTGTTTTAAACAATATTTAATAATGCTTAGTATATTGCAAGCTTCAACTGAAAACATTAGTATGTAATAATTATGACTGGGAACACTTTTCTTACAGACGGAGCAGCTGAACGGTTTCTCTACTGTATGAAGTCTCATGTACATTTTCTATCTCTTCTGTGCCATTATGCTTTTTTTGTAGGGCTGGTTCAAATGTAGAAGAAGCTTCTGTCAAACTGTCATAGCTTCCTATAATGGCTCTGCCTGTTGATCCCTGAAGACTCTCATACAGAGGGCTTACAGGCTGTCAGAGTAGGAGTTAAATATAATGCCACCATCCTCTCTAAAATAGAGTAAATAAGCCAGTGGCTGATTTGGTAATCATTCATCTGTGTTTCACACAGCTAACAGCTGTGAAAACTAGCAAGCAGCTTTGATAGAGCTTATATAATGCAGCAGAGTGTGTGCTGTGTGGGAGTTTTAGATGTAACCTGCAAAGTTACCCCACAAACATAACAAACTTTGATCATGGAGCAAGAGAGAGAAAGCACCGAGGGAAGAGGGCAGAGGATCTGGAGCTTGTGAGCCATGCTCATATTTTTTTGGGGGTTGCTTTCGAGTGACCCGTGCTAACACAAGTGCGAGTGAGCATCCGTAGGAGGGAGTGTTTTATGCATCAAAAGCCGACGAGCCCAAGCTTGTATTCTGAAAAGCATCTTTGGAATTTGGCTACCCATCCTTCTCTGCTCTGTCTCAGTCCCGGCGCTGACCTGTGAGTCTCTTGAGTTTGAGATGTCCTTTCGACATGTTCTCCAGAAAGGGTTTGGCTTTCTCTCCACAGACGCCCAATTTTAAGGGTGTACTTGAAGCCCTCCTGTTGAAGGCTTTGCTTCTTAGTGATTACAGTGTAATGCCAGTGGGATTTTCTAGAATACCAGTCTGAGAACAGTCTAGCCAATCCCCTCACAGCAGCAGTATTTTACTATTGACACCACTTTCAATTTGCAAATTGCAGTTTAAGCCCTTCCGTTTCAACTGGAGACGGGCGCATCGGATGCAGGTTCAAGTATTCACTTTCAGAAGGATGAACAGGGACTTTGATGCACTGATGTTAAACATTTGAAGGTTTCATCAGAGTCAGCAGCGTTAAAAAAAAAGCTTGTCACTGCTTTGAGAAAAGCATAAATCAAGAACAGAACACTTTTCAATTAGACCATAGCTGTTCAAGGCTTGTAGGAAGCACTGCTTTAATCTGTGTGTTAGTGTGTGCGTGTGTGTGTGTCTGTGTGTGCGTGCGTGTGTTTGTGTGTGTTCAGAGCCCCATGGTTAGTTGAGACTGGGCTGTAAATTTTGCCGTGTCTCCTGGTTCAGTTGGACCCATAAACTAGAGTGCAATTATGGAATACAACTGGATGCAAGATTTCTCCTGTCCTGCAAGATTTGTGGTCACAGCCTAAAAGGATTTTTTCCCTTCTATTTGCCCAAAAGGAATTTCTTTGCCTCACCGACCCTTGGCCTCAGTTTCCCGTCAAGCATCGATTGGTCTCTTGTGTCTCTGGTAGATGCAGAACACAAACTGAGTAAAATACCATACCTAAAAACACGTCAGACATTGGCTGGTGGCCATTAGGTTTGTTGCGCTCATGACTTATTCATACGGTGTCAGACACACACAGCGAGCGTGACCCGCATTGACTCATATCCATCATGTCTTACTCTGACCAGAAACACAGTAAGACTTGCTGGAATGGCCCACAAACGTTCGAGTTGACACAGTGCCACTTTTTACATGATTACATTCATCACAATTAGTCATCTCTCCTCAGAGGTCAGTTTTATTATAACTGGAGAAGAGATGGATTCTTTGGTGGAAAGTTTTACATGTGGAGAAACAGTATCTAATGAATATAAACATGAGCAGCCTGGGCTGCATTGATCTCAGCCTGGCAGAGAGCGCTGAGTAGAGTGGGCTGGAACTGCTTTTGCATCGCTCTTTCTGCCTATTTTAACCATCTGCATAATTGTTATAACTGTTGGGGCCAGCAGTGCAAACCACTTGATAAATGGATAAATGTGGATTGTATTTCTTGGCAAGAGGAGATGCCACTGTGGGTGTCTGTCCTTCTCATGCATTGTGTATCTAAATATCTGCATCTACTGTATACACACACGCACGCATGCACACACACACACACACACACACACACACACACACACACACACACACACACACACACACACACACACACATGCCCTGAGGTGGTGCAGGTAATCGGTCCATGTTTTCCCATCGTTTTCAATAGTAAACTATGCAGGAACCAGTAGGACTAGGTTTGAAAGTTCAACTTCTTGATGTGTTTAAAGACACTACAAAATCTGACACTTGGATCCTGTCTACTACAAAGATGATCAAGTACACATAATATTTTGGCAGAATTCACTTTTACATGTTGATGAACTTTCAGTTTGGATTTTGAAGTGTAGTGATTGTTGCTATGCATTTTTTTAAATATTAGATATCTGAGAATGCATGAGTGAACAAAACAGGAGCCTAACTTTACATGGAACAATTTGTGATTGATTACTTATCTTAACTCTTAGACAAAGCTGTCAGATATTTGTGCCATGAAATTAATCCAATCCAGTAGTGCCTACAATTTAGAATAATTTTCAATTTTTTCAAATTGTATTTCATTTGTATTTATTATATTTTTTCATGCAAGAGGTAAGCACAAAGCAGTTAATCGGCTAAAACTCACCAAATTTCTGGTGTGGCTCTTTAGACTGCACCTATTCTATAATTGTTGTATGAGCATGAAAGAAGAATTCAGCCCGTGCTAAAAGTCAGACTATGGTGTGTTTTATGTTCTCAAGAAGGTTTTATGATTCCCAAGGATGTTGGTGCAAGAAGAGAGAGGTCAAAGGGGTGAAATCAATAGTGATCCTTAATGAGGTTGTTGGAAAAGAAGCAAAGGAGGGGGACATGTGGGTGATTTGACAGATTGTTAGGGAGGTGGCAGAATGAAGATTTGCTGCATAGAGCTGAAGAGGCTCATTCTGTAGATGACAAAACAATAGTGCCGTTTAGGTAGGTGTTTGGGTAACTTGGCAACCAGTTTAACTTTGTCAAAATATTCCTCATCAAAATATTCATCATTGTGTTGTTATTTTCTCTGTAAAAGAATGACTGCAAGAAATCTAATCTATCACCAAAAGTTATTATATCTTGTGAAAGTCTGTTCAGGCCATGCAAGACTCATGAAAACACACAATTGGTGTGTTTGAATACACAGGATTTTCATGAGACACAGGAAATTTGCAAGTAAAATAAGCTGCTGTACCACTTTCGTGATGTTTGTTATGATCAAAGTGCTTCTGCCCCATGTTTTTCACTTTATTTAGGAAATGAGTGTTGGTGTAGTAACCTAGTGAGATTACACAGTTACACAACAGGATTGGGATGTGACATATGCTGCCCCGCCTCTTTGAAGAAGCCCATTTCATGCGACCCTGTGGTCAGCTGTTTCATAAAACGTTCATTGTCAGGTTGGATTTCTTCTATGGAAAGGCATAATTTCTTGCTCATTGTTTCCCTCCAGAAGGTTTTCACTGTGCTCACTTTTTCATGTTGTTGTGCAAAGTTGTCCTAGCTGTGCTGTCAGACAGCCGTCTGTCCAGAGACACACTAATGAAACGTCTGTCAGCTCAGACAGTATTCACGTAGAGCACTAAAGGGACAAGAGGTGGAGTTTATCTCCGCATTGCTTTCCTGATTGTTGTGTCAGCTGCATTGTCTCTTTGGTCCAGACTATAATATCTCAACATGTGTCGCACGGTTTGCAATGACATTTTCAACATTTTTGGTCCTCAGAGGATAAAGCATATTGATGACAGAAATCCCCTTTTCATACAACGGAACCATGGGTTTGATGTTTTGTATTTAAAGTGAAATGTTTTTTGTTCACTGAATGGATTACATGTATTCAGAGATCACATGTCCGATGCCAACAACAGTCAAAGCTTTCTGGTGAAGCCTCTCAACGTGTTCTCCGTGGGTTGGCACGAACCTGATCAGGTTCCCAGAGGCTGAATCCTGGGGTCTCAGTGTCGGAATGATGACGCAAAAACTGTTTGAATCACGAGCTTCAACCGGGCTACCACGTTCACTGTCCTCATTTCTACTTTTTCTTATTTCAGAACACTGTACCCCCTCACAGAACCTTGTAACCAATGGCAACCTCAGTCCAGACTCTGCCTCTGACCCGTGGCCCTAACAAAAACTTCCGTAACCCTTTCCCAGCTCCGCCCATCTCCTTGCGCTGTGGCATGGGAAGCGTAGGGAGTCTGGTGGAGAGGCCAGATGTGTCTCCAACTAAAGGCAACCGTGCAGAGGCCCAGGTGAGACCCAAACAGACCAACGGACTCCTCAAAAAGAGCTTCGCACAAAGAGAGCTACTCAACTACCTCAACATCACCAGGTGAGTGCAGCTGTAAAGACACAGATGCTTTAATGCAATATTTCTTCTGCTGCACTTTTGAAGGCAACCACACTACATAGTACAAAATGTGACAGGACTTGACTTCCGTGATCTTTTGTGCCACCAAACAGGAAAGACTCAAAAGCAAACCCAAGCAGTGAAGCCAAAAAGGATATTATTTCCGGCCTCAGCTCTGCCAGTGTCCAGCAGGAGGACAATTTATTCACAAAAGTCTACCATAAAGATGGCACTGAAATTGATTTGACAAAGAACTCCTTGCCCAGTGGGAGCAAATATGAAAAAGTAAGTATTCCTTAAAACACTCTAAGGAGGTTAATTCCTTAATTTAAGTTAGTTAGTTGTTTTTTTGGAGGATTAAAGCCATTGAGTTAAAAGCAACATATTTCTATGAGGTGATTAAACAAGTCAGTGTACTGAGTAAGAGTACTGACATATGCAGATGAATGATGCTTCTATTCAGTTCTGTCTATAACTGATGTACAGTCAGTGACTAACTGCTGTAGCAGCATTAAATTGATCAGTCACTTTTATAGATCTCCAGCACTAGGATGTGCCACCCCCACAAGTGTGTTACCAGCATAAATCAGCTTGAAACCTTTTCAAGCTCCCCAGCATAGATTGAAAATCTGCCACTTCTTATGTCCAAAATTTATTGCTGCAATCAAATTTCAACTTTTTGGCCAGAATTGATGAACACTAAGAACACAGAGGGTGTAGCAGTATTGATTTTATAGGAATATTGTTATTCATGTCATAGCTCAGTCCTTTACTATGACTAAGGGTTTTCTCTCCTGTCTTTCTGCTTTATAATATTTTTCATCTTCTCAAAGGTGCCCTGAACTTTGCCAGCTCTCTTTTCTTGTCTTTCAGGCTCGTTTTAGGTCTGCCTTCAAGCCTGTAACCCCCAAAAATTTCAGCTCCATGCAAAATCTCTGTCCCTCTTCGAAGTTGGAGGATGTGGACCTCGGTCTTTCCAATGGGCTGAATAGAGCCTATGGTCCCAAAGCTGTGTCTACCTCATCCTCCTCTTCTTCACCGTCCCGCCAGGGAGGACCAGCGTCTAGTGGTAACAAGGTATAGTGACATTTGGATCAGAATATCTTCAGAACCTCTCACTGACTTCAGGTAACCCCTGTAGAAAGTTGTGGCCAGGGAACATGTAAATTCCATTTTGGCTACAGAATTGAGTCTGCATTCATCATTGCAGACTTAAACAGTACCACCATTTATCTTTTATTATTTTATTCAACTTTAATTTCTGAGTAAAATTGATATTTTTTCAGGATATTGATGTTACCGTGATGATTAACTGCATAATTATGACAATACAGGTCATTTCTGCGGTATGTGGGGTGGGCCAGGAGGACGAAAACCTATCAGACTCAGGCCATAACTCCATGAACAGCCTGCCGCCATACCGGCCTCCTCTCCGCCCACACCTGTCTCACATCAGGTCTGCTGCTGCTTTAATGCCTCCGCCTGATGTTCAAAAACTGTGGATGTAGTTTTTATGACTGTGGCAGCAATGATATTGAAGCAAATTTTATTTTACTACGTGGCCTCTTTTTGTAACATAGTGCATCTATGGGCCACATCAACACCATCGGCTCACTGGATCGGACCACTCTGGGCAAGAAGGCTATAGGCTCAGGGGGTGGGGTCATAGGGGAGGTGCCATGTCGCAGCATGGCCACCCTGAGCCGTCTGGTTCCATATGGAGGGGAGGCCCCACCTCCTTATGATTGGACAATCTCACTGTCTGTTGAAGACGTGGTAAGTACTGGATGGATGGACGGACGGACAAAAGATTAGCAGGAGTTTTAGATGTGTTGTCTTTTCCAGGTTCGGGATCTGGAGGAGCGTCTGGTGGAGAAAGAACATGAACTCAAACAGATGAGAAGAAACTTGGACGAGAGTGAGGGCGCCATCGCTCAGGTGACTGTCATTTTATTATCTTTTATCTTCCATCTCAAATCCACCTGCCTGTTTTTGAAGCTTGTCCTCATTGGTCTTCATGCAGGTGTTTGAGGGGAAACAGCGTCTGTGGGAAAAGGAGGTGGAGGAACTAAAACGGCTCTATGCTGCCAAGCTGCGTCAGGTTTCCCAGCATGCACAGCGTTCACAGCGCAGCCTGCAATTGCAACTGTTCAAAGCCCAGCAGGAGAAGAACCATCTGCAGGAGGAGCTAGATGACCTGAAAAAGGAACGAGACCAGGAGGATAGACCCATAGTAAAGCCAACTAGTCCGACTTTGGAGGAGACGCAGTGGGAGGTAAAGCCTCAAAAGTAGAAAGGAAGGTTCTTAAAAAGTAGTATTTTGAGCAGGCAGGAGACAGCCAGTGGACCAATGTGGTCCTCTTGAGAACCTCTTATCATTCTGTCTCCCAGGTTTGCCAAAAGTCCGGGGAAATCTCCTTGTTGAAGCAGCAGTTGAGGGACTCTCAATCAGAGGTGACCCAGAAGCTGAGTGAGCTCTTCCAGCTGAAGACACAGCTCAGGGAGACACGCACAGATTTGCGGAACAAGGAGGGCCAGATAGAAGCCCTGAAGCTCATCCTGCAGGGGTCACAACGCCGCAGATGCCCCTCTCAGATGGCACAGGAGGAAGGAAAAGGTGCTGAAGAAGGTCCTTCAGCTGGGGCAGCAGGTAGGTTCCTGTGTCTGTTGCTGTGTTTTCGTATCATCACTGCCAATGTTTCTATACTTCTGTTATGCTGAGGCACTGAAAACACAAAGGAGTTGGCGGTGATACAGGAACTTTTTAGGTTTGTCTAAAAGGGAAACAAGTGCTTCTGAAAACGCTGGCATTTCGACCGGGTTTTGTAAATACTGTCACGTACAAAGGCGTTCTGAACAGTTTACGCTTTCAAAAAAAAAGCTGATTATGAAAGGAAATCTTACCATGACCTCCAACATCCCCCCTATGGCTCTGATCGACTGTCATTGAATCTATGTGAACCTCCTCATTGCAGGAGGATGTGGGGCTTCTACAGAGGAGCGTCTGCGTGCAGAACTCCTGCTGGAGCGTCGCCAGAATGAGGCCCAGACTATGGCTTTCGAGGAAGAGAGGCAGACATGGCAGACGGAAAAAGACAAGGTCATCCGCTACCAGAAAGAGCTGCAGGCCAGCTACCTGGATATGTACCACCACAATGAAGCTCTGGAAAAGGAACTACACCAACTGAGGCCCAGCAGACAGAGAGGAGGAGGAAGCGGAAGTAGGATACTGGAAAGAGAAGTGCCAGAGCTGAGAAATGAGAGAGCCAGTGAAACAGAGGACAGACCTTCCTCTGGTTTGCCATGGATTGAGAAAATTGAGTCATCAGAAATTTGAATGTTACTTATTTGCAATGCAAACGTTCTTTCCCTGTATAGTTTCTATGAAAACCCACATTCATCAGGAAAATTATAAAAAAGAATTGAAATTAAATAGGAATTTGAAGTGATGAAGTATATCAAATTACAGCATTATTAATTTTCAGTAAAGAAGCTTGCCATAACATTTTGACAGGTCAAAACATCACATGATGTAGAATTTAGAATTTTCTTAATCAAGCGTAGCGTTTAATCTGTTTTGTTTTTCTGGTGGAAATGGGTTTTCATAGGTCCACTACAGTTTATTCTCATGCATCCTTACCCAGTAAAAACGATAACTTCCTCCAGAGAACACTAGTGCTGAGGACGAATGCAGCCAACTCGTCTGTCCTGCTTAAGACTTTTTACAGACCTGTACATGAGTAAATCAGCATGTTTATTTTGATCTCATTTGGCTGCCACCTTCAGGATTTGATTGCTGTATAGTCTTGACAGTGACCAAAGGATACAAAGGGATTTGGTGCAACTAAAAACACTTGAGCACCCGTTCGTTCTGGATTCAGGGTTCACCTGGGCTGATGGGAGAAGCCTGCCTCTCTGGGTTACGTATCAAGGATTAAAGCTATCTGTGCCAAGGTACTAATGCCATTTCTGTGCGATCAAGGAAGCTGTATATACCATTTCAAAGCTGGAAACTTTTTTATTTGGTTTCCAGATCCCTTCATTCGAGATGCATTTTGTACATACTGTATTTGGTTTGACTGGTCTTCTGTCATTGTATTCCAAGCACACTGTTGTCTTAAATGGGATATTTCCACATATTTCACGCTGAAAGCGCTCAGTATAGTAAGATGCTGAACTAGACTCCCCATCCCACTGGTGCAGCTTGTTGCACACCCGACCAATAACCACCAATGCATGACGTAGGTGAAGTTATTTTCTTGTACTGTTTATTATGAATATATATGTATATAAACAGTATTTTCCACACTATAAGGCACACCTAAAAGCTCATAATTTTCTCAGAATCCCGTAGTGCACCTTATAATCCGATGCGCCTTATATATGGAGTGATATTCATATTAATATTGGTCAAAAACATGATCACTGAAAAAAAGCCGGCAGTGTGGCCGGCAGTCATGCCACACTCCGCCACCAGGGGCACCCTCACAACGCACTTGGGCCTACGCCCCCTAACAACGGTAGTCAAGGGGCGTCACCGAAGTCTCACTGACCTGCTGTCTGACCCTGCGGAGGGCACCGGTGCCTGGCTACAATAACGTAGCAAAATATAGGGAATTTTCAACAATTCAATTAATAAAGTTTGACTGACTGACTGATCTCAGTATTTCCCAACCACTGTGGTGCCAGAAATAACCCACTTTAAACTTAATTGGTCTAAAAAAAATGCTATTGTCGAGTGTCAGTTCTGGAATCTAGTGAAGGTTCATTCTATTAGTTTGCGGAAACACTGAAACTGGCCTAAAGACGAATGAAAGAGTGAATGACATTTCAAGAGCAGAGTCACTGCTAGACAAAGGTGTCTGGTGTGCTGGATTGATTTTCAAATGTAGTTGATACCTGACACAACACGATACGGGGGGCAGGGGGGCGCATTTAGGCTTGTGTATTCTGTCTGCAGCCACGTGCTGTGAGATTCACGGCAGTGAGAGACCGATGTTAAAGTCAGTTCTAGGAGTAAAACAGCGTCGCGTTTGCCAGTAAATTAGCAGCCTGACACTAAAAACTAGTTTAAAAAATGGTTTTGGACACACTGTTTTTAATGTCAGGTTTTTTTATATGGCGTATTTTACCAGACAGAGTGCCAAATACGCCACTTTGTCTGGCTCTTACCTCTGTGAACCTCACCACATGTCACTGAGAGCTATAGAAATCTAATTTGAATGTTTTTAGATAATTTTGTACTACAGTATTTTGTAGCACTTTTGTCGGTAAATCTCAGCAGCTAAGGAAAACACCCAAACGTGTTGACTTCTTTCTAAGATGGCAAAGTGATCAAGTGATCAGGTTGCATTGATGAGGCTCAGAATGGCCTCATTGACATAACAACAGGGACCCTTCACAGCTGACTAAAGGTACTCACAGCCGTGAATGCTCTAGCTAGTGGACGGATAGCGCAACTACAGCCACTAGTTTTTTAAATGTATTTCAATTTTTATATTATATGCACCTTATAATCCAGTGCGCTTTATAATGCAGAAAATACTGTGTGTGTGTGTGTGTGTGTGTGTGTGTGTGTGTGTGTGTGTATATATATATATATATATATATATATATAGTATATATATCGCGAGAAATGACTCACTGATCCACACCACCAGGATCTACAGCGACGACATAGGGATGTCATTCAGATTAGACAAATGTGGCCGGATGGTATAAAGAAGAGGCAAGATGATCAGAAATGAAGGGGTTGACCTACCAGGGGGCAGGATAGAAGACATCAAGGACAGCTACAAATACCTTGGAATCCCACAGGCTAATGGCAACCATGAGGAGGCCGCAAGGAAGTCATCCACAGCCAAATACCTCCAGAGAGTAAGGCAAGTCCTGAGAAGTCAGCTGAATGGCAAGAACAAGGTCCAAGTCATCAACATGTATGCACTGCCGGTCATCAGATACCCTGCTGGGATCATAAGCTGGCCAAAGGAGGAGATAGAAGCCACAGATATCAAGACTAGAAAGCTCCTCACCATGCATGGAGGGTTTCACCCCAAGTCCAGCACCCTGAGGCTGTACACTAAGCGGAAAGGGAGGGAGGCCGAGGAGTAGTGAGCATCAGGGCCACTGTCCAGGATGAAACATCAAAAATCCAAGAGTACATCAGGAAGATGGCCCCAACAGATGAACTGCTCAGTGAATGCCTTAGACAGCAGAAACCTGAGGAGGAGGAGACAACATGGAGGGACAAGCCCCTACACGGCATGTACCACCGTCAGATAGCGGAAGTGACTGATATCAAGAAGACCTACCAATGGCTGAATAAAGCTGGACTGACAGACAGCACAGAGGCACTGATCATGGCAGCACAAGAACAGGCCCTAAGTACAAGAGCATTAGAGGCCAATATCTACCACAGTAGATCTGACACAAGGTGCAGGCTATGTAAAGAAGCCCCAGAGTCAGTCCAGCATGTGGTAGCAGGGTGTAAGATGCTCGCCAGCTCAGCATACATGGATAGGCACAACCAAGTAGCTGTGATAGTGTACAGGAACATCTGTACCCAGTATGGACTAGAAGTACCCAAATCCCAATGGGACATACCACCGAAGGTGGTTGAGAACGACAAGGCTAAGATCCTGTGGGACTTCAGCTTCCAGACTGAAAAAACAGCTGCTGGCTAACAAACCGGACATAGTGGTTTTGGACAAAGAGCAGAAGAGAGCAGAGGTGATAGATGTGGTGATTCCAGCTGACGCCAACATCAGGAAGAAGGAACACGAAAAGATTGAGAAGTATCAAGGGTTGAAAGAACAGCTGGAACAGATGTGGAAGGTCAAGGTTAATGTAGTCCCCGTGGTAGTAGGAGCACTTGGGGCAGTGACCCCCGAACTGGAAGAGTGGCTCCAGCAGATTCCTGGAACAACATCTGAAGCCTCAGTCCAGAAGAACGCAGTCCTAGGAACAGCTAAGATACTGCGCAGAATCCTCAGACTCCCAGGCCTCTGGTAAAGGACCCGAGCTTGAGGATGACACACAGATACCACCCCACAAGGGTGAGAGAGACATTTATATACAGTATATATAATTTAAAAAGCCAGCTCTCAATCACCCTTACAGCATACTGTGACTCTTGTCTGTTTACTGGAATTACACCTGTGATTTAAGTTGAACATTTATGAAGTGGTAAATAAAAATTTTTAATGTTGATGCTTGCCTCAGACATTTTCTGTATGATCATAATCTTTTTTTCATTGTCTGTAGTAAACCCATAAGAAATGACCTGTCAAAACGTGTGAGATGTAACTGATGGCACTTACACCTCTGCTCAGCCTGAGCTGGCTTCAGATCTTAGCTGAGCCTGCCAATAAAACCAAATGACAGGAGCTTTCTGACAGACTGACCAAAGCGCCAGCGGCTTTTGGGACTAATGTGGCTTTTTCAAGGTTTAGCCTTGAATCTTTATCTCACCCAGGCCCTCCCTGCACAGCACTGCCACTCCTCACATACCATCCTTCACAGCGCAGATGGCAGAGGTGGAAGGTCAGCTGAGACGGAAACATAGCGGGATCTGTTAGCACAAAAAAATTAGTACTTCTATGGAAACCATGAAATGCACCAACTATTACAGACTGCCAAAAAGATTTTGGCAGTGATGGAGGCCATCACTTGACTTTTATAAATTGAGGAGGTGGGATTTTAGACAAGCATGAATGTTAGAATTTTTTATTAAATTATGCAAACAGCGGATGAACAGAGAACATCGTAATGCTATGGGAGGTTTTTTATGCAGGACTTTAATTGTAATAGTGATGAGTTGTGGCTGACTCACAAGGCCTTACCTTGGCATGAGTCATTACATAAACTGAGGCTTAATATAACAGGGCAGCTCTGGAGAGGTTCACTGAAGTGGGTTGATAAAGGATCTTTAACTCACATCCTTTTCGTAGGAGGTTTTCAACAGTGAATGTAATCAGCGGTGTTTATGTGATGACTTCACTTCATTGTTGAGTGGTATTTTATACTTTCTGAAAAAGATTTGCTTGTGAAACACAAAACCTGTGGCTGAAAAGCTGCTTCAATATTTTTTCCTAACAAAAAGCAACAGCGCCCCCAAGCGACGGTAAAAGGACAAGAAATTAATGCTATGAAAGAAATTAACAATATTACAGAATTGGAGTATAAATTTTTATTTTAATTTCTGATGCAAGTATATGAAACATGTTAAACGATAAATATTTACACTAAGAGTTGCACACACAAAAGCAGGAAATGCAAACATTCAACAAAATTAATACCACACAAGTAAGGAGCACCAGCGGTCTATTTGAAGAAGCAATGAATGATTGTCAACCAAAAAACAAGACATCTGCTGAGAGTCCAGACAGAAGTTTACTTTAGCCCATTTCAAACAAACCAAAGTTAAATATCTTTTGCTCCAACTTAAAATAAAGCAAAAAATGTTGAACTTTCAATGTAAGCTGAGCTAGCGGAGCAAATAACTAAACAAATTACCCTCACAGGAGTGTGACAGCATTGTTCAGGGGGACACCAGGGAATTTAATAGTATTGACCTAAATATGTTCCATTGTACAACCTAACACCTTTGGAGGCTGGGACATGCTTTCTGAAAGTGTATGCTGACACATCACCAGTTGAAAATCTTCATCACGATCAGCTTCAATAGTGACACATGTGCAATCTTTGTTCAAGACCCCTTATATACACGTACACCTTTAATAGCAACTGCCAAGTGTGGAATGAACTGTTAAAATGAGCCCTGAGGAAAATGTATGGATTGTAATGTTTCTATTCTCAGTGTTTAATACAAAACCTATGAAGCAGAGGCATTTTATATATTATATATTCAACAACAGCCACAATAATCAGGAAACTTCCCCCACCCCACAACAAGTAAAGCTGAAACACAAGCCTACAGCCACTGCAAGTCAGACCATATGGGTACCGTCACACCGCTGTACATCTCCAAATCACATGGTGTGTAAGCTTAGGATACACAATGGGGGGGCAGTGAGGCATTGGCACAACTGGGATGTGGACTGTTGAGTTCTGACCGTTAAGCAGTAGTGTTGACTGTGCATTTTAATGTTTGTTTAATTTACTATTTTACATGAGTTTTTGTGGTGGTTGCAATGAAAACTAGAAACAAAGCACATTTCACAGTAGTATATTTTTGTTTCCTTTTTGTCATAGATAAATACATACATAGGACAAGACAAATGGCTTCTACAATGAGGAAAATCTTGCTGGTGCAGTCAGTCACAAAAAAAAAAAAAAAAGCTGTTCCACCATCGATGGGTTAATTGTTCTACCGATCAAACGGATAAATTAGCCAACAAGAACCTTCAAGCTTCATGAGGCCTTGAATACATATGGAGGAGTAATTTGGGCACAGTCAAGACTTCAAGATAGACCTCCACAGTTCCCTTCCCCAGAAAATAATATATCTTTAACATAGTTTTGTTACTCTCTGGTGTTCTTACGTAAAAGAGAACTTTATTATCATTCTGACATCAGAAACTATATATACCATTTTCCCACACTCATTCAACTGCTTCGGTCACAAAAAGAGAAAAGAAAAATGAAGCAGTCATCCAACTCGAACAGTCGCAACAGCCGCGAAAACAAACAATATGAAGTCTTACATACTTTAAAAAGAAACTCCTATAAATTTGTAGGCTTATGCAAATGAGTTTCAATGAACAATCCTTTTTTTTAGAGGTGCTTCTTAATGAGGATGGTCTCATTACTAACAGACTCCTCATTTCACAACGAGTTGGAGTTGGACCACCACCGCTGGACTTTGTATATTACACAAAGTTAGTGGGTCCAAAGTGGGTTAGAGGATGGCCAAGGCTGTCCAGATGAGCACTGGCATAAAACCTTAATGCTTACAATAATAGGCCAACAAGGCCAGGGACAGAAGAAAAAGGGCCAGAGCAAACGGTCCTGGAAATTCAAAGAGCTCCAGGAAACTTCATCCTTACTCATGTAGGTGAGTACTTGGTATCAAAAGTAGATCTGCTTGGCATGTGACGGATTCTGCTCCATGGGGCAGTACGGACATTTCAACCTGGGAATAACAGGAGAGGACAGTATGTAATCTTTTGTGTTTTTTTATGTATTCAACCTTAAACTGCAGGGTTCAAACATGCTTATTTTGGGGGGATGCTATAAGTGTTAAATCTGTGAGAAAACTGTAATATCAACAATTTGGGAATAAAACCTGAAGTTAAATTTATAGTAAATGCAAGAAACTACCAATAATTATCGTAAAATACCTAATGTCTTATTGTTGAAAGCTTCTGACATTACTTAACAAATTAAATAGGCAGAAGGTGACTTAAGCTGGTGTGATCCAAGACGATGCTTAATAAGTTTGATTCCCACATGGCTTCATATGCACTGAATTGTGATGGACTGGCAACTTACTTCCCAGCATTAGTCAATTTGTTAAGGGCATCTCTGGAGATGACATGGCCACAGATGAGCTTCATGGGTGGATTGCTTTCAGAGGTCTGCTGCCGAAGGATCGGGCAGGCAAACACAGAGTGGTACCAGCACTTCTTCCCCAGGTCAATTTCAATCTACAAGGACAGATGTGTGAATTAGTTAAAAAGTGTACAAGAATGAAAAGAGGCAAATGGTGGGAATTCTTAGCATCTTACTGGAAGTTCATCTTTGTGCGTCCAGACCCCACTGCACTGTCTCTGCTCGATCACCTGCTTGATGTTCATTAGCACTGGCAAGGCCATGCAGCCTGACGCAAAACTGTAAAAAAAAATGTACACACAAGCTTATGTAAGACAGCCAAACAAGAACTTTTTAAGTTTGTCTAAAATGGAAACAAGTGCTTCTGAAAAAGCCGGCATTATAGCCAGGTTTTGTAAATACTCTCACATACAAACGACACATAAACAGTTCACCCTTTCAAAGAAATAAAAAAGCTGATAATGACAGAACTGCAAGCCAGTCAGAACACTAAATACTATGATCTGCCATGTACATGTTATGAGTTGTAAAATGAAAACTAACAGTATTCCAAATCTGATGCCTTATGATTCATAAACTAAAAATAAAACACAAACATTCTGTGAAACATCCTCTTGTGGGATTATCTTACAATGCATGCTACAATAGTACCCAGCATACTGGTGGCCTTAATAACATTACCACAGCACACACAGCAGCACAATTTGATTAATTACAAATAAGAAATGCAAATGCCAACCCACAGAAGAATTTTGTGTATTATTTGTAACATAATTCTATGTTAACAAATTTTCATTTGATGGCTGAACAGCCGTTCACTTTGCAGTGATTTTATAAAGTCAACAAAATGTTTAATATTTATGTGTTTCCAACCTGACACTCAGCGGCGACTCTACAGAGAGGCCCAGTAAAGCGCAGGCATCCCTGGTGAAGATGTTGCATATCTCGGCCCACTGATTCGTTTCCAGCAGACTGCGGTATGGAGAATTCTCGATTCCATGACGCAGGTACACCAGACTGCCCATAAGAATCTGGATATCTGAAGGGTCATAAAAGTAAAGGTATGGAAAAAACACAGCAACAATTTGAGGTTGGCCTCAGTTAATCAGATATAACAACAACAAGTGTATTCTTCCTTGATTGCAATCATGCAAATCCTGAAAAAGTTTCCATCAGACCATCAAATTCTATCAAGTTAAAGAAAAATACAGTTAAAGTAAAATAGAATTCTACCTCTCTGATGTTGAGAAGCAAAGGGCTGGAAGTGCCTGGCATACTGCAGGGCTTCCATTTGGTTGCCGATTCCCCCACTAAGTAGACTGATGAAGTACAAACGATGTAACTTAAATTCTAAACTGCTGTTCAGGTCCAAAAGGCGCTGCCGATTTGTTACAGCCCACCTAAGAAAGCACAGACAACCATTACATCAACTGTGTTTATATTTGTACATTAACCAGCTATATTCTAGAGTTTTTTAATTATGAAAAGACAAATATTCATACAAAGATGATGACTGTCAAGATATGGAGAATGACTTAAAATAGGAAAACATACTCTAATGCCGGCCTGAGGTCCTGCATCCTCAGAGCTTCAAGGATTCTGTTCAACTCCAAGAAAGGCTGCTTCATACTCATATCTATAACTACACCAGATTCCTAGAAAACACACAGGGCATTTTGAATTGTTAGAGATGCCTGAAAAAAATTGCCCTCAATGAAAAGTTTCAAAACATCACTTTTAATAATTTGTATTAATATCTTTCAGAAAGAGATCATTAGAAGGAAAAGTCAGCCCAGTTTAAACCAAAAGCATTAGTTAGCTGTTGTTACAGTTTCTTACCTGACAAAGATCTTCTGCTACACTGAGCATGCCTTGTCTGTATAGGTGCTCGACAATTGTCTCACTCAGGTATTTCTGTCTCTCTGGGGTGTCCCACACTGTCTCTGCCACCACAGCACTGATCTCTGCATCAAAATTCTGAGATGAAAAATATTAACTGTTTTGTGTGCCTCATTTTGTACGTGACAGAAGATTTCTTTTGCCCGTACGTACCCTGTCAATGGCTTTGCCCACTTTTGAAACACTGCCATGAATGTCCTTATGTCTTGAAGCTAGCATTTGCACGGTTTCTTTGATATTCTTACAACATTGCGCCATCGTCTGCGATAGGACCGATAAGTCTGCATCTTGTACTCCTGTGAGAGAGAAATATGCAGACTTCAGTGTGTATACACAAAGAAGGGACCCTTGGGTTACATAATAGCACTGATGACATATAAACAATTCCTCTGTGTCAAAGAAATTTAAACTTCTGTAACAATAACAATCCATTTAACTTGCTTACCAAAAGCAACCAGCTGTCCTCGTATCTCACAGACACTGCGCAGGAGCTCATCTAGTCTCTCCTCAGACTGGTGGCCATACATTACAAAGCGATGGAGAACTTTCTCCAGCTCCCTCTCAACACAAGCACACTGTTCCATGTTTCAGACTGAAAACACTCACACACACACACAACACCACCTTGAATTAACAGAAAACAAAAATGCAAGTCAAAGCCAATCAATAATTAATATTGACCTACCAATACTAAATTTTTGAAGTTGATACAAATCTTTAATTTGCTAACAACACAAATACTGATAAGGTTACAACTACCTGTTATTTTTCATTTTTCAAATCTGCCATTTATTTTCTCAAAGGATCATTTAATAAATGGGAAAACAGAATAGATTTTTTTCCAGGAAAATCTTCACAACTGAGATGCTGCAACTATGTATTGACAGTTTTAATACTTTACAATAAGATAAACGATCAAACGGTATGTAAAAAACATGAGCTTTTAATATTGAAAAACCTGCCAATCCATTTACTCAAGAGATATATTTAAATCATAATTTCTAAGCTGTAGACTCTTCTTCAAATCAGCCCATATAAGGAAATTCATTTGTCCAGCTTGCTTATAAGTGAGGCCCAAATATTCCAATATGTCTTACAACAGGAAATCATGTAAATCTTGATTGTCGACCAGCCACAAAGATAAAAGATGGCCTCTGACTCAGTTCAGGTCACAAAAACAATGCTTGCAGTGCTTCACTAAACTGGTTAATTTGACTACCTCTTGAACAATATTGCTGAGGAACAACAATTATGAAGCTTTAATAGCTAGTAGAATTATCCTTTTATATAGAAAAAAAAAGGTAAAGAAAAGATGCAACCGTGCTCAGTAGAGTCCTGGGAAGAACTGACCCAGTATTACTGCTAAAAAAAAAAAAGCTAGGCCTTCGCCACTCAGTGCCTCTGCGGCCTGGTGTTTACTAACGTTGGTCGCCACTAGCGTTTCAAACGTTCGAAAGTTTAACATGCTCATCTTGTAGAGAAGAAAAAAAGGGGGAAATTCCTTGGAGCACCTGGTCGCTATAATTCCTGATGTTTAAAAAAAATTGAGTATTTGATTTGTATTGTTCGGCTGTAGCAGTATCCTGCCACTGTAAGCTGAATACAGAAAATGTCCACCTAGCTCTTACCGTGAAAGAGCTTTCCTACACAAAACCCTAGCTACGTGTTTAATATCATGATGAAATGCTACCTAGAGGCACTGATTATTGAAGCACCACATTATTCTATTGTTTTCCTTTGATAATTTCGAAAATTAAGCTGTGGCAAAGCAAGTATAAACAAATGACAACAGACTGGCTGATAGCTACCTGAAAAAGCTCGCCACTGCTAGCAGCTACTTACGTTAACCAGCTGCTGCCTGACTAGGCCCAAAAATAATTTCAGAAGGGAATGACAACTCGATTCTCTTTATTATTTTGTATCGACTGAAGATATTAAACATATACCGCCGCTTAACCGATTTTTTAAAACTACGTATAAAGAAACAACACTCACCTCTCCAGCTAATAGTTAGCAAACATTAGCGTTAGCCTTTTGCCTGCTACGGCAACTACTCCAGAGTGGACGTAATGCGGAACTTCCGGTGTAGCATTCTGTGTTAACTGCGCCTTTCACAATAAATGTCATTTTATTTTGATGTCATCAATCTGTCTGTCTGTCTGTCTGTCTGTCTGTCTGTCAGGAAGGACAAGGTTGAAGGTTCGTCTGACTGCAGTGCAGAAGCACATCTTAAAAAGAATGTGTCAAACAAAAATCAGAATCGATTTTAACTATTTCAGAGCTGTGAATGATTTAAGCACTTTCACGAACCTATGGTGTGTCAAGGGTGTCTTATGTTCTGTGTTAAATGAGGAACTCATGTTCAGTCACTGTTTGGTTTAATTCGACTCTCTCTCTGGTTATAAATGGTTATAAACTGAATACACTGATGCTTCATCATTATCAAACGACATTCAATATAATAGTTGGTCAATGAACATACAATCCAATAAAATACAGTAAGACATGAGGTCTGAAATGTAACTACAAATACAGTGCAATGATTTGTAAATCCTTTTTAGCCAAATGGCAACTGATTGCAGTACAAATGGACTATGCATATTTTAAGTTTTAAATTAACCTGAAATACAAGTACAGTACTGTTACTGTTGGCAGCTCAAAATTCTTCAACTTATTAAGTTATATTTTACCAGGAACTTGCAACTGATTAATTGGGTGTATTAGGTAGTTAGGAAAAGAAAATCAACTGCTCATTTATGACATTTGTGCAAAAACAGTGTTGATCCATGAAGGAGAGTATGGCCAAAGAACCCAAAATGTAGGAAGTCACATTAGTTCCGTTGTACAAGTCACAACTGCAAAATGCTTTGATAACAGTTATGAGACAGAGAGCCAATACATGTTTGAAGACACTGTATTAGCCTACGGTCTCATTGCCAGCAAGGTAAACTACAAGTCGCAGCTTGCATGTTTTTTT
Organism: Antennarius striatus; assembly: GCF_040054535.1. Classification (NCBI taxonomy): domain Eukaryota; kingdom Metazoa; phylum Chordata; class Actinopteri; order Lophiiformes; family Antennariidae; genus Antennarius; species Antennarius striatus. Next base: position 15,130,482 of record NC_090785.1, on the reverse strand, counting down.
TTAATAACAATAAAGTAAATTTTAAAAAATGGGCTTCAGAACAAAATGTCAGGCATGGATGGACCCAGGGGTGGGGCTAGAGGAGCTTTTATATGTATGTATGATTATTTTAATTTATTGAAGATATGTCAAATACATTCTAAATGAACACCTTTTAAATAGCCCAAGGTGAGTACTGTATTTTTTTTCCAAACCAAGAACACTGTTAAATCTCAAAATGCCAAAAGGCACACATTATATTACATCAGAGTCAGATTTTTAATTTTTTTTCTCTTAGTAGAAGGAGTCTTCCCCACTCAGGCCTCAGCAGAAGGGAGGAAAGTAATACAGTAGTTAAATATGAGGACACAGAATGACATTCTGCATTTCAAAACTCCTCCATAAATAGCAGGAAAGGTGAGCTCCAGAGCAAATCAGTTTCACTTTGGTGTGGTTCATCTGTCATGGTGCCATACATTATGTAAGTTCATGGTCTGCTTTGTATTTGAAATATTGAAGCTCAAGGAAATTAGTTCAGCAGTCAAATGTATGTAGACGGTAAAAACAAAAGTAGGCGTAGGAGGTTCTTCGAGCAAATCTTAACACCTCCTAAAAGAGCAATTGATGCAGTTCAGAAAAGAGAGATTTGAAATAGATAGATAGATAGATAGATGGATACTTTATTAATCCCGGAGGAAATTGCATATATCCACTGCTCAGGCATTACTTAACAAATAATACTGACCTTGTGTTTATTTTTTCACTTTTACATAGCACTTGAATAACCTATGAGAGTGGACCCTTGTGTAAAATCATATCCCACAGACAGAATACAACCATAAAGATGGAATTTATTTTTTTTTAAAAACAAAAAACTTGACCTTTGCCCAGTTGAAACTGGGCCTCAGCCTCTCTTCCAAGCACCGTAAATAATTTGTTTTCTGTATTTTTCTACTTATATATTCTGATTCAGAAAATTTATTGCACAGCGTGGCTTATTGGTGTGTTGCATTTCTGAGGTTGAGGGTGGATGAAGTCTCTGGAGTTGGGAAGCCTGTGACTGATCTAGCAATGATGTCGACTAAAGCCCCCGTTGCCGAGGTGCTCAGCATTCTTTCCCCCTGAGTCCTCCTCCTGCCTACTGTGCTGCCCTTACCACAGAGGTTATCAGCAGTAGGTCACACAATCTCACTCCCTTATCACACATATACATTTACTGTAGCTATACATGCGTGTTGTTTTCTCCAAATTTAAAAACTTTATTGTTCGGAACAACCACCTTTAACACTGTCCCTCTGTGGTTTTTGTGTGTGTGTGTGTGTGTTGTTGTTTTTTTAACCTCACAGCGTATACTAATTTACCCTATGAGCTGCAATTATAAGCTGCCTCTCTTTATGTCTGTTCTGTTGGAGAAGATCATCACTGATGTTTCATAACAACGACAGAGTACTGTGGTTTAAAAGGTAGGGAGTTTCAATATTGTTGTGATTGTATGCCATCTTAAACTGCCTCAAGGGGACTAATTAGTAATCTAATTTTAATGATGATTGGAAATGTATATTTTGCAGCTGTCTGATCTGTTCCTTTTTTTTTTTTTGCCAGCTGTGATTCTTATTTTAGAAAAATTCTCAGATTCCAATTTGTGTGTTACTTCTGCATTAAGCATTCGTGATTTCTGGGATTGCTGGGAAATACTGTCTGTTTCAGCGCTGCATTATAGATGTACTGTATTGCGATAGGACATTACAGTTGTACATATGTCAATTGAGTTGAATTGAATTGATTTGAGTAAATGGTGTAAAAGTAAGACTCGGGTGTTGTTTAGCTTTGAGATTTCAGCCAAATCACACTAGTTTGGCTGAAGATGAAAGCCAAGCTTAAGCATAAATTTCAAATGTAAATTTCCTGGAATTCCCTGGTTCTGAAGCATAAAATGAAAATGAAAATGAGTTGGGTGATCTAGTTGGTGTTCTGTGTCAACCTTTGACCTGTTGCTGCACCTTATCTATCGTTCATTCATTTTCTTGAAGACGACACAAACAGTAATTGCCTCAACTTCATCCGCTTATCAGATCCATGTCACAGGATTACATTGGTCACTGCGCTACCCGCTGCATTACAATGCTGCCCTACACCTTGTCATTCATACAGAAATACACATACACATCAGCATAGAGCAACTCCACCCTTAATGCTCAGCATAACTTTATAGCTAGTGGTCAAGTGAACAATACTGTATGTGGGCTACACTTTGAGCTTTGTATTTCTTGATTCTTCCCCAGTAGCATGCCCAGTCAAACAGCAAAAGCAATGGCTATCTGGCCGTGATAGCATGTGTCTATATATAGAAGATCCCTGTGACTGAGCTGGCTGTAAGTGTCAAATTCCTGGCACACTCATCTGTCTTGGCTGGATCAGCAACTGTTGCTAACTATAAACCCACCCACCCGAATACTGTGCTCCAGCCCAGTTCACAGGAAAACCAACATCCAACCAAACTCCAGCCTGCGGGAGAAAAATTATCCAGTGTAGACTCAGCCAGCATTTTTTCCCCAGACCAGCTCAGAGGGGAGGGGCAGAAGTAAAGATGGGAGTAGTAGAGGATGAAATGGGCATATGCAAGATACCTCTCTTTGCTTTTTCTGTTCAGGTTTGAGACATGACAGTGGCTTTTGCACTCCGCAGCCATCTAACCAGCGTGACACTGCAAGACTAAGCTGCTCAGCCCTTGGTTCATCTGTGGATTTGAGAGACAGTTTGCTGAATGAAAGGTGATAGTGCCAAATAGAGAAGCTCAATGCCATTTGAAAAGCCTTACCCTTTGCCAAAGGTACAGTACTAATCTTTCTGTCTTTTTCTCTTTACACTAAAAGCAGTCTCTTTCTGTCTAGCCAGCCTTACAGTAAGGCAATATGGAAAGTTTAGCTGAAGGGTATGTATTGGCTAACGGGTTCTGGTGTAAGTTAGATGCTCAGTCTTTAAAATGGTGAATAAGTTGCATGTCATATGTAATGTCTTCATAAAATGTTTTTACCTTTAAGCTTGTGGAGAAAAACTCAATTTTCGGTATTGAGTAAATGTTTTTTGTCACATTAATGTGAATTATTTTTGATTGTCTACATTCATTTCAATGTGCTTACAAATTCCTTTCAAGCTTATAAGCATTATAATTTACATACAGTTTTTAGAGTATGTCCTGAACTCCTTTAGTAGATTTTTAGAGAAACCATGTGTGATGTTATGCAAACATTTGAGAATAAGCATATGCATGCTCTTGGCAAGATACCGAAACTGAAAAAAACGCACAATTATTTCACACTTGTCTTTGCTGTTTTTTATCAATGAATATTGCTTCTCAGTGTTCCTCATGATATGAATGAATGAATGAATGAATGAGTTACACATTCTTCAGGTGAATATATCTCATTTTCAGTGCATAAACAGAGCTCAGAACAGACTGGAGGAGCAGACTGGACTGGCCACAGGGAGAATTTTGAGCTTTTGGACAAGAAATGGACAGCTGGACTCTCCAGGGGGACAGTTACTCCTTCCTCCGCAGTGCACCTCGTACCTTTTCACTGTGCCATCGTGACGGTACTCCAAATCACATTGAAATCTTTGACATCATCAACACCCCTAGTCAGCGTGGTGCAATTTCTGAGACTACTTGCCTGTGTGACATTTTTGGAGACGACGGTGAGTTATCCTCCCCCTCCAGCAGCCCTGCTGCAGGGCCTTTTGTCTTTTCAGGGGAGGTTGATGGGACAACTGCTGCATCACCTCTACTAGATGACCTGAACGAGTCCTCTGGCTCTTATCATAGTGCACAAGGTACCAGTGAAGGAGAAGATATTTTTGAAGATTCAAGAGAAAGGCTTTACAGCCCCCCGCTGCAGCGTGAATTTTCTGAGAAACGGTCTCCAGAGATCAAGGATCTGAGCTCAGGGCAAGCAGAAGTTACGGAGGATAGTAAGACAACTTTAGAACAGAAAAGTAAATCATCATTACCCCAGCTTAGTACAGCTGGCCCACCATCTGAGGTCCTTAACAGCGGAGAGAGAAGCCCCTCCCCAGGACATAACATCACCTATACACCGCATCCCAACTGCACAGAGTCATCCTCGTCCTCATCCTCTGTGGTAAAAGGATGTTCTCCAATATCATCTGATCTAACACAAGTGCATTCAGGAACAGACTTAAGAATTACTCCTGCTCTCAAAGAAAAACACACCAGCCAACCACATCAACCTTTAATTTCAAGTCAAGACTCTGTGAACAAGAACTTCTCTTCTGACTGCCAGTTATCTGATTTAGAGAACTCTCAATCTTTGCCTGATTTTAGGGGAGCACAAGTGCTACCTGAGCCAACGGGAAGCCCCTATAATCAACAGAGCAGTTGCTCACCCAAAACCATATCTGAAGACCCCAATCTAGATCTTACAGAATTATCATTTAAATCAGAAGCAATTTGTTCATCTCCTTTATCTTTATCCAGTAGTACAGAGTTATTATCCCACTCAAGAGAAGCACTGGTTTCTCCTGATCTGAAGAATAGGTCCTACTCCCCCGATACTCAGGAGTCATCTCCTTTTCTAGAGCTAAGAAGGAAAGTTTCCTTACCTGATCTCTTCAGTGGAGGTTCTACACCTGGTAGTGACAATTCAACACACACCCCTGAGCTGATTTCAGGTCTCTCCACAAGAGGGGACAATACAACTAGTCCAGACAGCACAAATACAAGATTATCAACCGTGTCTACACCTGCTCCACGATACACACCTCCGTCACCTGTAATTTCAATAGCAACATCCTCTGAGCTTGTGGAAAGTAGTGCCTCCCCTGAATTGAGTGACATAGCTCATTCTCCTGCCCAGCACACTGCAGTTTTTCCAGCTAAAACGGAGACAAGAACACCTTCTCCTGGACCGTCATATACAACAATAAACACTTCAACAGCTTCTGAAATACAGATCAAGGTGTTGCCACCTTTGGCAAGTCCTATTTTATCTCTGTCAACTGAAGCAACTAGTAACAACTCTCCTATAGGGAATAGATATTCTTCACCCTCACCTGGAATCACAATAACAGTATCCTCCCCTGAGGTTGCTAGAAAGGTGCAACCTTTTGACGTGAAGATATCAGCCTCCCCCCTCTTAGAGTCTGGTTTCAGCTCTTCATCATCAAGAAGCCTCACTTCTTCCCCTCATATCACAGGGATTTCTTACTCTGTCATTCAGCCAGAGGACAGGATTTCTCCCCCATTTCCTGAGCTCGCCCATCTCTCCACCCTCGAGTCTTATAGGACACAGGTTTCCTCTGCTACAAGGAGCCCTACACCAAGCAGAGACAGTACAACAGTGTCCACTGGTACACCACGAGAATCTCCTCATACATTGACATACACAAACTCTGTTGTGCAACCTGAAACAATTCTGTCCAATCAACCCAGGTATCAAACACATTCACCTCAGCCAAACCATCACACTCCATCACCTGAACCAAGATATCAAGCCCTTTCCTCTGACAACTATCAAACACCTTCAACTCAGCCAAACCATCACACTCCATCACCTGAACCAAGATATCAAACCCTGTCATCGGACAACTATCAAACACCTTCACCTCAGTCAAACCATCACACTCCATCACCTGAACCAAGATATCAAGCCCTTTCCTCTGACAACTATCAAACACCTTCACCTCAGGCAAACCATCACACTCCATCACCTGAACCAAGATATCAAACCCTGTCATCGGACAACTATCAAACACCTTCACCTCAGCCAAACCATCACACTCCATCACCTGAACCAAGATATCAAACCCTGTCATTTGACAGCTATCAAACACCTTCGCCTGAGCCAAACTATCACAGTCCATCACTTGAACCAAGATATCAAACCCTGTCATCTGACAACTATCAAACACCTTCACCTCAGACAAACCATCACACTCCATCACCTGAACCAAGACATCAAACCCTGTCATCTGACAACTATCAAAGTCCTTCACCTGAGCACAGTTGCAACAATTTGTCTCCTGTTGCCCCGTCTCCTGAGCAAAGGTACCATCAGAAGTCATCAACAAACGTATCCATAGAAAAGAACCCTGACCACAGACCTTTAGTAATTTCTCCTGTGTTTGAAGGGGAGGCCTCCTTAGTTAATATAACAGAAATACGTGGAGAGGAGAATATCCCATCCTTATTGGAATTAAACATAGAAGACAAATCCATTGTAGCTGAAATCAAAGGATCATCAGTGGTGGAAGTTCCTTCACCTTTGCCTTCTTCACCTTACATAGTTGGGGAAACCGCAGTTAATTCACCAAAGCAACAAAACATAGCGGGAGGAGGAATATCAAAGGACATTAACATTCAGGATAACTCAAGTACAGCCATCTTCTCTGAAGACAAAGGAACCATTTGTCCCACCTTGATACAGAAAGAAGTCACTCATAACAAACTTTCAGCTGAAGTCGAAAATCCCTCACCTAATTTTCTAGGCTCTGCAGACAGAAGTCAGAGCCCTTCGCCTTTCCACACAGTTTCATCAAAATTTCCTGACCACAGATTGGAGAACTTACATCCTCAAGTGATTTCTTATTCTGTAGTTCCTGACAGCAGTAGCCCATTAAAATCAAGTGAGCACACAAGAAGACAGACGGCAACCAGTGCAAGACGTGAAAATCGAGAGAAGTTCACAGAGGACATGGCCTACCACGTGAACAGAAGGCGAACTCCTTCTCCACCACTCACCAGGTTTACACCTGTCCACATCATTGCCCCTGAGAAACCATATAGACACTGGCAGAATTGCAGCAATAGCGCTGCTCAGGTTATAGCATCTTCACAGAGTGATGATTTAAGTGAAGTGGTGACAAACAGGGAAAGTCCCAATGTGGTTTCTGTTGTCAATAATAGCCAGGCTAACCAGGTCAGGCAATTGGAGATGGAGAGGGAAATGCAGCTGAAGGAGGATAGAAAGGTAGCCAGGGAGAAGCACATAGATAGGGGGGTGGAGAGGGAGAAAAAAAGGGAGGAGCAGCTTCCTGAAAGGGTGAGGGGGTGGCAGGGGGACCTCTGTTACAGAGGGGAACAGGTTGAGCTGTCATTCAATGCCAGGAATAGAAAAGGGCCTGGGAGTCGCGGAGCAGCTTCCACAAGCAGAGAGATCCGACAGGGACTGCCAGCGCTGCATTCCTATTCAGAGAGTTTGCTTGCCACCAGACAGCTACAGCAACAACAGAGTCCGCAGAGATTTGCCTACCAACAAGACACCAGAGGTGGTAGTTCTGGCAGACGACTTCAACCTCCTGCACCTCAGAACAAGAAACGTGCTCCTGGAAGACTGACTATACACAGGTCCTGTCAAAGTTCTAGCTCCAGTATGGGAAGTGAGCTTGATGAAGCAGACAATGAGGTGAAATGGTTTACAGATGAGGCTTTCAGTAGCCTGTCAAGCCCTGAGGTAGATTACCTTGATATGTACAACTCCAGCCAACGTTCATCTACCAACATTTCTCAGCCGTCTACCCAAGAGAGCTCGGCTGGGGCCAATGCTGCCTGGATGGCCTATGCTGACTTCAGGGGTTCTGCTCCAAAGTTGGATAATGATGAACTTTCATTTCAACAAACATCTTTGCAGTTCTCAGATGGGCTAAATCCATCAAGGCGTTTTGAGATGGGCAGTTTTGAGTGCATAGATGTGGCTATGGAAAGGGAAGACTCCAGGAGGGTGAGAAGAGGAGTGCCAAAGAGACAAATCCAGCTGAAGAGAAAGGATACTGCTGATAGCAAGCAGGATGGGAGCAGTGAAAATAGCAGTCCTGGAATGGTCATGATGATGGAAAGCCCTCCTTTCGAGAGTCATTCAAAAGAGACATTTGTGAGACAACACAGTGCATTGCAAGAATCCTACAGTTCTGAGTGCAGCTCTGATTGCAATCTACCAAATGAAAGAAAACCCAAACTCCTGAAATCTTCTTCTCTGGACGACACTTGTAACAAAACCAAGAAAGCCACTTGTTTCATCAAGAATGTGTTGTCCAAGAAGATGACAAGTGTTGATAAAGACCTGGATGAGCAGGAAGGAGAAATTAATCAAACACTGGAGGAAAACAGCTCACAATCAGAAAATGCAGCACTTGGAGTGTCTCCAAAACTGGACACACATAATCTGAGCTCCAGCGTTCAGTCAGACTATAGTTTTTCATCTGAGGGTCCTTCTGTGAGAGAGCCAAGTACAAAGGATGATGCTAAACCACCCATAGGTTTTGGAGTGAGATCAGGTAACAGGCCAAGTTCATCCAGCAGCAGTAGAAGTGTTAGCTTTTCACTGACTGAGAGTGAAGAGGCTGATTCTCAAAGCAGGAATGTAACATCATCAAGATCCGAAATGATATCAGCAATGAAAGGACCATTTGACAATGAACAGTCATGTATCGGAGTACAGCAAGCAGATGATGATAAATCACGAAATAGAAGAGAGGCTGGTGATTCTGCAAATACCACTGCCCGGAACATGGGGGCGCCTTCTGACACTGGAGCCAAGAGTGCACAGGCCAGAGTAACAAATAGAGACCAGGAATGTGAAAACACAGAAGGCTATAAACAACTGCAACAGGGTGGTAAGGGCATCTGCAGATTAAAAACACAGGAGATTACACTGAAAGCTGTGGAGAAAAAGAAAACCTCTCTAAATGTCTGTCTCACACCAGAGGCAGAAAACAAACCCGAGGCGTCATCACCAGACTTATCATCAAAAGAAATGGATGAAAAGGTCAACACCAGCGTAGATGGAAAAACAGAGGAAGTAGAAGGAAATGTAAATAATCAAGTTAAAACCCCCATTCACAAAGTTAGGGATGTGAGGCAGCTTGTAAAAAATAAATATAATCTGTCTTTCAAGGCAACTGGTGCTGTGATGACATCAACTGCCGATGAAAACAGGGTTGACAATTTTAATGCTGAACGAAGACAAACAAATAAAGATCAGAACAAGAAAGAGACCACTGCAGCAGAGGAGATGCAGGTAATAAAAGAGATAGAGAGGGAGGAGAGGAGGCAAGACATGAAAGAGGACTTCCGAGCAGAAAGGAAAGATGGACAAAAAGAAGAAGCAAAGGACTTAAAACTGCGACCTATATCTCCACCTCCTCAGAGTAAAGGTACCCTTTCTCAACCACAAACAATGCAAATAGAATACCAGGCTGTGTGCTGGAAAGAAAATAAAAATGAAATGCCATGTACCGAGAAAGACTCTGATAACCCTGGTGACAAACTCCAGTCCTCTCTAAAGCTTGCCAGAGATTTAAAGAGGGAATCAGACACAGAAACTGCCAAATTGGGTCAAAAAGATATAAACTTAGCAGAAGAGCATAAAGTGCCAGAGAATGCGGATAATTCTGCTATTGTTAGAACATACAGAAAAGCTCCAATGCTTGGAAACCTTTCCAGACTGCCTAGTAAGGAGAGAGAGGTTTCCACTGCTGTAGTTTTAATAAGGGACGGGTCCAGCAAGACCGAGACAAGTGCGCCTGCAGCCCTGGAGGAGGTTCCTTACCCAGTCCAAGGTCCAGCTGCTTCACCCTCGCCAGGGCTAACTACAGCTGGGAATATCCATGCAAGAAGTGGCCACTCGGTTTCCATGTTATTGAAGGAGAAAGGCTACCAAGCTGACATTGGAGCAGTGATGGGAGACAACCAGAATGCAGTTGGAGGGACGGGACTCACCTGTAAACATGTAAACTGCCTAGAGATCCCCCTTCAGACCACCACTACCTCTGATGGAGGACAGATTGAGACTGAAAGAGAGAGGGCATTTTCTTCCTCATCAACAATGTCTGGCCCCTCAGCATTGTCTGACAGTACTGACATCCTTACAAAGACCAAAGGAAATGAGGGGATGAACGACATGAATGCCTTAAAACACACAGCAAAGCAGACAACCGTTAGTCTACTGAGTGATAGACTGGAACAAACTCCCAATGTACAAAAAGACATGGGGGATTTTGAAGCAATAAAAAGAATAGATCCAACCTTTCCTCCAAAGTCCCCTGCGATACGAAGGTTCAGACCTCAATCGATTGAAGTGAAGTCACTATCAAAAGGAATGCAAAGGAAAGAGATGCCTACAAACTCTACAGCAAGCATGAGGCCTCAAACAATTGAAGTTAAATCTATAGCTAAAAATACTCAAAAGCCCGCTGTACCTCCAAAGCCAAGCTGCAAATTTAAACCTGCAGATGTAGAAGCAATGCCGAACGAAGCACAGAAACCACCAGCAACAACATCAACTGTAAAACATCAAGGTGAGGAAAGGTCCCAAACAATTGTAGTGTCTTCACCAACAATCTACAGAAAAATCACCAATGATTCAACATCAAATTACACAAGAAAACTATCTGTTTCCACAATATCAAGCCTCAAACCTCCACCTTTGAAAACCACTGCAACCACCATGTCAAACCTCTCTCATCAGTTAACATCACCACCAGAGACGGAGACATCTCATGACAGAGGTCAGCAGCAGAAGACAGAACCCCAGGGATCAAGTTACATACACAGACCTACAACCATTGAAACAGCCCCAATATCACCTACTGGCACAGGTTTGACCAAAAATGCAGGTCCAGCTCTTGAACCAAAACCCTATCAACTCCCTGGACCCATGTCAACTGGACCCCTCCAGCCTAACCAGCCTGCTGTGATGGATCCAGACCTCCAACTGCAGCATCCCAGGATACCAGTGACTCATGAGCCAGCTGTACTATCAAACAACACAAAACCACCTTCTGTTGCTCCCACAACGCAAGTGCCAGGGTACACACATCAGCCATGTCGCAGATCACTTTCTAGCGACCATCCCCACAGGACAGATGACAAACGTTTTTATGGCTCAGATGACCCTCCAAGCTATGATGAAAGAGAGAGCTTTAGTCCCCTCATGCTCCCAGATCTGGCCACCAGGAGGTCAAATCGCTACCAACCGTCATCCCGTCCTCCTCCATGCTCCTGCGCAGCTGGTTGCCCTTCTCACCCTGGTCTCATCCTACCTCACCATCAGCGCAGCCCCCATAGCCTCACTCCCCCTGCCCCCTCACACTCTCCAGGCCAGGCACTACCTTACGCTGTAGCTCAGCCCCCTCACCGTCCACACCAGTGCCGATCTGACCCTCAACAGATGAACTACCAACTTTGCTCTCCTAAATCAAGTCCTCTTGGTCCAAGTCAGCCGCCAACCATTTATCAGCCTCTCCACCAGCCTCCTCCTTGCCCTCCCCACCCCTCACTCATGCAGCCCTGTCCTGCTGACCGCCTTCTGCAGCCTCCCCAGCATATTGATTCTCGACGACCTCCTGTCCACAGATCCCCCCAGCAACAACCGTCAGGAATGACTCCTTACAATGATCCTGGCCGCAGTCACTCTCCTGGCCTTCCATCTGTGGATCCTCAATACCTGTGTGGGCCCCAAAGCCTGGGGCCTACTTATGGTTCTGAATACGGAGGTGACACTTCCAGTTTGTACTCAGAAAGTAGCTATGGACAGACACCTCGCAGGGTGCTCCTGGATCCTGAGACAGGGAAATATTTTTATATTGAGGTGCCTGTGCAGCCATTGAGGAAAATGTTATTTGATCCAGAGACTGGCCAATATGTAGAGGTTCTCATCCCTCAACAAGCGATGTCCCATTCAGCCCTGTATCCTCCTTCAGCAGCCCCTTACCCAACTCTCCACAACCCCAACATATATGCTCCTTCTCCACAGTACATGCCCTATGCAGCTCCTCCTCCTCCGCCTCTTGCCCAGACTCAGCCCCAGCCACCCCGATACCCTGAGACCTCAGCAGCACCAACAATGCACCCTATCGGAGCTGGAGTCAGTTACAGGAATCCCTCTGGTCAGGCATCCAAGCCAGAATCCCTTAACCATCCAACTTTGGACCAGAACTACCTGGACAGTATGTATTATGTCCCTACAGGGATGACTGCAAGCCCCAATCCAACTCCACCAGACTATTACCACAAAAATCCCCCCAACCTACCCCCAACGGGAGGCAAAAGGTCCTGAAATAGAGATTAGAGACCGCCTTCCTGGAGCCTGAAGGGTTTTAAATACACTGTGTACAAAAAGAGGTCTAATGTTAGCCTGTAATGCTAGTTGAGTTTTGCCATTGCAAATGAAGACAGCATTTGTTTACTGCTGCTTGTTCTGTTCGATGCTGCTTTAACTTAACAAGATTTGTGATTCGTGTGAAAAGACAAGAACAAAATCCTTTTTTTATGTGGCGTTCTAAAGATTATAACATATAAAATGATTTATTAAAATGTTTGGCATTTTACTGCAGGGTAAAATCATGCTGTTCACTTTAAATGCATGGGCACTATAAATCAACTGTTTTATTGTTACATGAAAGGATTACTAAAATAACTATTATCTCCAAAAATGTTTTTTTTGAATCTCATATTTATTTTATTATTGTCTTTCTCTAATGTTGGATGAGTGAGGTTATGAACATGATGTTTGCAACAACAATGGCAATAAAATATCTTGTATTTGCACTGAAATTTTTCTTCCCATAATTCACTCAGAATTTGTCATACAAATTATGCACATAAGGTCTGAAATACTGGATAATTCTGATTATTTTACTTTTGAGCTATTGCAACCTTCATGCCTTTCATATAAAATATTGCAATAATTTATTATAAATTACTATGTTTTCAGAAAAGAAATGAGTGAACAAAACATAAATGCATCAAAAGTACGTATCTATACAATATAAAATTGCTGTAATACATGATAAATATTAGTTTAGATAATCATTTCTCCCATTTGATTTCCAAGTACAACAAAAGATACAGTGGCTTTGGTGATATGATTGTAAGATTATGAAATAATTTTCCTGAAATGTATTAAATATCAGTTTGCTGCTGCAAGGATAACTTTCATTTAGCTACAATCTTCCCCTGCACCTCTTTGCCATCAGAAAGAATTGGCACTATGCTGCTACAACAGCAAAAACATAAAATTAGAGTAAAGTTTTATTTTATCTATCTATCTATCTATCTATCTATCTATCTATCTATCTATCTATCTATCTATCTATCTATCTATCTATCTATCTATCTATCTATCTATCTATCTATCTATCTATCTATCTATCTATCTATCTATCTATCTATCTATCTATCTATCTATCTATCTATCTATCTATCTATTCATTTATTTTGGATATGTGTGGAGTCCCTGAAAGATAAAACATATAATGAAAACAGAGAAAATGTGGATTCTTAATCAGTATAAATTTGAGCCCTAAGGACAAGGGTGTCAAACACATTATTATTACTATTATTATTTATTTTTATAATTATTATTAGTACCATTTTATTATGATATTATTACTTCTATTTAATATTGCGTTCATTGGTCTGCCACCTTGAGATCAGATTAAACTGTATGCGACCCCTAGACCATAAATTTGACACCCCTGCTAGGACGATACCAGTTTTTAACACGGATTATTCTTTTACTGTGACCACTGGAGGGTGCCACAGACCAACAGAGTAGCACATGATGTCCCATCCAGAGGGTAAACTACATCTGACTCTGTTAACCTTTCATGGAAGGATCCAGATATGGTAAAACAGTTAAATGATTTCCGAATTAAAACCTGGCCTGTTAATGTAAAACAGAGAACAATTTATTGGTCCAAAGGGACTGAACTGAACTTCCTTTTGTTTGATGTGGATGGAAGTAAAACTAATGAGAGGTCTAACCAGTAGCTGTGAGGGGCTGAGGGGTATGAGTGTGTGTGTGTGTGTGTGTGTGTGTGTGTGTGTGTGTGTGTGTGTGTGTGTGTGCGTGCTTGCGTGCGTGCGTGCGTGTGCGTGTGTGTGTGTGTGTGTACATAGCTGAAATTGAACAAAAACATCTGAAAGAAGAAGATCAAAGCCCTGCGGGACCACAAGTGTGTGTGCTCATTCACATCTGGAGAGAATATCCCAATGACTGCACCTGGCTGGCAGAATGTGTCATTTCTGTTTGTGGAATGAGCGAGAAGTGAAAAGATGTGATTTTTTCACTGATTAGAAAGAGAAAGGCTCAATTCTGACTAGAGTCAGTTTGTTACTGGTGAGGGCAGTAAACTTTTGTAGCTGTGGTAAAATATGCAATTGAGAAGAAAGGTGGCTGCTGTGTTTGTCAGTCATAAAGCTCATATTGCATAGCAACAGTATGAAACATGAAACATAAACATGATACGATAAAGTTTCAGAAATAATATAATATCCACAATATGGATATTATGTCTAATTATAAAAAATGAAAATAATTAATACACTCAAATAAAATGTGGGCTCAGTTCATCTCCTCTGATCTTTCATGAAATTGTCAATGGAATGCTTAAGTTTGTCACTGAGATCCTGGATTGTCATAACTTGGATAACAATAAAAGACACACCTTAAGAACACACACTTATCTAAATCACTTGGCACACCTAATGAAAAATTACTTCCAGACAAACAGTCACTCTTCCACACATCCTGGGTCTGTTGAGGGAACAACCTTTATGGAGTTGTGTAACATTTCTTACATAAAACCTGAAATCTACAGTAGAAAAAAACCTGTTCTTAAATTTATGATACCCAGCAAATAACCTAAAACACATTCCATCACAGAGTGGCTTTATTGTTCAGTATAACTCTAAACCTTATGAGAATAATTGTGGGGGGAAAAAAGCATCTGGAAGGTCTGGAAACAGTCACCTGGAGTCATTGTGACAGTGATGATCGCATTATTGTTTTAAAACAGAACAGCAAAAACAGTGCTTTAGAGAGCATTTCTGTTGAAATTGTAGAGGTTTAAATAACTATAATAATGTTGTTTCTTCTGAATAATCATTTTAGATTGATAAATATTTTCCACCACCACCCCACCACCACCACCCCACGTGGAGCTATGTTAAATTCCAATCATACATACACACAAAACAGACACCATGACGTCATTTGGAGGGCTCTCTCTTTCCAGTGCGTCTGTTATTGTTATAGTTCTGTGGCCACTTCACTGCCCCCACATTGTGAGGACACACACACACACACACACACACACACACACACACACACACACACACACACACAGACACACACACACACACGTGCGTGGAGTAGGAGTCCCCTCATCCACACCCCACCCAGTGAGTGAGTGGGTGAGTTTGACTCTGAAATCACATTTGATGTGGACTCCCTGGGGGGTGTTTGACTGATCAGTGGAAAACTCCACTCTGCATTGTTTTTCCAATATCAGGAGTGTAGAAAAAGCAAAGTGGGTGGCATGGGCCAAGAAGCCAGATAGAGGTTTTTAGTGATGATAAGTCTGTTGTTTGGAATAAAATGTTCAACGGGCTTCCTGACACTTTCCAGTGGGTGTCCTCTGCTTGTTTCGAGATTAGATGCCAACTATGTGTCAGATTGGAATTCTAACAAGTGGTGACTGTTGTAGAAACACAAGAAATAAATAAAGGGACCCAGCATGTGTCAGTCAGTCTGTCCATGACAGTCTCTGTGTTAATGTATTGATCATAGAGACGAATCCAGATAATGAGGTGGATGTCTGGTCATTGGCAGACATTGATATTAGTAACTTCTGTCTGGCTGGAACCTTCAGGGAACCTTTGTCTGTCACCAAGCAATTGGGAACGAGCTACCATATTTCACCTATGACTAACTTTGGCTTTATTGATTATATGAGGCCATGAAAAGGGAGAGGGCTTTTTTAAGAAATACTATCTAACATGAAACAGCAAATGCAATTCACAATTCTCAAGGGTTGCCTAACCTGTACTCTCAGGTTACTGCCCATAAAAGGCTTTCCGCCAGGAGGAAGTGGGCAGGGTCAAGGGCAATGTGAGTGAGTGAGTGAGTGAGTGAGTGTCTATACCTGCTGATTGTGACAGCAGGCATGTGAAGCAAGCAGCGCTGAGATAAGAGAAAGGAGGGCCCTGCGTGAACACCTGAAACCATGCCTTCAGGCATTCACCTTGTTGCCTGGCAACAGCATGTCAAAACAGTGACTATGTGTTGTAAGTCTTCAACTTGCATTCATGTCCTGTGTGTCATAAAGGCCTCCATTCCTCCACCAGGTGGTGTGCCTACCTGTTTGTCTGCAGATTTCATCTTGACCAAGATTTACATGAGTCATCTTTACTGTGTGTTCATTACTTTTTGATGATTGGCTTTGGCCTGGTGCTTCTTGACACAGCGATGCTGATCGATGTTACTGATGTAAAAGGTTCAGCATTATGCTGGACTCAAAGGGGCTCTAAGAGAACATGTTTTCATTTAGAGTGGAAATTATTAGTCTAGACTTGTCTAGTCCCTTTAGTGTCCCAGGACCCCTCGTGTCTGGGGAGGAAATTGTTCTTTTATGCCATTAGTCTTCAAGACAAGTACACACAACATACCGCAGGCACACACACACACACACACACACTGATACAGACCCACACTTGCATTTTCCACTGTCCAGGATGAGGTCGCTAAAAAATGATGTCATAGCCTGACACTTAACTTGCCCTCCTCCCACGTCCTGAATGTAAGATCAATAATGGATGGAGGTAAGGAGGTGTAAGAGTTTAGCCATGTGTGTAAGCAAGAGAAAGACAGGGATGAAAAATAGTGAGGATGACCTTTATCGTTTATTTTAAACATTTCCACCTCTTATTTTCATCCGTTGTGTGTATGTGTGTTGTTTTTATCTCAGGCTTGCCTTGACAATATAAACATCATATTTTTGTAACGACAAGAAAAAGGAGGAAGAAACTCTTAACTACCTCTATCCTGAGTCACTCAGGGATGATGACATGTCTAAACTGAGATTGAAACAATGTCATGATTGCTCTACTGCTTCTTAGAGAGCTGCAGGGAGGTCTGGCGCATACAGTATTAATATGAGGGATTCTCCTAGGAATTAGCCTTTGGTCTCCTTCGGTGGTCAGGTCCATTATTAGGTGGTGTGTATGATCACCGGATTCCTCAGACATGAGGTAAGAATTATGAGTCATGATCTCTCTCAAACATCTAATGCAACCATTAGACATTCAAACACAGAGTAATAATACTAATGCATAAGTCTCCCAGTTTTCTGAGAACTTTCCGTCCTCTATATGACTGGCTTTACCATCAAGAGTCTGTGGAATTTCAAACACGGTCAAGACAATGTATGGTATTCTTTAGAACACTTAAGATCCTGTGTTAGATCAGTATGCGGCCCACTGTACAGCGTCACCACCACGATGGTGCCAAACAGCTGACAGAGAGGTGGTGCAAGCAGAAGATCTGCCAGACAAGGAGAGGCAGAGAGGCTGACGTCATGCTTGGACTTTGTTTACTAAGTTAAATATTCACTGATTAATTGGTTTGAAGTTGAAAGCACTGCCCTATATTTAGTTGTCTTATTACCTAATAACTACTTTAGAAACCAGGACACGTGGAGACGACATATCTCCAACAAGGCACCATGTTTTCATGTAAAACAACAGCAAGAAAAAAAATACTGGCATCACTAGGATCAGGGACGGAAAACTCTTATCCAACACCCATCTGACTGAGTTTGGATGTAGACTGTAGTCTCAGTAAAAGCATAGCTAATCTGAGTCTCTCTGAAAATAATGACACTTATGGATTGTGTATCACAAAAATTTGTTTCTTATACAATAATTTTTGCATGAACAATGATATGAAAGGACGAGATACCACTGTCACATTGAATATAAGTCACAGGTCGAAATAAGTCACTGTGGAATGGAGACAAAAAATTTTTGACATTAGAGTGCTAAACAATATGCATTCTTGTTGAAGAATTGCTAAATTTGTTATGAGATGCCCTTATCGCTAACTATTGATGTAGATCTGTTGATAAATCCCCTCTAAAAGAACTTTTAAGGTATTCTACTAGCTGATAAATGAAGACGCAAAGATGATGTGATTCCACAGTTCAGACTGCAATAATAGAGGTAAACTGGCCCAGTCTATCAGTAGTAGTCGAGCTTACAACAGACAATGTGCTGGACAACAGCTCGAACATATTGGACAGAATCCCAACACGACTGCTGTGTAGATGTTCTGAGCAATAAGACCTGTATATTTCACATTTCACATTTATTAGTAACTTATCTTGATATATTCCACTGTACATGCTTCTTGTATATCTGTAATGTATATATGGAGTATATATTCTTCCTATTTAATGTATATCTTTTACTCTTAATTTTGTTCTATCCTCAAATTATCTTCTCATTCTTGATTTTTATCCTTTTTCTCAACTTTTCTGTATGTCTTGAATGCTGCTATCTATCTATATGCTTTATTTATATGGTCTCAATGAGCGTATGATGAAGCCCAAGCTTCTTTTTTTTCCACAAATCATATATTACTTCTATTTCACCATCAAATGCTCTTTTTGTTTCCATAAGCGCCCTGAGAAACATCTCTTTTTTTCTCTATTCTGTTGATGCTACACTACACTACCTGGTAACTGCTGACTTTTTCTCTCATTAGTACTGAGCAGGTTCTGTAAATATGAATTATCAGCTTTCTTTACAGTTGCTGGATATGATAAGAACATCTAACAATAAGGAGTGGTGAAAGTTGAAGAGAAAATGCCCTGAAATCTGAGCTCAAAGAATCTAAAATGGTCTGAAACTAATCATCTATTACTGGAACCTTTTCTGTAGTATTTCTTGTCTATATTTCAGACTGTGTGCTCAAGCACCTCTTGTGACACAAAATTAGTTTAATACTCTCTCACATCAGTAACTGCTCCTTCTGATTTTTTTTTTAAAGCAGTGATCAACGTAACACTGGTATTAACAACATAGGACAAGCTAGAAGACAACAACTAAAATGTGTAGGAATCAAAATTTAACAGTTTGTTGACAATGTTTTCTCATGCAGCTCTTTCCCTCATATTTGTGGTAGGGATCCAATGGGTGTTATATGTGCAAAGGTTTTCCATCCACTAGCCAGGGCGATGCCAGTTTTGTTTGGTTGGAGCTTTGTTTTTGGTTGTGGTTTTGTTTTGTTGTTTTTCAAGAAGTGTGCAACACATAATTATTAAGAAAACCACACAAGACAGTATACCAAATGCCTCATATCAGTGTGTGAAAACAGACTTGTGTTGAGTGTGTTGTTGTGTTGATGGGCGGAAGGATGTGATAACAGATTAATGAGCGTTCTAAGTGACAGAACAATGATGTAGAGGTTATTATATGTGTAATGAACACAAAATAACATCAGAAAGCAAAACTGTTATGTGGCTGACATACAAAATGTAGGACAACGTGGATGAGGTTAATCACTGGATGACACACAATTCTTACACATTTTCACAAGTCACATCAGGTGAAGCTGAAGTATGTAATTAAATCAATGGTGGCTGAAAATTCTCAATCCTATTCCTTTCTCCTCAAACCATTCTTGGCTAAAATAATCACTCGTCGATGTCAACCCTGGGAAAATTCTGGTCATTGCAAGGCCATGTCTACTGTAGTCCAACTACCTTGGCATAACTTCAGCTAGTTCAAAATGGAAGCAGCAAGGATCTTAAGTAGGACTTGTCGGAGATCTCACATTACTCCAGTTTTCATCCGTGGCTTAGGTCCTGCCTAAATTTCCCTAGTACTAATCCCTTGCACCACTGATGGGCCCCTTATGACATCCAACCAGAACCTATGAAGTCTACCAAGTGACACATAAAAAATCGTTCTTCTCTCATCAGGTCATTATTAAATAAATATTAAATTAGACATTTCATTGGCTGTCCACATCCTACCCTGTTGTTGTATGCTTTGTGTATTAGTATTTGCACTGTGTGCATGTGCATTTTGTGTACATTTGTCCTCATAGGTAAAGATTTGGGATTTACGTCAAAACAGCAGCAGAGAGGAAAAACCAGTGACAATTTTGATGATTCTCGTGCTGCTTGTCAGCGGGGAGAGAGCAGGCAGAGAAGGCCTTCTATTGTTGTGGAGAGAATGGAAACTCTCACACAGCCAGATTCCATCCTACCAGTGTGGTCATGGTGGCAGCTCTCTGATAAGCTTCTTCTGCAAAATTCTCAAAGAGTCTGTTGTTCTGTTCTCCAAGATCAAAATTATTTCCCCCTTTTGAATACCTCCATGGCCTATTTTCAGACAACGACACACAGATGTAGTGGTGGCAGAGTTTCCCAAGCTTATGAATGTGCACATTGATGTCTGGTCGATCTGATAAAGTGTCAGTGTTGACAGGTCACATGTGAAAAGGTCAGGTGTGGTTTTTCTCTGTGGTTTAGTACAATTGTACCTGACAGAGCTCATGAGTGTTGCATTAGCATCACAGCTTCTCTGCTTGCGTCACTTACTGTGGTCACCGCCGGCTGGGTGGCTGTCTACATCTCTCCACCCACAGCATCCATTCCACAGTATCAGTGCTTTTCAACACAAAATCAGAGTTTGGATGGAAACCATGGCAATGACTTATTACCACAGCAGTGACTCGCCACCGCAGCACTGGGCAAAGCTTCTGTAGACAGTTGCAGAACGAGTGTTTTCCTCCACTGGGCTCCAAAAATGCAGCACTCTTTGGTTTCAAAGCCTTTTGATTCTGCAACCTTTAAACCACGCTCCTTGTTTCATTACGAAATGGGCTTCTAAGTCATTTTCTAAGTGAGAGATATGTTCCAGTCCATCTAAACAACAGTTAAGAATTGAATCTGGAAGTATTTATTTTGGATGTATATTTAGATTATGACCACTGGACTGGATTATGCCAACCATGCTAACTAGCTGGAGCAGGGCTATATTTACAGAGGGCTGGGCATCCATTATTGCAGTGCAAAAGCACAAACAGGCTGAGAACGTGGAAGGGAAAGTGTTGCCCATCAGTCACCACAATCCAATCTCAGGGCTTGACTATTTAAAACAACTCACAATCTGACCACAAGACCTCCACAGGTCCTGCTCTACTATGGGACCTACAATGTAGCATTACATTTGTGCATCATTTAATCATGCATATGCACTGAGTGAATGTTTGGGGAGTTTCTCTCTTTGGTCCATGCATCCCCAGAAAACCCAATACTGTTAAGCTGTCTGATGACAGGAAAACAAAAAGCAAGAACAGGAATAAAGCTGATGGTGAC
Source organism: Antennarius striatus (assembly GCF_040054535.1). Classification (NCBI taxonomy): domain Eukaryota; kingdom Metazoa; phylum Chordata; class Actinopteri; order Lophiiformes; family Antennariidae; genus Antennarius; species Antennarius striatus. The sequence goes on along the minus strand of NC_090785.1, from coordinate 15,109,320 downwards.
GCCAGAGCTTTATGTCCTGGCACAACGCACCTGAATGACATCACGCAGACAGACTAGCACATAAACTATTGAATACAATTGGAATATTGTGACTGATACTGAAAATAGATTGCCAGACAGATCATTAAGTCTGCAATGACAGATAGGATAGATAGACAGACAGGCGCAAGGTCAGGGAATGACTGACAGACATGCATGCTGCGTCATGGACAGAGGGTTACTGAGTTTCTTGTGTTATGCGTTTCACCTAAAGCATGAGTGTAAGTATGTGAAGAGATTCCAAGAATGCAAAATGGATCCCATATATTAATGTCTTTTTATATATATGTCTTTTTATGATTCTTACAGTATTGCAATATCAGTAACACAGCAGTAGCAATAACAAAGTGGGTAAATAATGAAATCCAACAACCTATAAGTGTAGTTATTGTGTTTTTACGGCTCTCATGTTTGTTTTGTCCTTATTTAGTCAAGGAAAGCTGACTGTGCACACAGTACATGCACCTTGTTTTAGTTCATTTCTGGGAGCCGGCCAGTACGACCACAATCTTCTGCTGTTGACCAATGAAGAGTCCCAGTGGTGCACTTGGGGCTTAACTGCCTTGTTTACCACAATAATCATTGAAGCAGATGACAGTGGTTGTCATCCTTCCCTGATGTGTTTTCCCAGGCTGTTGCAGTATTTGAATCGTATTTAAAGCAAACCTGTTAGAAGACAGCAATTTGTTTCTTATCTAGCAGCAAATGCCTGACAAGTGGAGGTGCATGTGTGACTGTATAGACTGTATAGATTGCAATGATGTCCTGCAGCATTGGGTCTGATGGGTTGACATTTTCAGCGTAAGGCCAAGTCGTTAGCACATTGGAGGGGCGAATAAACCCGCCATATATGGATATTTGTCTGTGTGCTCAGAAACACTGAAACCCAAGAAGCCCCTCAAATCCCCTTAACTGACTGCCCCTGCGGTATTAATAACACATAACCATACACACACTCATGTCCAACTAATGATAAACAATGATCTCAAGCAAGTTTTTATTCTGATGAGTTCAAGAAATAGATGTCATTAAAATTCATAAACCCATAAAAACTCATTTTGACCCCTTTCTTTGCTGTATGCATGGCATATTTCTGGAGAAAACACATTGAACTCTGGGACTGGGGTTCATTGTAATGTTGGAGACAACTCTGGACTGTGATAAGTGTGTGTATGTGTCTAGTTTAATGACATCATGTAAATTAACACCCCTGCTGCCCACTATCCCCTGACCATGTGAATGCACGAGCCTCTTGGATGATGAGATCATGATGGTCTGTAGATCCTTGTGATGGAGGAGGGGGCTACTAAATACAGCGTAAGGCTGGGGGGGAATGCTGGTTATGCACACCAAGTATATAGAAACTATGTTTGGTTCACCTACTATCACCTTTTTTGCTGAGCGCACCCAGATATACTCACTGTTTGTACATTATTCTCAGGGTCAATTGCTGATCTGCATTGCATGTTGGATATTTTAGATGCACTGTGTTCAAAAGTTTAAAATGTATTATAAAAAAAGATATATATCTTGAAATAACCCTCTAATCAGTGGACACTGTGTTTTTACGACCTTCCAGCTGTGAACAAGGACACACATTCAGTGGCTCAGAGAGATAGGTGCTATAAATGTAATATAAATGCTTTATAAATCCTCTAAATGTCTTATTCACTGCAGCCTGTCGTGTGTGCGTGTTGAGTAGTCTGAAAAGCCCAAACACTACAGGCAAAGGGGAACACAGGATGCATAAAATGAAGTTATTAAATCCTCATATCAAGTCTCTTCAATGGACTAGTCCAGCCACGCTTTGGAAAAGTACCAGAGATAAAGTCTCCTGGAAGACGGGGAATCCTGTATTGCATTCTTGAGGTGTGAGGGGGGTAATCACTCAATGTGATGTCATGACAGGTTCACAGGTTGTGCTCACATACATGTCCAGGCAGAGTACTAATGTCAACACCTTGCTGCACACCTTTCTCGGGACATTTTGTTTCCTCTATACTGTATCAGTGGGGTGAAGAACATTGTTTGCTAAAGATGTATTACAGCAACAGACTTGAGTAATATGCAGATATTACTAATGTAATGTAATATAATGTAACTCTGCACCAATGATGGTTTCTGACTACCTGATGGTCTCTTGAGTTGAGTTACATGAGTTATTTTGGTTAAATTAGTGCTGCAGCTGAATGGTACTGCAATCCAAACTGAAATATAAATGATCAACAGCAGTTGGATGAATGATCATCCTGGCAGCTTCCCACTTTGATGATGGGTCCAATCAGTTGAGAAGAAGACGTGACAGAATGATCAGACTCCATAAAGGTGAACTAAACATTTTGGATTTCTGTTTATTTTTCTTAGGGTTTGGAAAGCTCATTGATGGGCTGGCCTGTCCCACCTTGTGACGCTTCCACATCAATTCAGTTTTTCATGTTCATTATCCTACAACAAGGTATGTCTGCATCTTAGGTCTATCTATTAAAACTGATACCTAAGTATGTTGATACAGTAAATGAAAGACAATGATGACAAAGTACATTGTGCTGTACTTATATTATTCTAAAACATATTAACTTACTGATGTTAGACATTAGTTCAAAGTGCAGCTTCAGAATGACCGAACAGAGCTGATGTGTCCTGTCTATTGGATATGAGCAGGTGATAAAACTTCTGATCAGCATCATGATTAAAACATATAGCTCCGTTTAAGTAATAAAGGATTTTCTCCTTTATATACTTTTATTACACTGTCCGAAAAGTTGTCTGACCAGGTGAATGTTGTATTATTTAATCTGGGAGGTTTTTCTTTAGAGGACGGCATGGTGGCGCAGTGGGTAGCGCTTTTGCTTTATAGCAAGTGGGGTCCTGGGTTCTGTTCCTTTCTGTGAGTTGATAGTATAGTCTCCCATTGTCCCCAGTTCTCCAGCTTCCTCATACCTCCAAAAACATGCAATTTAGGAGAACTGGTCACACCAGATTATTTGTCACTGTGAGTGTTTTGTTTGTCTGTAGGTTTTTTGTCTTTCACGTGGCCCTGTGATGAGCTGGCGTCTCATCTGGAGTGTACGCTACCTCTCACACATATCTAGCTGAGATAAGCCACAGCAGACCAGTGACCCACAAGGCAGATAAGCGGCTGTAGACAAGATGAATGAAATCGTATCATCTGCAAGACGATGGATGGATGGATGGCTTCTCTTTCATATACCCAAATGGCAAACATGGCATTATTTTTATATGCACACTCTTATTGTTAAGCTCTATTTTTTGGTTCAGTGTGTACTAAAGAAAAGTTTATCAGAATAACATACTGTATGTGATATAGTCTGTGAGAAGTTTTCATTTGTTGGTTTTCCACATTTTTAAAAAACAAATTATTCAGACTCAAATTATAGCATTTGTTCGGAGAACTGTTTATGTTTTATGACAAGTTGCTATGTCTCTTTAATGACACAATGAATGTGTATTTTGTAATGCTTGTGTCTCGATCAATGCTGTCCAAAACTGTAAAATGTGAAACCCATAAAATTTATAGTGAGGTGTGGATTGACAAATACAAGCACTGATGTTATCAGGGATGCAGGTGACTTCATCCTGTTTGATTCATCACAGGGGTGAGATCCTCTGTCGGCTAAGTCATCAGACTTTCTGTCTGCTTGGGTCGTTTTCATTTCCAGTTTTGTTCACATCAAACAGAAAATGTCTGTCTCCCACACATCCTCTCTATCTTTCACATAATCCACAGGGAGCAGCTGAGACCGCCAGTATATTCTCTACTGGTGGAATTTGAATGTGGGCCACGATAGAAAAATAAACAGGGCTTTTCATCAGGGGAGGCATCGCTCAGTCAAGGAATCCCAGGCAGACAGACCTGTCTTACTTTTGACAAATGACTTTTCTCACCATTTTTTTCTTCATATCAACACGTCTGATCCATGTATGCATTTATGCCTCTCTGTGACGGGGTGACTCAAACCACATTGTCAAAAACTGAGACAGCAGTCCCTGCAGAGCCAGTTTATGTTGGCAAAATACTCAGTTTAAGTGCTGGGTTTGTAAGAAACACTATTTGTCTCAGGGATTCCCCCTCTCATGCCACACACACACACACACACACACACACACACACACACACACACACACACACACACACACACACACACATACAGTAACTGCTTGGCTTGTGAGAAGAGACATTTAGTCTTTCAAAAGCAGCATTGTGTGAAGGTCAGGAGAGTCTGTGGAATGGAGAACTATCGTTGTGACATTCTCATTCTAGGAGAAAGGCTGGGCTGCCAGCTCCTGTTACATAGGCACCAGAGGAGCACTGGATAAAAGGCAATGGGTGTATTAGCATTGATGAATGTATGTGTATTGCAAGTATGTACTACCCAAGAGTATTGGAGGCATTGCTGACTAATGCGACTCATATTATATTATGGCTGTCTGCCTTTCAGACACATCAGAGGCAGGTGAGTAAGACATGGGTATCAACGATTTCTTTTTTAATACGATGCCTTCACAGAACGGCCTGTAACTACCCAAAAACTCACATTTTTCATCCTGATCCTGGTTCTGTCAAACCCTTACTGAAGAGTGGTGGTAACCAAACATTCAGGTGCAGAAGCTGCAGCATGAGTTAATACTGATGATTCTGTCTGCTCTGTGGGTACAATCAGAAGTCCAGCACATACCAAAGACCGCTACCACAGAGCAATTTTGCATAGATGATCAGTGTTTCAGATATGTTGGTGGATACTGGGTTGATAATACATAGTTGAATCTTATCTTCTTTACCCACAAAAACGACTTAGGCGGGCAATCTAGGATTTACAAAAATGTCATAAACCAATATACAAAAACATCCCATCTTGTTCTATGCGCTCACATTCTATCTTCATTTGGCCCTGCTCTCCATTACTCTGTCACTACAAAATGTTTTATTGAACGTATCGCTTTTCATCTTAGGGTTGAGCTGATGAGATATCAGAATCGATCTCTGCAACTGATCTGCTCTCAGCCGCAGCACACTTTCAATTTTTCAGCAAGATCTTGTTTCATTATGAGTGTATCACTGAACCTCAGCTCCTTAACTTGGCCTGAAAAAAGTCAATTAATAATTTAATTAATAATTTATTAGATTTTTTGTCACATGGAAGCCATAACTGATTTAAAACTGGATTTTCTTGGGAATCAAAATGATGTTGGTGACACAGAAACAGCCAGCTGTACAGTATTTCCTGCAGGTGTGAATCTATTCAGGCTGTCTGAATCGTTGCATCATCCTGCGCAGCTTCAGCCAATGCAAAACCATAAAGGGAACACAGGTTAATCTAGTAGCCGTTAGAGCCCAGACCAGTTTATAGGTACAGTATGAGCATCATTTACTGCATGATGCTGATGTCACACCAGCCTACAGCATGTTCTACTGCCTTTCATTTATTCTCCACTTGTTCATTTAAAAAATGCCAGCAATGCAAGTGTACTGGTTTTTTATGGAAAATATTGGGTGACTGTTAGTTGGAACATGCAAAACGGATGGACATGAAACTATCTTGGCTGAATCATCTTTACTTTTTTGGTAAAAATCCACCACCTTGACTTGGTGTATATGCAAGAAGTCGCATGACGTTATCCTTTCCAGATGTCATAAAGTAAATACCAGGGAAATATCCTTAATAGTGGCGTGCCATTTATGAGATCATGTCAAAGGTTTATCCTCAACAACAGAGAAATATTTTTAATATCCTTCAACTCCAAAAGATTTCAAATGGCAATATCATGTAAACAAACCCAGAAGGGTAAATATAAGTGTGCTGGACTTTCCATATTAATTATAATGTTTTCATCTTTCTTATTTTATCGGACCTACCTCTCTACATGGTAAACTGTCTCTTTCTCAGTTTTCATTATATTACATCAGGTCTTTCTCCCAATGTGATGCAATAACTGGTTCAACCTTACCAGGGGGTCCACATTAGTTCCATGTAGTTTTTCAAATGTCTAAAATACCTGACCTGAAGGCCTGAGACAAACAACTATTATGGAAACTATTTAAATAATTTATGGATTGTTCTGCTAAGTAGAAGGAATGTTGTTAGCTTCAAAAATATTCCTTGCTTCTAAACGACATTCATGAGGGCTCTGCTCTTTGTCGCAGTAAATGCATGTACAAACTTGTTCATTCTGTTTATTGTCCCTTGTGTTCATTCACCAAGACCTCCAGAGCTTCCTGAAACTTGACACCAACACGTGGAAAGGCAGAGGTGTTCTTAGTAGAGGTGTGCTATTAGTAATCAAATACTTCACCGCTTGTTCTCTTTTATGTTCGATAAAAGCCATCAACCATGAGCTCTGGCTGAAAGCTGTGGCAGTAGAACATTCCTGCAGAGAAATGTGATATGTTTGTTGGAAAAGGAGCTCTAAAGTAACATGAGTGCTTTTGCCTAGTTATATATTCACTCGGATTACACCACTCAGTTCTTTATTGGCCCAGAAACAAAGAGAGAAGACAAGAAAACAGCCGCGTAAAAACCGTATCATCTCTGTGAGTCAGTCCTCCAGGTGCAAAATGCATTTCTTTCAGGTCTTTTTACATCCCGCTTCAAAGCGATGATGAATTGTAATTGTCAGCATTTGCGTGTTCGTTCGTTAGTCCACCAAATATCTTCACAACCGTTACAGGTATAAAGATGAAACAAAAAGCATATTACCCGGGTGGCAAAATGGATGAAAAGGAGATGATAACCTTGACCTTGAGAAAACAAGGTCAAGGTCGATTTTAACTTTTGTACACTCAGGAACCGGATAAGATGGAAAGACAAGGGAGAATACCAGTGTAAGACCATAGATCAAAGCTAGTGCTTTGATCTATGTAAGTAGGTCAGAGCACTAGCTTTGATCTTTGACCTATGCAAGTAGGTTTCATTGCTCACAACCTTGTATTTACCTTATTTTGAGCACCATCAGATCCTAATGTATATGAAATGTGAAACAACATGAAGTCACTTGTTGAAATTCTACATATTTGGGCAAGAATTAGGATGTAGTAAGAAACAAAAGCAGTGAGGTAATCAAAACATCTTCTCTTGTAAACATCTGTCAGTTTACAGTCCTGCCTGGTCCTGCCTCATAATCCATAGTTCTCTCATGCAATACCTGATTGCATCTGGCATGTTCATTTTTCATTTTACCTCAACAATGAGGTTTAGATAATCTGATAATCTGATAAACTGCTGACTCGTTTACGCTTGGTCAGAGTGTCTGAGTGTTGCAATGTTGTCCCGTTTTGCCTGTGAAGCAATTTGGCAAGTCTGTCATTATCATAACTGATGAAACTCCATCGAAACACAAACTGAATCCATGTTTTAGCAATTGTAAATACCGAGGTTTACCAGCTGTATTTCACTGAAGACAGTTAAAAAATAATCAGAATCATATTACTGGTTATTTAGGTTTCATTAAACAGTGGGTAGCACGGTTGACTCACAGCATGAAGGTCCATGGGTTGATTCCATGGGCCTTTCTTTGTACATTGTCCCAGTGTCTTTGTGGATTCTCTCCAGGTTTTCCTTATTCCTCCCACCACCAAAAACATGCCTCTCACCCATCGCCAGCTGGGATAGGCTCCAGTGTAATCTGTGATGCATAAGCAGCTGAATACGAGACAATTGCAATAACCTTATCTTCAAAATGATGAATGAATGAATGAATGAAAGAATGAATGAGCGTAATGAACATTTTTTTAAATCATTGCCTGAGACAAACCTCAATAATGGGCCTTAGTTTAACTTGGAAACAGAAATTAAACATTAGAGAATCTGAAAGTTTGCAAATCTCTAACAGCAGCACCTCAATATTTGGCTGTTGTCTTTTGAAAGTTGTGTGACATCTGACCTGGAAATGAAACCCACCACCATAAAGAGTCTAAGGCCAACTCTTAAAAGGGAAAAACTAAAATGATGAAATTCCTTACTTCACAACTTGGTTGTTGCATGTAGAGTTTCTTGAAATGATGTGAAATGATGCTCAAGAAACTTCATGTGACAGACAAATCCTACTCTTGTATCCCCCCTCCTCATTTGATTTGTGGTAGGGAATAATCAACCAAAACTTTATGGTAAGCCTTCAAACTATGGTTGACTGCGTTAATTTATTTAGCTTTATTCTTAAATCTGGACATAACTTTGGCTGCATGAACAGCAGCCGACTCGTAACAACTATAGATGCTGCCATTAAACTTGTTGTTATTTTATCATATTGGTCGGTCTTTGAAACCCTCTTATCTTAGAGTGTACAATTACGGTGTGTAAGGTTTGAAAGCCCTGGTGCCAGCCGTCTCCTAACAACGTTTTATAGTGATGTTGCTTAGTAATGCTTGGCATGTCGATAGTGGCTGAGGTAGGAGCATACTTTAGAATAGTAAGGGCTGCGTGGGATCTTTACACACATTCCACTGAAACAAAGCTACAGCTCATAAAGCAAAGTCTTTAACAGGAAGCTCAGCCCTTAAAACTTTAGAAATGAGTCGTGCATTTCTTTGGCAACTTTTGAAACCAACAACGCCCAAAACAACAAGGAAATGTTTTGAATCTTTTCTATACATGTAAAAAAAAAATACTGCAGAAAAACTGAAATAGTTCTGCCCATACCCAAGTGGATTATGGGAAAGTGCTACCTCCATGCCATTGTAGCATTGTGTGAATGACTGTGTATTGTGTCTACATTAATCAGCTCAGGCAGTGCTTATTTTTTCCATTTATTCATATTGAGGTCAAGAGTTCTGCAATAAAGCTCACAAAGATTTCTTGGATGAGGGCAGCAGGCAAAAAGCTGGTCAAGTCCATCCCTGACCCCCTCCCACCCCCACACATGCACGCACACACAGACACACAGACACAGACACACACGCATACACACACACACACATCACCACCACCACCACCACTATTACCACTCCTCTTTTATCCTTACAACAATCAAACTTCCTCACTTCAAACACTTGTTATTTCAGCTTCTTCGTGTTTATGGACGGGTGACTGTAGACCACTGCAGGAACAGGAAGCTACTGAAGCCATTTCCCTTTAAACTGTACTCTACTATTAGCTCAAGCAATCTATAAATGTCATGTTTATATGCTCTCTGCTGAAAATTATCATTCAGTACCTGCATGAGGCCACCAGCATTTTAATGACATGACACCAGCAGTGATCTCACACGGGCTGCCCTCTCTTGACGTCTCATTGCTGAAAGCTTCAACCATCCCTTTTCTTCCTCTGTCTTTCCTTCAGCCTTGTCAGTACTAATTTTCATCAGACACAGGTCAGAGAGGAATGTGGTAGCAGAGCAGTACAATGACACCGGTGTACAGACACTGCAGAATGCAGGAAGACAGTGGGAAAGTTGTTGATGAATGGAATCCATCGTAATGAGGTGTTGGGAATTGTGACTAAAATCTCAAGGGTATAAATGAGAAAAACATATTTCAGAGTAGAGACACTGATGTGACCAAATTGGTTGTACAAGGAATTGGTTCTGACACATTCAGAGAACTTTTAGGGTATACATGTCCATTCTTGGTGTGTATGCAGGTGTGTGATGACTCCTGTTTGTGAAGTTTATGGGTCAGGGTCCCACTAGTGGTTTGTTTATTACCAATCTAACTAAGAAATTAGTCTCATAATAAGTCTTATAATAAGAGGACAGTTGTTTTTTTAACTTTGTGTGACCACGAAGTTCAAAAACACAACTGACATGTACTTTGCTCACATTTGAAACTGATAACCAATCAGTTTCTTAAAATCTCCATCCACATAAGCTCTTGCATATTATACATGTAATTCATTCTGTTTTACAGCTAATGGTCCCTACACCCTGATGTCTGTCATTGGTAACAAGCCAGTTTTAACCAGTTTCATCCCATTACCTCGTCTGCACTTTAAGAAACAGTATGACACACTGCATAAGTGTGTCAGCCCTATTAATGTGATACCAGCAAAATGTTTGCTAAATAAAACCAATGGAATCTGTCACACCCTGTTTGCTTTCTGTTTATAACAGAAACATATCTCTTGTATGGCTGTGTTCCTGATTATTTTAAAACTACTTACATTTCATCACTATTAAAAAAATATATATCTTTGTTGGATTTGCATTGCCCTTAAAGCAACAGGCTACTTTTCAATTTTAAAAAGAATTGTTAAAGAGCAGTTGAAACAGTTTCTTGGAGTACTGGAAAAAGACTTCAAGAAGTTTCTGAGTTGGTTTTGGAAAAAGCTCAGTAATGCTATAAATTTGACCAATGACCTATAATTGCAGCTGATAATGGTGTGTGCTAAGTTTTTGTCCTGATCTTTAGCATGAGATTCCAGATGATCAACTGCGGCTCTAGTTGGGGGTATCTGATAAAGCATTAGAATGGATTTTTTTAGGCATGAAATTCATGTTTATTGTTATGCTGATGATACACAGATCTACTGTACCTACTTACTGATTGAACTGTATGTTGAACAAAGTGGACTGGACTGAAGAAAAAGCTCAAAAACATTTTGCTTGAAATTCTGAACTAAAGCTTTTCCTACTGGTCCAGTTGACTTTATTCAACATAGAGATCCTCCATGACCCATATGACTGAGAATCATCACAGATATTGATAGATTGGATCATTATTTATGTTGTGTTGTATTCACTTATTTACTGTCACTGTGAAATTGAAAGTTTGAAGTGACAATAGTTTTTTTGACCCAACAGAATCCCACATCACATGACAAAATAATTTATGCCATCTCCTCATCCTATATTAGGTATTATATGATACACATATCACTCTGATTTTAATCTCCATACAAATGCACTGGCTCCCAGTACATTTTAGGATAGATTTTAAGTTTATTTCCAATTACTTTAAAGATGCTTATTTATACTTGTTTAAATACATACAGGATATGGCATTTGTTAACCTGTAACTACAGAAATTGCAAGGATTTAAAAAGTTCAGACTTGTGTGTCTACGGGGTCTTATGTTCCGTGTCCAGTGAGGAGCTTGTGTTCAGTGCTTGGTTTAATTCACGTATATTTTGCTTATGTTCCTTTTTTTTTTTTTGATGTGAGTTCCTCTTTGCGTGAATCTCTTTTGGATTTTGTGTCAATGTGATTATATTGTAATTTGGCTGTTGTGAATAAATGTGATTTTAAAAATCTTTCTTCTTCTTCTTCTTCTTCAAGGTTCAGACCAAGGGGTCCACCTCGTCCCAGACCAGTGCGGGATGGTGAGGAGGACAAAGAGAATCAGGGTGGCGAGGGCGGTCCGAACCAACAGGCACGTCAAAGGCGTCCCCGCCGCAATGTGAACTACCGCTGCAGACGCCCACAATCTGGTGGCAAACCTGGCCAGGAGACCAAGGAAGCAAAGGCAGGAGGTGACCCATCTGCAGAAAAAACGTCCGCTCCCGAGGCCCAGCAGGGTGGGGCTGAGTAGGAAAGTACCTGCCCACCGGCACCTACCATCTTTTACCATCGTCCGGTTTTTTTGTCAACAAGAAGAAACATCAAACAAGATCTGAGCAATAAAGATTTGACTTGACGATCGTCACAAGCTTGCTTCATGCGTTTGACCAGATTACCACCGATTGCTTGCAGAATCTATGCAGACTTGTTTTATTTCCATTATTTTTATGTGACGGCTACAAAAAGTTTTGGGGAAACAGCAAATGTTTTTCTAAACCTGTCCTAAGTTTTTACACCAAATGGTTTTTAAAGAAGAAATTTGATATCTGGTCAGTTTGACATTTTTAAATAACTTTTTATGTATTCAAACATTTTAACAAAATGCAAGCCAAAATAAAAACTCTTCTTCTTTCCTTTTGTTTATTGGTGTTTAGTGTTTTTTAGTGTTCAGTGTTTTTGAAGTTTCATCTAATGAAAAATTGTTCTAAAATGTTCTAAATGTTCTGAATGCGATTGAAGTTTTTTTGCAAAAAATCTTCTTCTGAAGCAATTTAGTGCTTTCATCTAGTGTAAAATTGTAAATGTTTGAATGTGATTAAAGTGTTTTTCCAAAAAAAAAAAAATCTTGTTGTTGTTGTTCTTCTTCTTCTTCTACTCAACTTCATGCTTTTCTTTGAAGCTGTGATGCTGGACATTTATAGAAGCCAAATGTTCAGACATTAATTTGTATTCCCTGCCACATCCTCTCACCCCATTTCCCCCTTTAATTTATTTTTAGGTAATTTAGACTTGTATATTTAGCATGTTCTCATTCTTACACCGACTTCCAAAGAAAGCCTCTTGAAATAGCTTGATAGACAGACAGATGGAATAAAAAGCTATGCTGGTGAGGTACACCGTACTAGAGGAAAAAGGAAAACAAAGAACAATCTTTGTGTTTATGCAAGACGGGCCTTTTCTTGGGTGTGTAAGGTCAGCAGTGTCGTCAGTGTGTGTGTGTGTGTGTGTGTGTGTGTGTGTGTGTGTGCCTGTCTGTGTTTCCATTTGTGGTGCATATGACTGTGCAGTAATCAGCCAGGAGGAAGAGCCTGTCCAAGTGCAGACAGCGTATCTCCTCCAGCCTGAAGATCCACCCATTTTTTCACAATAAATACACACATACATAGCACCATTTGGCAGACCAAAGACAACAATGTGTATGGTTTAGATTACAAAAGCATTTTTAAAAATACCAGGAAGAAACAAATGGGAATTTTCACCACATGAAATGGGCAAATGAGACAACGGTGCTGTTCTGTTTATGATGGTAGAAATAGACACAATGGTCTTGACAGAGGGGTTATTTTTACTTTCTACAAGGCAAACCTGATATTGCGATAAAAGCATGGAAAACTGTGTGAAAGAAAACAAAATAGAGAACCACGCGGGGTGAGAGTATGGTGCGGTCAGATAAATGTCTGAGAAACAACAAATCTAATTCCTGCTAAGACTTAAATGGCAAGTTTTAGCAGGCGTTGTGGAATGGAGATAATTCCAATGCTGTGTAGTGCAAAGGTCCTAATTCTGACCATGAGGTAGTTTCACAGTTTTGGTGTCTATATATATACACATATACATATACATTATATATATATATATACACACACACACACACATATATATATATATACATATACATATTTTATATACACACACACACACATATATACATATATACTGTATATACATATATATACATATATATATATATACACACACATGTATATACATATATATATACATATATATACAGTATATATATATGCAATCAACGAATTCCATGATAGAACGACAAAATATTTTTCTTATTATTTACGGTAATTTAAACATTTATGAACCCTCCCCATACTGATATTAAACCACCTTCTATCTGTATTACCTTTTCCCACACTCTTATCGACTGCTTAAAATCACTTCCATGTCTCACGTAAGTCCGAGACTCACAGAACAGAGCTGACATCCGGATGTCATCAGCCAACAGAATGCGCGTACGGTATCACATGACCACCCACCAAAAATCCGCAATGAGGTGAAGGCACGAGTGTTGATGCGCGAATGGGGGAGGACGCACTGTATACTGTATATACATACATATATATACACACACACACACACACACACACACACACATATATATATATATATAAAAAAAACCCTCCAAGGGGGTTTTCATTGACGTGCCAGAATATGGTGCAATTGTACATCTGCTAAAGTAGGTGGCAGTGGCACTTTCACATCACTTTCACATGTAATGTGCCATTAACTGTAATTAATAAAATGTGCTCAGAAAGTTTTACTCCTCTGCAATAGTGTAACTGAGCGCACACACACGCACACACACGCACACACACACACACACACACACACACACACACACACACACACACACACACCAAAGAACTTGTGTGGCAACATTTTCTGTTACAAGTCCATTCTGACTCTCTAAGTCCTTACAAAGTATTTCTACGTCAGCTCTGTAGTGTGATGCATCTTGGAGAAATTTTGCTGTTCAGGAAATTTGAGCTTCTCTGTTGACTCACATATAGTGATGAATACAAAAGAAAATGACAGAGGCAAAAAATAGAAAAGCTAGACAAAGACATTATTATCTGCCAGCTTTCAGAACAGGAAAATTTTAGGTGAAGGATGCTTAAAATGGTGTGAGTGCTCCAAAAGATGACTGACTAACCTTGAGCAGGAACTCCAACCTCATCCTAAGTGTCTCCTGTAAGTCTACTGTGACACACAAAACATTTCTTTCATGCTCACAAAGAGACACACATCTGCAATCAATTACTCAGACCCACCCAGCTATAGTGTCCAATAATGACTGTAATATACAACATCAGCTTTCTTTTATCATGTTGTTTTCCCTGCTAGACATTGCTTTCAGTAACTATAGAGATGTACGGCAAATTACTGACTCAAGAATGGTTTGATTCAGGAGCCATAGGAAAAAAGAAATCACCATCAGTAAGTTCAATTGATACACTACTGTGGTTTAACCTTCAATGTTTTCTCTATATATAGGTCTATAGTGAGATCCCACACACACACAAACAGAAGTGACAGGAATGTCAGTCCTGGATAGTGGCCATACCTACTCACTTGGCAACAACTGCTCTTCAGACAGGGAATGGAGTGAATCCACAGCGAACAAAGCCTCTTAAAGACTTGTAGTCTGGTGATGTCATTTCCTGACAAGCTATAACTCTCCTTGATGTGGAACCTCTGTTTGGGAATAAGGGAGCAAGAGATAGCCTGCTGTGATGGATGTAGCTTGCATGAGGTACACAAGAAAGAGCTGCTAATGAGCACAGAAGCAGGAGGATGTTGTGGTTGGTCACAGCACAGCTGCTTGGTTTAACAAAGTCATTTCCTTCTCAGGATTCTGCAGCTTTGAGAGGTAATCGTCCAACAGTTTGTGGTCTGAATGCGAGATGGGAAAGAAAAAAACAATATGGAGATATACTGTACATGGGTGTGTTTGAAGAGGGACAGGAATTCAGGGATAATAAAGATGTCAGTGAGGAGTCTGTAATTAGTGTGAAGGAACTGCCAGAGTTGCAAACACACCTGCAGTCTAGAACAATCACACCAGTGTCACAGAGAAGAGAAATGGGGCCTTACGAGGAGGCAGTGTGTGTGTGTGTGTGTGTGTGTGTGTGTGTGTGTGTGTGTGTGTGTGTGTGTGTGTGTGTGTGTGTGTGTGTGTGTGTATGTGTGTGTGTGTGTGTGTGTGTGTGTGTGATAGAGAGAGAGGGAGAGATAGAGAGAGAACAGTGAATATAAAATGTGATTGAGTTCTTACTTTAATGGAAACCTTTAAGTCGATCAATTTTGCTGATTCCAGTATTTTTGTTGTAGCATTGAACGCCTTTGGCAAAATAACCAAGAGAGAATTCAAATCGTTTTGAAAGACTGTAGACCATGCTTAACCATTGAAATGTTACTCTAATCCCAGTTAATATTACATAGAGCCCTGAAACACAACCCAGCCTCAAAGTACTAATACAACAAAGGTCGACCTATGAAATGCTTTTGGCTGCCTACTGATGCCTCACATCTTTTGTACTTGTTTACAAATAAGAAACTGAAAAGATATGGAAAAAACAGCAACAGCAAGCGAAGTATCTTTATCATTTCATTGTGAATCTGTGAAATAAAGAAATATAAAATTTATTTTGTGCTTTTAACGGTTTTTACTAATCAGTCATGCACAAATAGCAGCAATCTGGCCTCACCATGATTTTGAGTGTCATGTTCAAGCCAATATTAGGATGTAAATAAACACTGAACCATCGATCATGATCAGCAGAGAACTTACTGTCCATCAGCATGCAAATGTCTGAATGAAAATCAGTCACCACTTGTGGAACGTCATGTAGCAGCAGGCATGGCTACAGGTGATTTGAATGCATTCAGGCTGGTTCAGGGTAGGGTAATGTGGTTCCATGGAAGGACCTACACCTTCCATGGAGACACATTACCCTACTGTTAACACTATAATAGGACTTTGTATTACTACCTGTTGCTGCCGCACTGTTAAATCCCTAGCGATTGAGTGCACACCTGTATATATTATTAACAGCATCATTGCATGAGGTTGGTGCTCTCGATTCAAACAGATGTTTGCTTTGAATTTGTTTCTACCACTGCATCATCACAGCCATGGAACAAGCTGTCATCCCATTACACCCTCACTGCAGTGAAACAGAATGTTAGGGTGAGATAAATCTGCACCAGGCCGTAATGACAAAACTGTCTAATTTGACATTGTTCCTATCTCGGCTGCCGGCTGATTGGCAGAACAACAATGAACCACCATATATCCCCTTGAAAATACACATGGAATCACGAGGGGCAATGCATATGCTACAGATTGTATTGGTCAGGATGTGTGAAAAGGGAAAGGAAAAAGTATGGCCAACAGTCAGCGCCAGGCACTCATCAAAACCCCAACTTCACTTCATAATTCACTGTTTGTGCTAGTTTTTACATTTGTCATAAAAAAAGCAATGCTCTGTGATCCTGTAGGCCCCGTCCACAGCATTCCAGAACTTGTCGAAAATGCTGTTGTGTGGACGTGAATCGTTTTCGGTGCGGGGTAAAAAAAAAGTTGCATTTTCAAAAAGTTCCAGGGCCTGTAGACAACTTTCTCATTGAGCTTCAGTGAGGCTGTGACAGATTGGGTTGGGTTGCAAGAGTGACTTCAGCTAATTCAGCTCACAGGGAGAGGATCAGGGGACATAAAAACAACTGCTCCCACAGGGATGAGTCATATTCAAATGGAGGCCCTATTGTCCTCTGACAAAGCTTTGGAGACATGTCATATTCCAGTATCCATCCTGGGGAAGGGGGGTCGAAGGAGTGATAGTTTTCACACCAAGGCACAAAGACACAGAGCATTGGTCTTGACTCATACATGTGGAGGATAAAAGAGCTGAGTAATGACAATAATAGCCACATCATCCTGTTGTCTCAGTAGCTGTAATGAACTGGGACTCCCCATCTACCAGTGAAGTATCAGTTCACACAGTTCACTCTACAAGATTAAGCAATATTGCTTTTGAGTCAACTGTTTATGTGCTTTTATTTGCTGAGCGTGCTACTTACAGTACTTACTATTCCCAACCATCTCTCAGCGAGTAATGATTCAGATTTCAACATGGCCCATAAGGCCTCAATTGGATGAGCCCACTAAAGTGGGCCGCTGGGGCCTTCTGCCAATCAGGCTGTCGTGTGTGGCTCACTGATAAAAGACAGAGGATCTGTGTTTGGAGATGAGCTGTGGTGTGATGGACGCAGGAGACAACTAAATGCCATCCATCTGCCACCCAAGTGCTTCCATGGGGTCAGGCTGTTTCCTCCCTGTGTGTGCAGGCAGAGGGGGGTCAGGGGTGCGTCTGCCACGAGCTTAGCTCTCATTCTGGGAGAAGCCGTCATCCATGACCTCATCCAAGGAAAAATCCCCCTCTCCTGCCTTCTTCTCCTCCCTCTTCTCCCAGCTCTGTGCACTCCATGTGCATTCTTGCCCTGAACAGCTCCTACACTGTGGCAGGAGAGAGGGAACACACAGTGGGTGGACAGACAGATAGAGAGCAGAAGAAGGGAAAGTCTCGGGTGGGATGTAAATTTTTTAGTTAGTCAGAAAGTTGAAGACAGATGAATGAAGTTTGAAAGATGGAAAAGAAGTCTTTCCTTTGCTGTAAGAATTCTGGTCTGATCTTTCCATCATACATTAAGAGAGTGTTGGGAAACACCCAGGATGCCTTCAACACATTCAAACTCTAGCAACAGAGGGAGGTCAGTAGGTAAGGTCCATTTATACTCAATGTTAAAGAGACATCTGCACGTCTTCTGTGATCATTTTGTACATGTTTGTTTTTCAGGGAGCTCACAAATGACAATGAGACAAAAGCAATAGAACAATACCACCAGAAATGTTTGAATGAAATGTCACTACAATACAAGCAAAGCACGATAAATGTGAATGGACACATAAAATAAAATAGTCACGTGAAACAATACTCCAATGCCCCCACAACTATATAAGGAAGTACATAGTGTAATTGTATACCTTTTATTTTTGATAGGGACTGATAGTGGTACGTTGGGCATATACTTTGCTGGTCTGACATGGGGAAGAGCAGAACGCAATTAAGCCCTGGCCGCTGTTATTCATTTTAGATCATCATTCCTCCTGTCGAATCAAAGAAACATCCCTGAGGATGCAATCACATGAAAACTCAGTTGTCCAATCACAAGTGCTTCAAGATGTCCTTTGAAAAACAGTCAGAGCAAACGCTGTGGTTTGGAGCTGCATTCACACTCATTGAATCAGATGTAATTTTATGGCACTGTGTAGAGGACAATACCTCCACTAGAGGTTAACAATTCTACACACCTGTCTCCACAAATTTTCATGGAAACTTATTCTATAGTTTTTGAGTAATTTGGGAAAATAGAGGAACACTTTTTACCTGGTGACATTAAACCAGGTGGAAAACATTCCTCAACTGTCCTTTCATCTGGATTTGCACCAAAATATATTGTGTTCTTTCCTGGCCACCCCCTTAGCTCTTGGCAAAAGACTCAGTCGATACCACTGGAAAACCATGTTTTTACTGGTGACTTGTTCACATCCAGTTCAGTGCCTTCAGTTTGAACCTTCATTATCCACTTAGCAGCAGATGGATGGAAACATGAATAATGAAAATATTTCCAAAGTTCACTCCCATCAGTAAACTAACATTAACATGCATACATTATCATACATTTGTATTGATGTTCTCTCCATAGTTTCAGGTTAAACAAATTAGAGTTTTTATTCTTCTTCTCAGTGTATTGGAGCAGTCCAAGCTTTATTTGTTGACCCAATCTGTCTAGTCTTGTATCATTGGAAAGTAAAGTCATCCATTCATTCATTTTCTGTACTCGCTTCCTCCGCTGCTGTGAGTTGCAGGGTGCTAGAGCTTATCCCAGCTGAGAGTAAAGTCAGTGTTTTGCAATATACTATCACTGTCTCATACAAACTGTATGACAAATTTCTTTTCGTGATTCTTTGTAATGACAGGACCAGGGACCTTCAGAGAAAATGTGGGAGGTTGGAAAATATTTGTAAAGGATTCATTTGTGTGGATGCCTCATATTACTATTTTTGTGTAGTTGAAAAATCCATCAAATCCAAACCCATCACAGTAGGTGGATCCAACACTGTTCATTACATTTTAAACACGCCAATGTTACCAATCTAATTCATACTGCTGTGGGATGAAAAAATAATTCTCAAAAAATTCTCAAAGATTTTACACAGACACACACACACAGACACATACACAAAGAGCCTTTAGACAGGCAACAATGGAGTGGCAGAGTAGTGAAGGGCAACCACATTGCACCCTGGAAGCACGTTTTTAGGTCCTGTTCCTTGCCCAACAGCACCTGGGCAGTGCTTGGGAGGTTGACTAACACTTCTCTAGCTACTAGTTCACGCTCCATACTTTCGGTCCATGCTGGACTTGAACCAGCCACCCTCCACCAAGCCAAGTCCTTGTGGACTGAGCTACTGCTGCTAACTGTAAGCACCAGTGATGGGCACTTGTCCCTAGGATAGCATGACTTCAAGCCTCCTTTGACGTCTAGTTCTACCCATTCATGAACAAGCGTCAATCAGGAGTTAATCAGTCTGTACATCAAATACACATATCTTAGGCAAATATTGCGTAAAATATGTGTGGAGGGATTTCCACGAGGGAAATCCTTGAACATTTTCGCAACACTCCTTTCATGTCCATGCTGCCTAGAGTTTGCTTATTGTGTTTGCACTGGAGGTGAGGGATAGAGGGGGGGGGGGGTTCAAAAGCCACCAACCACAAAGGAAACACAGTCAAGAAAAATGCCTGGAGCCCACTGGTTGCGGTAACAAAAGGCTGCTGCTGTCGGCTCAGACATCCGTTTGCCTCTCCTTTGTCATAAGCTGTGGTATCTGCCAGCTCAACCGGCCAGCACGCGTTGAACTGATCCTGTAAAACCACCATTACGTTCTACACACACTCACATATGGGCGGATATGGGAGGAGTTTTTCTTTAATTTCAGAGAACTGCAGGGCAACACTGTAAGAGGTAGAGAAAACAGATGAGTCAACTATGCAGTCATCCATCCTTCCTGTCTGTTTGACGGCTGCTGTTTGTTGGAGCTATTTTTTTGTCGTCCTGTGTGTGTGTGTGTGTGTGTGTGTGTGTGTGTGTGTGTGTGTGTGTGTGTGTGTGTGTGTGTGTGTGTGTGTGTGTGTGTGTGTGTGTGTGTGTGTGTGTGTGTGTGTGTGTGTGTGGTGTTTCATCTAGCTTGTTCCCTTGCTATTACTTCATGTCCGACATCTCTCCCTCTCTCCCTCTCTCTCTCTCCCAATCTTCTCCCCTTACCCAGCAAGTAATGTGAGGCTGCCATCAGCCTCTTTGGGGCTTAAATAGACCCCAGTGAGAATTTAATAGTGTGACCATGATACATAACAAGTGTCCGTCTAGATGGGTGACATCAGCATACGGGAATCTGCTGGTATCCCTGCCCAGGTCTTGCTGGCATCAGGAGCAATTGGACTGAACCGAGCTGCTGTTTCAACAGTATTACATAGAGAGCAACAGTGTGGGGCTCAAACAGACTGAACTTCAGATGGGGTGAAATCTGACCATTTTCACTCTAATTTTGGCATGATGATGCAATCCTCTTTTTTTATTAATGTATGGCATGACAATTGTGATATTGCTGCCATTTTTCTGCATTTACACATTACAGTAAGTTTATTTCCTCCAATACTGGTTGAATCTGCTTTTGAAGCCTTGGACTGAAATTGCACTCCGACACAGGGACACATTACACTAAATAATGCATGTACATGCAACACGTCACCAGGTAGACAATTGTTTTCAACATTTGCCTTTTTGAATTCAATCCTGTGTCCTTCCGGAGTTTAAACTGTTAACAAGAGAAGTACAGTTTACCTGCTTTATGGGCTAGAGGCAGGAATTTATAAGTTTAATTAGCATGAAGACTGCCTCTATGAGTAAATGGCTAGCCAAGCTTTGTCTGTAGTAAAATCAGTTTTAGTATGTCAGTTGTTGAGCTTTAGAAGAGAATAAGATTATTTTTGAGTTTTTAGTATATTAGACAAATTATCTTTCCCTTCCAGTTCATGCTAAACTTGTTTGTTGTGTTTGGGGTTTAGAGAAGCAGCTAAACTAAATGGAATGGCACAACAGTAGCCATGATTCAAACATGTCAAAAGAGGGATTTTAATCACTCAATAAATATCCCCAAAATTAAACATGAGCTTTCACTAATGCCAATACTGAAGGAGTTCCTGTAAGCACTTTGAAATTTGTCAGTTTTATTAGCAAACGGAAAAGGATGAAAATGGATGCAGGAAAAGGATACGGAAGTGGAGGAGGGTGTAGGGATGTGAGGAGGACAGGAATAAAGAAGAAAGAGGGTTGTTCACAGGAACTGATGGGTAAATCCAAGCGAAGAAGCAGAGAAGGAAGACTGATGATAGGCAGTGATACCACTCCCCCAACTCCTAAATCTTTTTATCCACATGCAGGCGAGGACAAGTCAGCACTCTCTCACCTTCACACATTCACTGTCCTTCTCCCTTCATCTCCTGTCTCACGTTACCATTTCGACCTTATCTCTCGCTCCTTCTCTTCATTGCTATCATCCCTCCATCCTACACCTCTTTGGCTGTCATCACGATGCAAATGGGACAATACAACACCCTGATCCACCACAGCCTCTTTTGGTCATGCGACAATGGCTGTGTTGCTGTTGTCACCTCATCAATCAGGCCTGAGTGGCAATCGCAGGCTGTATGCTGCCCCTGCAGTTTGACTTTGCAGGAGCAGATGGGGGCTTTAATTTGTCCTAGAATGCTGTAAATAAATGATATATTTCACTGTAAGACTGCTTTAATCACATTATAACATTTAATAATTAAAGTGGATCTAACACAAACTCAAACACACTAATTAATATCCGTAATTATTAGTTCCTTCTGGTGATATCCGGTCAGAAAATAATTATATTTCCAACTGTTGGTGTGCGCACTTCCATATTAGTGTGGAAACTACCTATTGTTGCTTCTCAGCAGGGCAGGAAGCACCTTTCTCAACAAACTCACCCTCCTCACTCTGACTCAATCCAGTTCAAGCAATGTGGTGTTTGATTACAGGACAGCACATGTGGAAAAGTAGCAAGACTGGTTCATTTTGCCAATAAATGTAGATCTTATCATCAAGAGAAATGTTATTAATACATATATACTGTATGCAACCCTACAGCTGCATCTGGAACCAGTGATTCCGCTGTCTATAAGTTGGGGTTTTGCATGAGGCAAATAGTTGTTAATGTGCAAACTTTGTTTCTTAAATAAATTAAAACAGTGTATTGGAACAAAGTATAATGTGTATTACATTATTGTACACAATGTCATTCATTCTAGGCCCAGTTGTAAAGACAAAGGTACCTAAAATGGGTGTAGATGAACACACCTTCATGTGAGTTGCTTCCAGACATTTGTGCTAAAACAATAGGGATCCTGGTGCACCCATGGTTCCCACATGAGTGTGAAACATAAGGAATTCTTCCAGTTCCAAAAAGTATTTGCCAACCTGAAAGGAATTTCCTTCTGACCTGTAGAGACATTGTCGTAGAGTCTCTAGGAGTATTCAAGAACACTCACAAGGCGAGGATGAGCAACAATGATTCTGCAGAGCCGCTGCCCTAGCCCTACAAGGAAAATTCAAGAGCAGAGTGGATGCCTGACGACGGGCCGCCATACCGGACGTTATTTCCTGGCTGTGGTCCACTGAGAAACAGAGCACAGCAAGCTCCCTTCTCTCTCAGCATTCTGGCTCTTTGGTGGCCATCAACCCCGGGAATAGCAGCTATGTGAGCATGACTGCACAGCACTATTTCTGTGTGTTCTGCTACTTGACATTGAGAGGCCGGGATTAGGTGGCTCCACTGTAAATGACCAGCCTCTGTAACACATTGACACGTATGTGCGCTTTTGTAGACACATTTTCCCATTTATGCATTGTGCACAAGCACTCATGTGATGCAGAATTAAAATGTTACAAAGCCACCGTCATCAGATAATTGCTGCTGCTCTCAAGGAGTCAGATCTATGAAAAGTATCCACGTTTTATTATAGGATGTTTCCAGTGTGGTTACAACCAGTGCTTTTCAGGTAAACCAACATTTTTCAGTCTTGATTTAGCTGTATGCGTGTTTTTTTTTTAAAAAATTATAAGGGGTTTTATACTACTAGAGGGAGCAGTGCAAAGTCTAATGAACTTGTGTTGCAACTCTCTCCAACAAAACTTTTCAACAGTAGACAACAGGACGCTATGAATGATGCTGCAGCAAAAAAAGTGGATCAAATGGTCTTTCGGTGCTTCAAGATTTCTCCCTCCATGTAAATCGAGAGGCTTCTCAACCTCATCATCAGGTGGCCTGTCTTGAACCGATCGATACAGATTGAAGATGTTACAAGTGTCAGAAATTCTCAAAGACAAGACGAGCATTTCTGACAGGTTTGAAAAATTATTCTGAGTGGAGAGAGAGCTGACAGACCTGTCGACAGGTGAATTCTACATTATTAGGTGTTCAAAGAGGAGGAAAAGCAGCAGAATAAAACAAAGAATATATCTTCATTCATTTTTTAGCTATTTGGTATAATAGAGTTTCAATTCAACTAGAGGTAGAAAAAGAATTTCTGCATCACTAAAGGAACAGATCTGTTTATGTAATGAAATAAAATATTCCCTTCAATGCTATAATATGTTTTCAAACCATCTTATCTGAAATTGCAACCATTGATCCACAAACAGATGATTTTTAGAATTAATCAGACATGTTTCTCATGCAGTGAGCTCATGTTCTAAAATCACAAACTGAGCAGCTACAAACATGCACATGTGAATGGATTGCTTTTTGTGGTAAAAATAAAATTCTGATTTGCTCAACAAATGGAATGAGGCGTTCCTTTACCACACCCTTATGGTTAAGCTGAACATCTGCCTCTGACAACCACCCCACAGCACAAACACGTGAGAGGAATAATGTTTGTTCAGTATTTACAGAACATGGAATTAAACTCACTTGCAACAGATCTGTTAACCTGTGGAACCTCCGCACATGAAGCAACAAAGCATTCCTATATCACCTCCACACACACACACACACACGCACACCCACACACAGACATGCGTGTGCACATCAGTGTAACAACATCCGTGTAGGAGGTGACTTCAAGGGGTGACTAACATTTGGCCCAGCTTGCCTTTGAGTCCATCTGGGTCTTTTGACTTTCCTTACCCCTATTAAAAATGTGTGGAACATGCACACACAAACTCACACACACACACACTCCCACACCCACACACACACACACACACACACACACACACACACACACACACACACACACACACACACACACACACACACATTGTTGCGTCCTGCTGCATCCTGTGGTCTTTCTGAACTCTGCGGCATCCAGGCCTGGTTGAGAGCTCAGATTTGAGCGGTGGTGTGTCTTTGAACATGACATCTGTTGGATGTGTGAGTAATGATGTGTGGGGCTGTGGCTGAACGTCAGGTGTCCTCCGTTCTGTACACCACACATCTGTTCCCCATGGCTGGGTGTATATACCCTGTGGTGAGTCCTGATACTGTCATTATTACTAATCTGTCAGTGAGACTAACATTGCTGTTGTCAACACCTGAAGCTGATAATGTCTTTGTTTTATATTTGGCCTGAAGAGAAACACATCTGAGAAACATGTTAATTTAAATTACAAACATTGTCTGGACTTCCCAGATAACCACAATTAAATATAATAATCAGGGAAGGCTTTCTCACTCCATACCTACTATAACTAAGTGTAATTTCCTTTTGAGAGACAAACATCACAGCACATCTTAACCATAACTAGAGCTCTTGAATGGTCCAGAAGAGCACACTGGTGTTCCCGTCCATGTGTTCTAAAATGTCACAAAAATGTTCCATGACTCTGGATGTGAACTGAAGAGCAGAAGTAAATATATAGTGATTTGAACTGATTTGAAAATGCAGCGTCTAAGACTCACACAGCTTTGTACATTCAAACTAAAAAGAAGTCAGAAATTCTGATGGTTTTCCATTTTATTTTGCTTGGGGGGAGGGGGGGTCACATAAATAACAAACACTTCAACAATTTAGGACAGGCTCTGAAAGGGTGGATCATTTCATTCACATTTTTTTTCTTAACAGCTGAACACATGTGAGGGACTTTCACCTCTAATGATGGTGAGACGTAACATCATACCAAAGTCTTACTACAGGGCATTTGATATGTCTGTATGTCTAATAATAATGCAAATGGTGATCAGCCCTTTAAATGTTTGCCTTGAATCAATACAATGACATTGATCGTCTATCATAACATTAAGGCGGAACACTGCAGCTCAAAGAATTTGTTTGTTGCCCCAAACATCTTTATTCCAGCTGCTGTTTGATGAACTTCTTCAGTGGAAACGCTGATTGGCTGACAGATCAACTGGTTGTACTGGGCAGCCTGTGAATGTAACTGTGAGAGACTGCAGGGCATATTTGAAGCCAACTGCTGTCAAAGAAAAAACCCCGGAATTAAAAAGAGATCATGTCCATTCACCGATCAATTTATTAATCACAGTGCTATTGATCATTAAGTGAGTGCCAAAAATTAAAACCAAAGGTCAAATATTTACGTGGCGTAACTTGTAAGGAGCTTCTGCATCATTTGTGTTTTATTTCATAAATAAATATCATATTATCCAATAAGAAATATAAAAACAACTGTAACATTGTTACTTTAAAAACTGTTGAAGGTGGTTAAAATCTCTATAAATACAGTTAGCTTAAATAAATAAATTAAAATTATAAATATACCATTTACTGTACACAAAACAAAACAAAAAAAAAAGGACTTGAGCAGGAAAATACAAAATGCTGTCTGTTGAGAAAAAAAAAAAATTCCAGGTTGAAAATCTTATCTTGATCAGTTCAGTCTGAAATGACCTCTTCACACAGTCAAGCAGTGCAGAGTCTATACACGTTCATCTCTCTCCTTCTTCCTTCACGGTCATCACCTTTCGCTCGGCACACCTCCAGTCCATCCTCCAGGCTGTTAGTATTCCAGTTTCGGGTCGGCCATCTTCATCCGAGGCCTTCAGGAATATGTTAAGCTGCCCATCCCTTTTTTTTCTTATCTGAACGTCTAGCAGAAGATCAGGCAGAAAACATCCTCTGTTCCCTTCTTCATGTACAATCCTTCTTCCTCTAGGACCTCCTTTTGTGGTTCACTTCTCTTTTTTCTATTTTGAGGTAGAATTTCCACATCTGTGCCTAACATGAAAAAACAGAAATGAGACAAAAAGGCGATGAGCTCAACCTCATTTTGTGCAAAACACAAAACAGAAAGAAAAGAGGACATTTGTAAATCTGCCGACTCATTCCTCAATGCTCACCTCTCCTTTTCTCTTCAGTGATTGGAGGCTAACCCAAGTTTGACCTTCTCTTCATTTTCTACATCATATGCACCCCGTTTGTGAAACCTGTAACAAACCAAGGAAGTTCATGTAGATGGTTGTGCTTCTTTGAATCGGCTAAGCTTCAAGTAAAGGGGTTTCATGTGTGAATAAAGGGGTCCTCACCTGAGCAACAACAACAGCCCTATGATGACCAGGCAGACGGACGACAGCACCACGGCCACCACGGCCAGAGCCGTGGTTCGGTTGTAGCCCCCCTGGGGTTTCTCCAGCGGCAGCGTGAAAAACTGGCACCTTTCTCCAGAGTAACTTTGGTGGCACCTACAGATGGGACCGTGTGGGAATCAGTCACTAATTCATTTCATCGAGAGCAGCTGATTGTGTGTAAAGATGCAGAGGTCGTACTTACACACAGGATGGGGCACGGACGTCCCTCAGGTACTGGCAGGTGCCATGAATGCAGAATCCCTTGTACTTCTTCAGGCATGGATTTCTCTTCTTCCCCTTGCCTTTGCCCTTCTTTTTCCCCTGCCCCTTCCTTCTCTTTCGTTCAGTGCTTTCAGCCTCCAGGATGGAGGAAGGGTCTTTGGGTTTGCTTGACATGGCAACTAAAAACAGAGAAAAATAGGAAAAATCTTTGGGTTGTTGTAATTGAGGAGGAATATTAAAATGTCATTGAAATGGGTAAGAGGTTTGTAAAGAGGAGCAAACTTGATTGCCTTACCTTGTGGCAATTCCAATTCATAGTCCGCAGACATTCCATCTTCATCCTCGTCTTCATAATACTCATTATCGTACTCCTCCTCCTCCTCTTCACCTTCCTGACCATACTCCGCTGTTGTTACACTCACACTTCTGCTCTCCTCCTCTGCCCTCCTGTCTTTGGTTGTGTCCAGGAACTTGAAAACCGCTCGGTGTCGCTGACTGTCGCTGTCATACCTGTCGACTGCAGCACCGCTGGTGACTCTGAACACCGCTGCAAGGGAGAATAAAAAGTTCATGTTAGTTTGGGTTGTTACAGTCTTTACCAAACCAGACCTCCAGAAAACCTTCCTCTAGGATAGAGTCTAGCGTACATGTTGGGACATGTTTTGCGATAGGAGGATCTGGAGGATGGTTGGCTTTCAGTGGGAACACGTTGGTCCCTGTTAGGAAACACTACAGCTCAGATACAGAGCATGGTCCGTAGGGGTTGGTAGGCATTCACTGTTTTGCTCTGGAGCACTTCGGCAGAGGAACCTGAGCCGGAGGTTTGGTTTCAACTAGAAAAGCCTTTCTCAGAGAGACAGTTAGATTTGTGGTCTTTGGAAATAGAAGTTGGCATATTCTTTCTCTGCCTCATATGCACACACAAAATGCATGGACAGACAGTTAGCTAATGTCAGGCAAGAATATGAGTTAAAAATAAATGTATCCGGTTACATAAAGCATGCTCGGAAATAGAGAGATGACCCCATTAGCTCCTGAATAGCAAAACAGTTGCCTTTAAGGTTATGAAGTTTACATGACACGTTGGCCGGGGAATACCTGAACGGTTTATTCTCATGGACACACAATCCGCAGGTAGAAGCACGAATTCTGATCAAAAGTGAAAGAAACGCAAGAAACTCACCCAAGGCGTGAACCAGCAGGAGCGCAGCACTGAAAATCCTCATGATGTCAAAAATTCCACTTATATCTATGATAAATCTAATTTTTAAAAAAAAAGTTATAAACAAGTTATATTCCTTCCACTCGCCCTGGTTCTATTTATCCGTTCGTTTCTTTTCTTTTCTTTTCTTTCGGTGTGTTTGTGGAAGTAAAATCCGCTTGTTGGCGAGGTGTCGCTGTGACTTCAGGGGGCTGAGGCGTCTCGGGTGTTTCGGGCTGAGACGAGCGGACTGAGAGAGCGTCCCCACAGAGGCTCCACGGTATTTATGGCCGCTCCGCTCCACGCCCACACAGCCACGGCTGAGGTTCCTGTGGGCCAGACCTCCGGATCGGAACTGTACGGGAGCGGAGCAGCAGGAGAAAGGGCTACTATTGATTCAGATGAATGTCCTCCCCAGCAGTAGCCATCACCGAGGAACACGTGTTTTTAGTGGCTCCCTTGTCTACAGAACGTCCTGTTGAAGCTCTGTGGACGGGTTACTGATACATGTTGAAAAATCATTGTGTGCGTTCAATTGTCCTGATGTACAAGGAAAATTGTTTGCGTTCTTTAAAAAAAAATGCAAAACATGAACACCATCTTGTTTCCTCTATGGATTTTTGATGACTTCGAGTTTACTAAAATAGTAATAGTTAACTTATTTTGAGATAGATAGATAGATAGATAGATAGATAGATAGATAGATAGATAGATAGATAGATAGATAGATAGATAGATAGATAGATAGATAGATAGATAGATAGATGTGTCAAGTTATACAAAATAACATAGTGATAATAGTAATAGTAAGGTCAATATTTTCATTCACACTTTCTACATGTTGTTAAAGAAATAATTAATTTTCTTTAGCCAATTAAGTGAAGTGTAAAGAAATGACTTATATTCAAAACTACAACTGATACTGCAGAAAAAAAATTATATTTCCAAAAAAACAACAACAACTATGTGTGTATGACTAACCAAAACATGTAACCACATACAAAGAAAGTGTGAAGAGTGTAAAGATAATTTCCCCACGTGTGGACATAAAGTGGATTTAATCTTTCATCTTTAATCAAATCGGACCGGGAGTTTCACGAGGCGACTAAACCGCCTTTGAGTCGCTTCACGGTCGCGTAAATAAAAGGTGGTCTGCGCCGCCACGTGGACACGATGGGAACTATAGCAAACGAAAATTACTGTAGCTTTACCCGTGGTTTACACTTTTCATAGACATTTCAAAGTAATTATAACTGTAATTGTGACTGTCAACAATAGCCTTGTCATGTCAATCGATCAACTGATCCTTCAATTAATCAAGTTTGGGAGCCAAGGTAGATCTTTGTAAAGATGATATGCATTGAATAAGTTGAGATGCTATCAGCTCTGTCATTTTTCCCCCCCTACCGCTGAATCCGCTGTAGCGGGTCACGGGGAGTTGAAGCCTATCTCAGCTGGCATAGGGCGTGAGGCAGGGGACACTCCGGGCAAGACGCCTGTGCACCGCGGAGCCACACACAAAGACATACAGGTACAACCGCGCACACACTCACTCCTACGGGCAATTTGGGACCGGCCAATTAACCTGAAGCGCATGCTTTTGGAGGTGGGAGGAAGCCGGAGAACCCGCAGAGAACCCACGCAGACACGGGGAGAGCATGCAAACTCCACACAGAAGCGGGAGTCGAACCCGAACCCGCCGTGTTGTGACCTCAAAGCATTTAAATTGTTGGATGTCATTCCTTTTGACTGACTAAGTTGTGATTTGTCACGGTAGCAAAGACAATATAACCATCTAGCTTTATACATTATTTACAAATTTCCTGTTACTATTTGCTTTGTGTAAAAATATCTTATTGGCAGTCAAATTTAACTTTCTCTGGACACGATTTTAATACTTTTTTTTTTTAAATTTCCTTTTAAACCAAACAAGTCAAGGGGAAGAAGGGCAGATAGATGCTATTGTGATGTTGATGTAATATTGATAGTGATGGCGTTCAGACAGGATAGCGTGGAGCACCTAACGCTCCGCCCAGCAGGTGTCGCTAGCGCGCATAATCACATGAATTCCTGACCGTCAATAAAACAGACGAAGAAGAAGAACGCCCTCGTGATTGCTCTGCTCTGGTCACGTTCCAGCTCGGGCTGAGGGGAGGGGGGCAAACATGGCCGACGAGAAGGAGGACGTAAACACAGACGTTGAGGAAAGCGAAACAGGAGAGCTGCTTCAGGAGTCCGAAGTTTTGGAACCCCCTTTAGACGAAGGGCCGAACCGCGGGAATGGGTCTGACGGGACCGAGAGGTCGGCTGCGGAGCACAGTTGGTCGGCTCCGCTCTTGTCATTCGCTCGTAAGGCCACGGAGACCATTAGCAGCGGGGTGAGCTACGCTGCTGCCCAGAGGAATCCCTCTCAAGGATCAGCGGCGAGCTCCCCGACGGATCAAGAGCCCCGAAGTTATCAAAACAACGCTTCAAGTATTCTACCAGGTAGGCTGTCACAGTTAGCTTGTTAATTCAGTATTTGTTTTTTAAATAATAAAATGTCGGAGCCACAAACTTTGCCAGCTGTCATGACACATGACTTCAAGAGTAAAACCGTGATTTTATGGGTTAATGGGTGTGTAAAAAAAGTCACGTTGTTCTCTCTGGAAGTTTATATATATGTTTCTTTAACGTATTATTGAGGTGACATCTCCATGCCTGCATCTGTTTGACTAACCTCATTCATTACCTTTTCGTTACAACCCTTCCAGTTTTGCCCCCCAAAGACCCCATGTCAATAGAGAGAACCAATCTACTCAGCATGATGAAGCTGAGCATCAAAGTGTTAATTCAGTCCTCCTTGAGTCTGGGCAGGACGCTCGACTCTGAGTATCCTCCCCTGCAGCAGTTTTTTGTTGTCCTGGAGCATTGCCTTAAACATGGTCTAAAAGGTGAGGCTTCGTTTTTGGACAGACTTTTTTTTTAATTTAAAATTGTCCAATCTCATAGTAAAACCACAACAAGCTGAAAATACTTTTTTTGTTGTCTGTTTCAGCAAAGAAATCCTTCATTGGTCAGAGCAAATCCATATGGGGTCCCCTGGAACTGGTAGAGAGGTTGTGTCCAGAGTCTGTTAACATTGCTACAAGTGCAAGAGATCTGCCCAGCATTAAGTATGCTATGCTAAGCCTTTTTCCAGGTCTGCAGTGCTTATCATCCACTTGATCTGAGGAATATTTTTCTCTTTTGTTTTCATTCTTTTCTCAGGAGCGGATTGGGTCGAGCAAGGGCTTGGCTGCATTTAGCACTCATGCAAAAGAAAATAGCTGATTATATGAAAGCTTTGCTGGATCGAAAGGACCTCCTGAGGTTAGTAACCATGACTGGTTTGGTGGATGTGGATTGCACCACACAGGTATTGTAAACTACAATATTGACATGCTCAAAGGCCAGTTAATTGTCATTTTCCACTCTTGCAATTCATTATTGTCCATCGACTATCTTCCCAGTGAGTTTTATGACTCTGGAGCATTCATGATGGAGGAAGAGGGGGCAGTGATGGGGGGACTATTGGTAGGTCTCAATGTCATTGATGCCAACCTCTGCATTAAAGGGGAGGATCTCGATTCTCAGGTAAGTGGTTACAGATGTTGTGTTTTACATCCCAGCAGTCATCCCTTGGTTTCTGGTCAGTCATCACACACAGTGATCAGTTTCCTTCTCCATTTAGGTGGGAGTCATTGATTTCTCCCTTTATCTGAAAGACCCTTCCAGCAGTGAGACTCAGAAAGAGTGAGTGCAACTTTTGAATCAATTCAGCCTCTCCTTTATACTGTTTATCATGTTTTAACTGCTGTTAAGTATGTTTGTTATAGTGTGAACTCCCCAACTGTTTGTTTATGTGTGTGTTTATTTTCAGTGACTCCAAGATGACAGCCATATTAGATCAGAAACACTACATCGAGGAGTTGAACCGTCACCTCAGTGGCACCGTTACTGACCTTCAGGCTAAGATGGACTCTCTAGAGAAGACCAACAGTAAACTTGTGGAGGAGGTCAGATATTCTTTATGTGAATCATTGTTTTATGGTGCTTTTGCCTTCAAGGTGTGGTTTTTTTTCTCTTCTCATTGTGGGTGCTTTTCATGTCCTCAGCTGACAGCAGCAACAGATAGAATCAATTCTCTACGGGAAGAACAAGAAACCCTTAGACAGGAGAATGAGTCGATCATGCACTCAAGCCATAAAAAGGAAGAGGTAACGAAGCATCGGCATTTCACTGCAAATGAATCATGCCTAAATCTTATCCAAACATGATGTGGGTGTTTGTTCCAGGCTGCTCTCCAGGACAGTCAGGTGGAGCTGGAGACATACAAACAGACTCGCCAAGGTCTGGATGAGATGTACAATGTGGTTTGGAATCAATATAAAGAAGAAAAGCGCATTCGACAGGTCAGTTATCAATGGGCTCTCGCAAGAATGAATCATGTTACAACAAAAAGGAGACTCTTGCTCAGTGCTGCTGTTTAGGGGGGTAAGATTAGGGCTGAATATTTTGAGAGGCATTGTCTGTGATTAATTGTGAAGTCTGATGTCTTCTTCTCAGATTCTGGGTGAATTCTACTCACGTTTTGTGTGTTTGCGTTGCATGATACCAGGACCTGGAGCGTGAGCTAGAGCTTCAGGTGGGCCTGAAGCAGGAAATGGAGGTAGCTATGAGGCTGCTGGAGAAAGACACACATGAGAAACAGGACACACTGGCAGCCCTGCGACTTCAGCTAGACCAAGTCAAGAATCTCAATGTGCAAATGTTCAACAAAGCTCAGGTAGGCATTCCTGAATCCACCTTTTCTTCCTCTTGCATACCCAGTCAGGGAGAACACACTTAAACATACCTGTTTGACTCTTTAGGAGTCGAAACGAGAAGCAGAAAAAAAACAAGCTGAGGCCACACAGCTGGAGCAGAAGATGGAGGAAATGGAGAAAGTCATGATGGAACTCGAGCAGAGGTACTTATTTTGTATGCTCATGTGTCACAATGATCCTTCTTTAAATAAATATACTTCTTCTTGGTCTTTGATCTCAGGCTGCAGAACTCTGAGAGGGAGCGCAAACAAAGTGACGAATCGGACAAAGATATGAGGATGGAATTGGAGGGAAAGGTCGATGCACTGCAGAAACAACTGACAGACTTGGAAACGCTAAGGTTAACGCACACACGCTTGGAAAAATAAAAACTAGTGAGGCACAAGTTCATTCAGAAACACAGGAGGATAAAATGACACTAAGTACATGCATATAAAATACATTTACCAATTTCAGGTTAACAATATCTTTGGATGACTCTTGGTTGTAGCACTTCTATTTCTAAGCTGTAGTTCTATCATGTAGAGTTAAAGTGCCTCTGAGAGTCGGCTCTTAGCATTGTCTCTGTACTCAGGCTGGGTTTGGAGAACGACCTTCGTTCTGAGAGGGAACAGAGACAAAGCCTGCAGAGATCTCTGCAGCGGGAACAGGACAACAGCGTCGAGCTCCGCACACAGCTGCAGCAGCTGCAGGGCCTGCAAACGGTCGGTATCGCACTCCGCATGGTTACAATAAATTATTCTGGAGATTTTTTCACAATTAATATCATGTTCTCAACAATTTCATTCTTGGAAATAAAGTGCAAATGTCTTTGATTGTTCACGCATCTATTTTCCAATTTAGATCCAGTCTGGAAAATATTCCCATTAGTGCAAAAGCCTCAACTATACACCTGTATCCTAGGCTTTATAATATTCATGACTGTTTTGGTTTGTACTGTGACTTTTATGGAGCAGGAGCTGCAGGATTTGAAGCAGGAGAAGAAGCAGCTGCAGCAGAGATGTGAGCAGCAGGAACAGGCTCTACAGGAGATGGGGCTGCATCTCAGCCAGTGAGTGCTATGAATCTTGTGTTTCTTTGTAATCAATCAATAGATCGTCACGTAATGTCCTGAAGATTTTGTGTTGTCCTCATTTTTAAGGTCCAAACTGAAGATGGAGGACTTCAAGGAGGTCAATAAAGCTCTGAAGGTACAGTTGTGGGGTTGTTTTCCTATACAGTTAATGTTGCAGTAGTGGTCATATCATGGGTCTTCATTGCTCCGCCTCAGGGCCACGCCTGGCTTAAAGATGACGAGGCCACTCAGTGCAAGCAGTGCCAGAAAGAGTTCTCCATTGCACGCAGAAAGGTGAGCTCTGTTGTTACATTTTCAAAGCATTGTTTTTGTGGTATGTCAATGAACCATCCAACTTTGTGTGTTGCAGCATCACTGTAGAAACTGTGGCGACATCTATTGCAACAGTTGCTCCGGTAATGAGCTGGCCTTACCCTCCTACCCTCGACCTGTTCGGGTGTGTGATATGTGTCACTCCCTCCTGCTGCAGAGAAGCTCCTCCACAGCTTCATGACAAAGCTCTGAGGAACACATTCATCTGCTGGGTTTCAACTGCCATGTTAATACTTATGTTAGGATAAATGTCTTTGGGAAGCTATTGGAAATGTGATACGTTGTTCCATTTCTTGTTGCCTGAAATTCAGGAACATTAGCTTGTCTGCTTGAAGGCCACCTGTTAGCACTGATGGAAGCACTAACACAGACCGCACTTTGCGTGGAGGTTGAAGTACTTTGCTATACTTGTGATCATTTTTTGTCCGTGCTGGAGCAATCGTTAGAAAATTCAGCGGTTACTTCTCTAATAGAAACTATGAATGTAGATTATTTTGTTCTCTCGCTTAATGTTTTATTGATTAGCCTATGCTAACATTACAAGCCTCGTTCGATTCTGATATTGTCCTTGATTCTTGTCTCTTCTGTCAACAAAAACATTTTGTGAAAAATGATAAATATTGCTGATCATATTTCTCTCCTCTGGCGCTGTGACATGTTACTGATGCTGATCAGGACAGCAGTCAGTGTGTGCACTGATCCAAATGTTTGCATACACCTAAGCCAAGACCACTTATTAAACGATTCTAATTTGATGTGTTCGAGCACCCTTTGGACAAAAATGTGTAACTGGAGACGATTGTCACCATTTCATTGAGATCACGTGTACCTGATTCTATTGATTCATTTGTCATGAATTTACTTTCAGTATTTTCAGCCATGTTCCCAGTGATGAATACTTATGAACCTACATTGTGTAAATGACTGTCGAATGTTAAATCTATTTTAGAATGTGTTCTAACAGGGCTTTGTGGGGGCTCAACTTTCTTAATTTGGGAATGTTTTTTTATCTAGATATTTGATAAAGGAATAAAGCCTGCTCTTTTGTAATGCTGGTTTCAACTAGATATTCCAGACAAGTTTATTCACTTTGTGCACAGGAAATACAAATAGAATTTGAAGCAGTACAAACCTTCATGTCAACAGATTTGAAATGTTCTTGCTGTTGCTATAGCATTCATCAGAAGAAACGGCACAATCAACAGTCACACCTTCAGAAAAGACAACATGCGTCGACCATGGGAAGTCTCAACTTGAAAAGTAAAACTGAACATTAAAAGGCTGATACACTGTAAAATGTGAGACAAGGTATAAACATCAAACAAGGAATTCAAAGTTTTTTAATGTTCATGCTCTTGGACATTGAAATTAAAGTTTAAGCCACCAGTACAGAATGTACTAACTAAGGAACATACAGGTGTTTGGAGGGTAAAAAAAAAATCCTGGTAATGAAAATTTAAAGCACGGTTTCTGTGATGGACTGGTGAGGAATGGGGACAACAAACAGCACTTCTCTGACGTTTCTTGTGACACCAGATGACATCACTTGGCTCTGAAGTTAATCCGCTAAAAAAAAACACATTACAAACCCAACCCCTCAGTATTTGCAAAATCTCACCTGATCCCACCTGTGTTAACTAGATGAGACTTGTTTCCAGTCCTTCCAGCAAAATGCTGAGTACAAAAAAAAAAAAAAAAATAGGGGAAAAAGAAAGCCTACATCCCCCATCCCCCACCCAGTCCATTCATAGAGCCTCTGCTTCCTCCTCCACTGCCGCTGCCATAGTAACTGCTTCCAACTCCGCTCTGGTTACCTAACAAGAGACAGAAAATAGACACCATAGGACCATGGAGTTCAGCGATGTGTAAGACACAAAATTTTAAGTTTCGTGTCTGGAGCCTAGTGTGGGCAACAGCTGTGGCATTTTAATAATTAAGCGCAACAACTCAGTCGAACAGGAAAAACGATTAGAACAGAGCTGACACTCACTGTAGTCATTGTAGCCACCCATATTGCCCTGACTGTTGTATCCACCAGAGTATCCTGAGCTCAGCTGCCCACCTCCGTAGGATGACTGGTTCCCTGTGGAGGAGAGAGAGATCACATTAAGCTCAGGACACTGAGGTACCAGATTTATTAGATATGAAAAAAAAACAACCCAAAAAACCCTTAAACTCTATAATCTTTTGGTATTGTGCTAAAAGAAATGTCTGACTAAATGTACACAATAACCATAAAACCAGTTTATGAATTAGCTTGCCTAATAACCAAAATAATGACTGAGTTAATAGAGATGGTAAATTTTCCAGTTCATGGAAAATGTGTGACGACATCAAAAACAATCCTCAATTTTTCAGTGTCTTCAACTTTGTTTTTGACATTCAAACCACCTGCATATACCGTATTGGCCCGAATATAAGACGACCCTGATTATAAGACGACCCCCTCTTTTTCAAGACTCAAGTTTGAAAAAAGACTTTTTGAACACCAAATTTAATTTTATACAGAAAATAATGACAGTACATGAAACAAATGATAATATATTCAAGAGAAAAAGCATCCTATTTTGCCTAATTCAAATCATGCAAAAACTGTCCTTGCAATTGTTTGAAGACTCTACCTCATTTATCACCATCATCTTGAAGTTTGCATCATAACTTCTCAGCTGATGGTTAACCTGGCCGATCTTCCACCCACTTTTCTCCAGATTGTCGCTACGTTTCTCCATTTTGTTATCTCTTCTCTTATTTTCTTCTCTTTTCATTCTTACGGCTATTTTTATTTTTCTTCTTCGTGACAGGGGTTCGCTTTGCCTGGGGAGTTCAGTTCTGCATTCGCTTTAAACATATTTGTCGCCATCTAGCATTGTGAATGGGTATAATGTCTAGACCCCGAATGTAAGACGACCCCCACTTTTTCAGTCTTATTTCAGTGCAAAAAACAGTCTTATATTTGGGCCAATACGGTAATTTCTGTTCCCTTTCATGTCAATGACCGTCTCTGCTGTGGCTGATGCGTTGGACACAGCAAGCCTTTTTATGGCCGTGAATAAAATCGCAACATGATGGCTCAACTTTTCTACAAGTTCTACTTTCAAAACTCATTATATTGCACATATTTGAGTCTGTTAGTTTTGTATGAGCAATAACCTAGCACTGTGGGAACTGTCCAGAGATGTAAAAATATACAACCCTATACAAAGTTTAATACTAATGTCACCAGTTTTTATCAACAGTCCACCTTCTATATAATGACACCTACCCATTCCACCCATCATCTGACTGCCGTAGGCGCCATTGCTCCCACCTGCTGTGGAGTTCAAAAACAGCTCCACATAGCGATGTTCTGAGGGACGGAGGAACAGAAACCATGAGCATGTGAACTAAATATAAAACTGAAGTGGTACAGTCACTCTAATACTCACGCATGTTGGCTTTGTCTTTAGACATGGCTGCCACGGCGTCCTCATGTGTTGCGAACTCCACATCAGCCTCCCCGGTTACCCTCCCATCTGGGCCGATCTCAATATGGACCCGAACAGGATTCAACGGCGAGAAGAACTAGAAGTGCAAGCAAGGACTGATTAATACGTTAATACGTGTGATGCAACAGCGGGGAGAGGAGGGTGTCCCCACTGATGTAGCCATCCAGAGACATGGTGCAGCCGTCCTTATGACTTACATTGTAGATGTCGTTCTCAGTGGCTCTGTATGGCAAGCCCCTCATGTGGACGCAGTGTCCCGTTGTACTCTGGAAGGAAGAGCCGCTGTCGCCGTACCGTCCGTCCGACACACCTGAATACACAATCAGGAGTCAGACAAATTTTGTGTGCAGTAACACTGATTCTATTTTACGAGGATAGCATGAAGGTAGACGAGTGACTTTATTAAAACTAACCAAACAAAACGTGGATCGGTTATTAAAATAAAACCTTATTTCACTTCACCTTCAGGCCACTTGACACTCACCTCCTCCATAGCCTCCACGACGCATCCTGTCATAGGATCCCCCTCGGCCCATCATGTTGTAGCCGCGACCACCAGAAGGCCTGTCGTAGGGGCCAGGTCTCTGCATGCCCATGGGCTTCCGCTGGGGTTCATAATGGGTGCGTACCTCAGCACGGCTACTCTTGAAGATCTCAATGTACCTATATGAGCATAGAGATACAACAGTGAGGAGGGGATCAGGCAAAGCAGCATTCATCTCAATAGTGATGGAACTGGACTATTCAGATGTTCTCCTAGTGAAGTCCATAGGTAGAAATATCTGTGCTCCATAATAAGGGCATTAACAGAGTAGATGGAACTAATTAACTGAGTTGCAACAATTACACATTATAAATTCCTAAGGGGCTTATTGATCTTTATACCTTTCTCAAAGTTACCTAAAATGAGTTGTATCTGATTCAATAAAGCGCCCTGTGTCCTCGCAATGACAGCCAAGGGACAGAGAGGGCTCCAGCCCTTCTGCAACCCACTATAAGCATTACCTGTAACAGTGGGCTCCAGATCCATGTGTAGAGTGGCCGTCTGGAAGACTCCTTTCCTTTTATCAACCTGGACTGATGTTTAGTGCTAAGACACC
Source organism: Antennarius striatus (assembly GCF_040054535.1). Lineage (NCBI taxonomy): Eukaryota > Metazoa > Chordata > Actinopteri > Lophiiformes > Antennariidae > Antennarius > Antennarius striatus. Next base: position 15,070,275 of record NC_090785.1, on the reverse strand, counting down.
ATTTCTTCTCACAATTAAGTAAATACTTAAGGACTAGTGTCATATTTGTGAATGGTGTCTAAGCACTAATTTACCCATTGAACATTTAATCAGTGGCATTTTTTTAATCTAACATTGAAATTTGTGTATGCGATTTGGCTAAGTATTACAAATTTGTTTCAATCAGCCTAAATCACTATAATGTCCGTTTTGCATTTGGATCAAATGTTGAAGGTGCACACCATAAGAAAAGCAACTTATCCAGCCAACCAACCAACCATCCCCACCTGTGCCCTATTCTTTCCTTGTGTTTCTTTAGAGCCTTTTCAGCTATATCCTGTGAAGCAAACTGCACGAAGGCCTCCCCCGTACTCCTCCCCTGGATGTCCACCGGCAATGTTATCCCATTTGGCACGATTTCCAACCCTTCAACCCAAGGACAGATAACCCCAGCAGGGGACATATTAAATCACATGCCCAATCACAGAGAAAATTTTCTCTAAAGAGAGATTAAAAAAAAAACTTATGGAAAACTACACATCATCACACATACCAGTTCAGTTTTTATCAGTGGCCAGCCATTTAATGACTTACATTTATTGTATTCTGGGGATAAAATATAAATGAGAGGACAGAAGAATATGGAAAAAGGACAGTTTGGGACATCAGGCTAGTTTGGTGTGTTGATGAAGAGAGAGAAGATCTTGGTGGGTGACATAAGTTAAATTACAATTCATCCAGCAGAAACAAAATCTAAGACGTTGAATAAAGCACAATAATAACATCTCCATGAAAACTCACGGTCTAAGGAAATATGGAAAAAAAAACCAATGGCTCTGCAGTCACATCAGACATGAATGAGACCCAATCAATTATTTATTACTACCAGATGAAAAAAAAAATTAGAAATATAACAAACAGCAGACCAAATTAAAAGTAACAGGGGAATGAAAATGGACTATAGATGAATAAAATGGGAAAAGATGGGAAAGTCTGTCTGCGAAACAGATTCCTACAGTTGCATGAAAATTCAGTCTTTGAATACTTTTCACATGTGCAATTATAACTAGTCACCTTTTCCTGATAGATCACCAATCCAAAGTAATTTTACCATTTTAAGCGATCTCAGAAATGCATAGATTTCTGTGAAATTTGGACGCAAGAGCTGTTATGTGTTAATAGAAGACAGGAAATAGGATAAGGAAGGTGGGAAAACAAACTTCAATCAACAGATTTATAATACCTATCTTCATAAGACACCGCTACGTAAGACTTAATTCCTACCTGAGAAAAACTGAACGATCTCCTCCTTGCTGCAGCCAAAAGGAAGGCCTCGGAGTCGGACAAGCCCATCTCCTGCTGTTTCTGGGCAGTTAGGACCTGTGTGCTTCATAACCCAGTCCATCTCAACATTGTTGGATTTAAAAACTATATCAAAAGATCACATAAAAATCAGTTGTTGTATGTTAAAAAGGCAAAATTCAAAAAGAGTATTTCTGAAAGCAGGCATACAGACCTTCTACATATCTGTGACCCATAGTTTCTCTGTCTTTCTTCACTGCGATCTTCAGGTCGTCCTCCGTCTCCATTTCCACAAAAGCCTCTCCGCTTGGACGCCCCTCTCTTGTGAAGGTGAAGTGGATGCCTCCACCATTGCTGGCAATTTTGCAATCTGTATTTCAAATACATCATGAAACCATTTGATTCATTTCATTGATGAAATGCCTTACACTAGTTTCGTATGTACTGCTTTTAATATGTAACCGTGTACCTGAAAAAAACCTCTGTACTTCTTCCACTGAGCATGACCAAGGGAGACCCCTGATGCGTACTACGTATCCCTCATCAGCCATGACTGGTCACCTACACTGAAAAAACAAACAAATACACATTCCACCTCAACTTTTATGTCAGAAGGATAATCTCAGGCATATAATAACACTCTACATCAAGGTTAACCAAGGCCGCAAGGCATGAATACAATCTAGTGTTAAGACATTTTTCGAGAAAGGGTAGATGTAGTTGCTACCTGTAGTCTCACTAGCACGATAAGAGCTCCATTTCTAAAAGAACCTCAAGTTTTCATCTGAAAGGACCAATACTTTTTTTTTTAATTTGGAGAATAAAATTGTTCATTCCAGCACAATTATAAACATTTAAGATGTTTGTGCGTTACATATTCTCTACTAAATAAACGAAATTATTATTATTACCCTAACCTTTTTTTTTTATTTATTACAATCGCTAAAACAATTAGCAGCGCCATCTCGAGGTCAGCTAAAAGCTTCAGCCGGTGGGTAACACACACGTTCTACAACAAGAGGCTTTTCTCTTCGCTTTAAGGGAAGCTGTTACCTAAAAATAGTGTCGACTCACACGAAATAATTCCCCCCGTATTCCTAGTTGGTCCAAACGAGAAACAAATGGAGATTACCTGAAAAGTACGACCGTTGCCAGGATAACGAAGCTAACGTTGACGATAAAACAACGTGCAGTCAATGCTCATTAACGTTTTTAATCTTCTAATGGTGCGTTTCGATACAAGTTCATCGATTCAATTGAATACTATGCGTATCGGTTAGGTACAGCTGTTATCAGTTCTGGAATCGTGGCCCTTAGGTAGGTCACTACCGCACCCAGGCTAAAGAACAAAAGCGGCCCTCTCAACCGGCGCCATGTTATTAGCATTCACTCAAATGTAGCTATCATTCTTACATTCACGGATGGAGTTATACTTCAAGTCGGTGTAAGTTCTAGAACATATAATATGCTACTTGCGTAATGATAACATGATATGCAGTGTTCGTATGGTTAAAAAAAAAAAAAGATAGCTGTTTTTATCTAATTACCTGATCAAAGCGTAGATGCAACACGCCGGAGTAAGTATGACCAACAAACCCGCGTAATGCTGCGAAAGGCTGGCATTAGGTTGCCAGAGCTTGTAGAACCATCCCCCTCACAGGAACTAACGCCGCAATAATTTAATCATCGCCTCTGTTCCTTTCTGATACACAACAAAATTATTGAACATTAATCAACATTTTAATTATATTTTAAACCATATAAGAAACAGTACGTATTTTGTATTTCAATCAAATTCAACTGCTTCGTGTTTCTTTAATGTTTGTAATGTGGATATTTACAAGTATCTGGCAAGCCCAGCTGAATAACCAATCGCATGCTACTGGCCAGCTTCCACGCCCAAAAATTATGACGTAGCTTCCTTAGCCCCGAACGAGCAGGACAGCTTCTATTCTTCGGCCTACAAATCCATGAGCCGGTTTACTGGCGTGAAATGTTCTTCACGTGGATTTAACGTTGAATATTCGCTAAAAATGTCCTGTGACAGGTTTCAACGTAATTCCAAATAAAACTTGTGAATCAACACCAACTCAAACTACTGTGGCAATTATGAAACTAAGGTTTATTCACTACAAGGAAAACATTTGCAAACCCCAATAGAGATTTTTTTAGTTCATGATTATGTTATCACATACAAAATACAGATAAATTAAATTGTGATTTAATGGAAGTCCAGGAATAATAAAGATGAAATAGATATAGGCCACTTCCTGAAGCTGGTGGGCACCTTTCTTTCTTGGCAGGAGAAATTTCACTTTTCTCAATAATTTCATCTGCAATTATCTTGTGTATTCCTCAAAGTTACACAATAACACAACTAATGTATTTACGTATACATTTGAAGTTCTGGTACCTAATTTGGATATTTATATTTTACTCTATTTTACATTACATTTGTAGTGTCAGTAGCTCAGTCTACCAAGCCTTGGACATGGGGACCGGAAGTTGCCAGTTCAAGACCCAGGTGGGCCAAAAATATTTGGATTGTGAATTTGCAGTGGGAGGTGCCAGTGCACCTCCTGAGCACTGTGGAGGTGCCCTTGAGCAAGACACCACCCCCTCTACAGGCTGTTTATGTCTTGCTCATCTCCCATTATAAGCATGCCCACAGGCCCTGTGTTTGTGTGGCTGGGCCTGTACACATATTTAATGTGCAATGAAGAGTGTGGGAAACAGGTGAAGAAGTGCGTGTGCTGAAACCGATGATCAAGTGTCAGGTGTGATAGAAGAGTTTCAGCTAAAATGAAAGGTTTACAAAACTGTGGTGAGACCAGCGATGTTGTTTGGTCTAGAGACAGTGTCACTGAGGAAAAGACAGGAGACAGAGCTGGAGGTAGCAGAGATGAAGATGCTGAGGTTCTCTCTGGGAGTGACCAGGAAGGATAGGATCAGGAATGAGTACATCAGAGGGACAGTACATGTTAGAGGTTTTGGAGATAAAGTCAGAGTGGACAGACTGAGATGGTTTGGACATGTCCAGAGGAGAGATATTAACTAAAACTAGGAAATTTGACTATATCACCCCAGTATTAGCTGCATTACATTGGCTACCAATTCATGTTAGATCTGACTTTAAGGTACTTCTAATCACGTATAAAAGCATTAATGGGCTTGCTCCCACCTAAATGTCTGATCTGGTTAAACCTTACACTCCGATGAGGGCTCTCAAAATACAGGTCTCTTGTGTGTTCCCAGAGTTAAAAAGAAGTCAGCTGGCCGGGGGGCTTTCTCTTATCGTGCCCCTTTCCTGTGGAATAATCTCCCTATAGATACTAGAAAGTCTGAATCCGTAGATATCTTCAAATCTAGACTCAAAATGTATCTGTTCTCCCTAACATATAACTAATATTGGGGGGGCAGTCTCAATGTTTAGGTTTAGCCTAGTCCTGCCGATGAGCCGTAGGATTTATTACTTAGGCTCCTGTCTCCCATTAATCCTCTGTCATTCTGGTCCCTCTAGCACCACTCTCGCCCCTGCTCTCTTTATCTCTCTCCCTCCCTCTCCTGTTCTCTCTCTCAGGCCTTTGTGTGGTGGATCATCGGCAATCGGCGACCTCTCTGCTTCCTTGGCTGGCAATATGAAAAGCTACAGAATGGACCTGCTTCACCATAGGAGAGTCTGGTTCCATCTCATTTGGTTCAGCTATGGTTTTTGGGTTGTGGCAGGGGTAATCATACACTGTAACTTTTTTGAGAACAATGACTTAGGCATATTTGGTCTGTCCTCAGAGTGGTGGATCGTCGGCAATTGGTGACCTCTGTCTGCTTCATCGCTGGTGGTGACTCACTCTACTGGATGGATCAGCGTGTTTTTGTCATACATTTGTTATTGTTATTGTTACTGCCATTGTTATTATTATTGTGTTGTTAATCTGTACATGCGATATCTATTGCTTCGTCTGTCCGTTCCTGGAAGAGTGGTCACTCCTCTGTAGTCTTCCTGAGGTTTCTCCAATCTGTTTTTTCCCGTTAATAGGGTTTCGGGGGGAGATGTACGTCATCCGATGTGAGGGTCGTACTGCTCGCAGTACACAAAGGTCAAAGGGATATCGTCCATGTGCGGATTGTAAAGCCCTTTGAGACATTCTTTGAGAATCTGGGCTATATAAGAATAAATAAACTTGAAACTTGAAACTAGATAGTGAATATATTGGCATAAGGATGCTGAGTTTTGAACTGCCAGGCAGGAGGCCTAGAGGAAGACCAAAGAGGAGGTTTATGGATGTAGTGAAAGAGGACATGAAGGTAGTTGGTGTGAGAGAAGAGGATGCAGAAGACAGGGTTAGATGGAGGCAACTGATTCACTGTGGCGACCCCTTAAGGGAAATGCCGAAAGCAGATGAAGAAGATTTGGAGTGGTAAAGAAGTAATTTCCCTATAGGGATTAATAAAGGATTTTATTTTATTAAATATATTTTATCTAAGAAAATGTATTAATTCCCTGGGAATTTTTTTTTTCACTGTATTTTTCAGGAAGCAAGGGTAAGACAACAAACTAGATGAAACAGTACCACACAAACAGACAAACACAGGCATGCATGCACACATACAAACAAACACACATGAAGGGCCTATACAAAACAAAAGACAAATGTAGAAGGATAGGCAGCCATGTGACAACACCCTGGGAGCTTTTCGGAGTTCATTGTATTGCTCAAGGGCACATTGGCAGTGGCCAGGGTCCATGAGAACTCTTGCATTCTTGTTTCCCTCCTTGATGATGACTTTTTTGTTATTTTGGATCAAGTCATAAAATAAGATACTTAGATATGTATTAAACTACTACAGTATGTAAGGATATACTGTATACACAGTGCATGTTGTGTAGAATATTGTTGTACTTGTCATTATTTGGGCAATGGCACTTAAAACAATGCTTTGTAACTACTAACAAATATTTACATACATATTCTCCAGTACATTTACTTTGTTTCTTGAGTAAAGTTTATTTTAAATTATGTTTACATTTATATTCACAACTTTCAACTGTCGGAGTTCTTGAGTATTTTTACAAAACAATACCTTTACATGTAAAACATTTTCATAATCAAGTTCAATGCTGGATCAAATATATGTATGTGAATAATGCATTTATTTTAAAAATAATAATTGGTCATTGATTCTAAAAATGTTTCTGTTTGCAACATTCTCCTAATGTTTTTATTATCAGTAACTGTGTAGGTTCTCAATCATCCAAGTAAATCAAGAAGAACAAAAAAAAAAAAGAAAAAAAAGAAAAAAGAATCAGCTGGACTTGCTCAAGGTTACTTTAAGGTTGGCTGAAGATGTTTCACCTCTCAGTTCTGAATCAGGGGTTTGAAGTGTCACACAGTTCGTGCAAATACTGTACCAATCTTTGAAATGCATCACCCAGTGAGAGACAATGAGACCAAACAAGGTTTGAATGTACAATCAGATGATTTCAACCAAATTAGTGTCCCTCAAAGAAATTACTTATGTGGCATAGATATTCAGATGAGTTCAGTTTTAAAAAAAATTGTCAGTATGCACCCTAATTTTGCACATTAAGGTTAAGATGATGCTTCAACAATGACTATGAAATTAAGATTTTAATGTTTGTTGTGGCTATTACTTACGAAAGCAATGCATGCTTTTGTACTCTACTACCCACGTTCTGTAAGCATGCACAACATATTGACTTATATGAGATTACATGGTACTTATTTGCAGAATTTATTTGTACCAATATTTTAACATCACATACGAAATGTGATTATTATATAAATTGTCATATTGTTGTTTTTATTGTTATTTCCAGTTTGCATGCGAATTTTGTCTGATATCATTCACCTTAAAATTCCTTAAATTTTCCCCCCCTGATTTTAATGTTAAAACTCTCTAATTTAATAAATTTGATTATTTGTACGTTCAGTTACAGGCCTGAACTGAAACCGATTATTATTTAAAATCTCATTAAATGAGTGATTAAAGTTCAGCTCAAGTACAATGCAGTCCCACTGTTGCCCTCCGGTTTATGTGATTTCCAAGTAAGAGTTGATATGAACTTGTTAAGCTAGCTCCTAGTTAAGTTGGCCTACCATGTCATGTCTTGACGTTCGTTCGACAGCCTCGTGATATTGGTAAACCTAACTTTACGTTGCGGTCTCGCACTTGACAAGCACTGTTATCAACCAATTGAAAAGTAAGCGCTTTTATCCTGAACCAATAGAGTGACGAGGATTCACTACAGAGGCGGCCTTTCTGAGAAACGGTGCGTATCGGGTTAGGTTGTTAGAAAGTTAATGGCTGGGGGAAAGAGATCCTCCTCAACCCTCGCTTCGGGAGAGTTTCTGGATTCCCTGAAGTAAAACAAGCAGATATACTACAACGAAGAGCCTGGACGGACGTTTAAGTGAACAACTAGTTCGTTAACACACGTATCGTGAACATAAGTATGCAGGATGCAGTAGCCGGGACGGCAATGCTGACGGACGGCTTCGAGGACGAGATTGACTCGGTGACTCCTCGCTCCCCAGTGGCAGGGATGGGGGTAGGAGCGACACCAGGAGGAGTCGGACTAGGGGGCATTGGTATTGGTGTCGGTGGAAAGAAAGTGCGTTTGTACGGCGAACCAGGCGGACCTGCTGCAGAAAGACTGGATTTCAAATTAGCAGCCGCGGCCGTCCTCTCCTCGGGTCCAGGATCCGGCAGCGACGAAGACGAGGTTTCAGAGGTAGCTACGCTAAGCTAGTTAGCTAAGCCTAACTAGAGAGCCACCGTTAGGCAACATTCCTCTTCTAGCGCGAGCTGGCTGCTAGCTAGCACGTTAGCTCTCAGTTGGCAACCACCCCTTCCCAGGCCGCTGAAATTACATAAATAAACTGGAATTGAAAAACAGTGACACTTTTTGCTAATTATATGTTTAGGTAATGTTGATGTCGATAATATTTTGTTAAAAAAAGTAAGTGTTTACGATAAACGGCTGAAATGTTTTATTTATGCAGCGCAGGCTGTGACCGAGGCCTAGTTCGGGTGGAAGCGAAGACGGCCTTGTTCGGTGCTGCCGTCTTGAAACACCCATCGCAAGTTTGCAGCTCTTTCAGCAGCTCTCGCAGCCACAGCAAATAGAAGATGTCCGTAAAGCCATGAAAGTACACGGTCATCTGAGTACCTGCTATTTCGAAGTTATGGTTCCGTGGCGTCGCTTGTCCAAATAATTTTAATTAACCCCGATTTTTCCCTTAGCTAACTTCAGATCAAGTCGACCTTTAGGGAAGTACTCGAATTTTCGACACTTGTGTGGACAAAATAAACCTTTTGGGTTCTTTTTGTAACTCGTCTATGTTGGTCAGATGGGCTCCGCCACCCTATGTCAACTTAATTTGCGTTGACACTATCGAGAGCGTTTCGTTAACCTAGAAAGGTGTCCAACTTCGCATGTGAAAGGCGGACATACGGGTGCAGGTGTGATAGCATCGCTATCTTTGTTAACCGTACTTTAAACATGTTCCTTCCACGTTTGTTCTAATGAGTGTATAGACTGGAGAAAATATTGTCTTCACGTCACTTATTTGCTATAGTTTTCAAATCGCCTCTACGGTCTGCAGTAATTCGGAATAAATTAAGTGTTAGTCAGACTCGCTAAATGCTACATCCTAAGCTAATATTTTTTTAGTATACCATACCTTGTGTGAGTTGTTAGTTTAAAGATGTTAACATTTGTTAGATATGCGATTGTCAAGTAATTTAATCTTGGCATGGCTATCAGCAGACATTAAAGTGGAACTTTCTGGACTGAGATAGTAAATACGTGATATTTACGTTTAACGTAACGTCAAGTTGATAATCCTCCAAAAGGTAAGGCAGCTGTGATGTACTGTCAAAAACATTGCCATTAAGGTATATGTGAGCAATGCACGTTACCTTTTGAAATGTCTCTCTTCTACTTCATAAATATCTGTCCAAATACTATCCATTTGAAACCTACTACAGGCATAACATTAAGGATCCCAGCAGATACCAGCCTCAATATGATTTGATCACAATTGTTTGAACATTAATTTTTACAACAAAATTTTGGGCAGTGGTATCAAACTCCAAATGTATGCTCACTCAACCTGATAGATAAGCCTGAAAGACTGCCTTTGTTGTGGTGTTGCACTTCAGCAGAGAACTCGCTGCTCTGGGCTGTAGCTAAAATTTGAGTCCCAGGATTAAGCAAATGCCATTCCAGGCCTTTCCAGCTCTCTGGATACCAACACTCAGGCAACTGTAGTTCATTAATAGTGAAGACTGATCTCCATTGTTGATTATGTAGGCTCTCATAGAACTAAATTCCCCATGGGTTGTTCTGCTCTGCGTTTCTGTCATTTAGCTGACTTCCCCTACTTTTCTAATTTTCACCTAAAGTCTGCTATCAGTCTGACCCTAACAGCCAGGTTGCAAGTCATATATGGACACAGACACCAAATGTTGGAGTTTAGTTTTGTCACAGGTTTTTAGCCAATTATTCAATGATGACAGTTTAATGATTATTCTTAATCTTATAATAAAATCATACCATATTGGTAGAACGTGTACCAGTTAGTTGGAATGTCTACCACATATGCCACCCTTGGTACTCAAACTATATACAGTACATGACTTACCATGTGCTTGTAATATTTTTTTTTCTCACCAAAACTGTCAAATACTGACACAAGAGTAATGGGATATCCCTCAAGATAAAAGCGAAACTACCCTTTCTATCATCAAGTCTAAGAAGGATGCAATGTTTAATTAAAGAACGTAATCTTTTGTTTTAATTTGATGTCGCCACTAACAGCAATGTGACATCTGATTCAGAACACATCCTGAGTAATTTGCACAGAACCTTGTGGTGAAGGTAGTAAATTACCCCGAAGATGTCAAATGTCAGTTGCCTGTAGTCTCATCTATTGGCATTGGACCAGCTGTTGAAACTGACTAAATATCAAGTCAGATAAAAGTTTATTCAAAATTTGTGTTAATATTTGTTTTCCAATGTGTCATTGCTATTTTAATCTCATAGTTCTATTCAGCTATAGCAGACAGCTGTAATCAATATTTATGCTGAAGATATTTGTTGGGTACAGTGTAGATTCATTTTTGACATTTTGTTAATGTCACTGTCACTACTGTGACTTTGATACTAATTTCTGAATAACACATTTGGTAGGATTACTGAGATGTGCCAACTGATAGATTTTCACATTTTAACCAGCTCAACTTTATGTTGGTTTCAGTTGATCATTTACAGTCAATTGTAGCGTAGTTCAAATGTTTGTATAGCCGGCACACAAGCAAGTTCTATTTCACGAAGAACAGGTGCAGCACCTGTAACATAAACTTTTAGTGACCAGACAGTTCAAATGCCATACATGGCCATCCTCAGTAATCTTGGTTTAAGTAATCTGGTGTTGATGATTGTGAAAGATTAGGCAACACTTCAATGCAGAGAGAAAGATGGTTGTGGTCTTCCTGCTGTCCAACATGGAGAAACTATCTCCTCTGAAATTTATTTCGTGTATAAAAATGGAGCACACTTTGCATTCATTTTCAGCTCATGCTCTAGCCAAGCCTCTTAAAGTAAAGCAACACACAAACACACAAGCTCTCCCTCTCGACTAAACAGTTTTTTTTTTCCTACTTGCCTGTATGACGTACAATGTCATCCAGCCATTCATCAGCATTTCTAGATCTTGGAACAAGAATGCCCACTAGTGCACTGACACTGATAAGATTCACACCTCTGTGATTGAAAATTGCTTCAGAATGACTTGATGTTTTTCAAAGCTTAGAAGTACAAAATCAATCCTGTCTTCCCTGATTATTTTAAAGGGTGGTACACTGCCCAAAATGGGACCTTTTATAACAGTAATCAACATAACAGCTAAGTAAATAAAGCACAATTGTCTTAATAATATTGACTTCCCTGAGGACTGGTATAACATATATTGCACGGACTGTTTTACATGAGAGCTAACAGGGCCCATACTCAGGTGTGAGATTGTAGTTTTGTTGATTTTAGCTGAAACTCGGCATGTATGCAGGATTTCCACTTCCTGCAGGTGACACTTCCAGTCCTTTGACCCCACTGGTCACTGTTATCTTGTTTGTTTTTATCAATATTAAAAGAAAACGAAAATAAACAAAGGTGCAATGTCGAGTCTTATTGTTGGTGCTATGCTTGTGTCTTTGGGAACACTTATCGAGAAAATATATTAATGCATTAGTTTGTATCCATTAACTATTGTAATGTCACAATTTCTCACAAGTAATTCTGGTTGAGCTAAATTACGATTGCTTGTCCAGATCTAAGGTAATGAAAATTGATAAGAGACTATCTTGACAGCTGGTCAAAGGATTTCTTGCTGTCTTTTGTGTACCTCTTCCAGGTGGAGTCATTTATTTTGGACCAGGAGGACCTTGATAACCCCATCATGAAGACGGCATCAGAGTTGCTGCTGTCCAGTGCTACAGATGGAGTAGATTTGAGGACTGTTGATCCGGAGACGCAGGCCCGACTTGAAGCTCTGCTGGAAGCTGCAGGTATGAATGTCCCTCCTGTGTTTGATTCACCTTAGAACATGACAGGTGTTCATCTGCAGGGCTCTGTTAGTCACACCTCTTTAGCTCATCTATCCTCAGTTTCTTTAACATGTAACTTTAAGCTCCAACATTCCAGCATTTCCTCTTCATTCATTTTAAAGTCCACAAAGATTGAAGTGTTCATTTATATAAGGCTAAAGCCTGAAATTGCAGTACAATATCCTGTTGGTCTTACCAGTATCATATCAGTGTATAATTTTAAGTGATTTGGTTCAATGAATACAAGAATTTGTAATCTAGTGTAAATAAGTATGTGTAGAGTATTTCATCAGGGCCTGGCCTCATTTAGGTTTATGAACATTACAGGGAAGATTAACGGTGTAACTGCTTGAGCTACCACAACATGCAGAATTGAATGGCTAATGGCTAATCTCATTCTATACTCCTTTCTACCTCACTAGTTGAAACAGAAGACATGGCAGCTCACGTTGTCTGTTTGCTTGCATAATAGTGTTTCTTACATTAGGGTGTCTTATAATGATTTTGTATAGTATTTTCAAAGACAAGACTGAATACTGTGGTAGTTGTGACTGAAGTTAGGACAGCTTCGCTATCTCTTTTATGAACAAACTAGCCAAATATCGGTCCTTAAGACCAATATCAGTGAATAATTTGCAACCTCATGTTTAAACATGGTGACATTGTTGGAAGTTATTTTAAATATTAATTTAATTATGCTGTTATTTGATAAAATTTTCTTAATTTAAGGGTTTTTTTGAACACCCATTAGGTTAGAGCTAAGACGTGGTGCTCAACTCATGCGTTGCCAAGCCTTTATAGCAATTGATCTCGTTTAACAGACTTTTTCCAACGCTCCGGACATTTTTCAGTTTCTGTTTTTGGCCGATCTCAAGGTTCTTGAGATCGTGGGTGAGCGCTGACCTACGCAAACTTTGTTGCATCGTAAGATACCGCAACTTCTCCGTCTTCCTGATTCACCATCTTCTGTTCCGTAATTGGATCAGTCGTCATGATACTAAATTCCATGATTAGAAGCCTGATTTTAATGACAAGCTCCACCAGACTGTCCCTAGCCCTCCCCATTGATGTGTATGGACGTCATTGGCAGCAGTGAGTTAAGATATTATGTCCATTGTTTTCATTTTGCAGCAGTCAAAAGCCATGAGAACACGTGACAGTTTTCTGCTGCTGACTGGACTTTGATGAATTTCATTTGATTTTTTTCATGTGGAGGTGAAGAGAAGCTGCATAGTTCCATACATAAGTTGACTGACACCCCTTAGCATGAATTTATTAAATTAGTTCTGTAGCTGGTTGTTATGTTTCAGGAAACTATTAAAGGAAAGGTGTGTCATTTGTTTGATTGTAATGTATGTCTTAGTTCTATGTATTAGGCAGATATTTAGCTGCCAGATTGTTTCCCGTAAAAAGGGGTAAATAGGTTAGATTTGATATAAACAGTCACCAGTGAACAGTAATTTTAAACTTCAACAGTAAACAATAAAACACTGACACCTTAGTTCTTTCAACAATGTCAATTCAGAATTTATATTGGTGTTTTTTTATTTCTGATTAATTGAATCTGATTCCAGTGGTTGCAAAGAGATTGCGAAGCCTCCTTCACAAAATTACCTCAAATTCAACATGTCATGTATGGATTATTAATGTAAGCTTCTGAAGCTGCAAACCCTACTTCAGTGGTCTTGTGCTCATATCTGAAACACTGTCAAGATGTCAAAAATAGCAGATGCACAGAACACAAATCTAACTCTAATAACATAAAATAATGTACAGTTATTTGCTTAAACATAAAATACCCAACAAAGGTGGTTACAATAGAGCCCACTAAATAAATGGATATTTGTATTTTCTGTGGATGACATACTATTACAATTTCAGGCTACAATTTATAGTAGAATAATTTTTCCGATTTAGGCCTATTGGAGAGAATCATGCTCGTTCAAGAAACCCTTTCAACGTAGACGTCATGCATTGCTGTCACAATTAAAACACTTCCTAGATCGCTTTGCTTTTTTAAACGTAATAAAAAGTGGCATGATGAGGCATCAATGTGTGATATATATATTGTGATATATATATTTTTTTATTAATATCAAGCCAGCTCACAACAGGGAAAAGAGGCGTTGTGTGTAACACAGCACTGTTTTTCCACTGTGGTGTTATACCTATGCTTTGAGAAAACGCTTAGTCAACAATGAAATTAAAGGCAACAACAATCAACTTACCTTTTAGATGGTGGTTGAGCTCATCCTCTGCTCTCAGGGGCTCTTGAACCTTGCATTGTCCCTGAAATTAGGAGACATTTTCTGTTAGTTTTCTTCTTGAGTTAGCTGCTAACAGCTAATAGTTGACATTTAAATGTTCTGGCTGTGGGTTGCATAACTCATTATCAAAGCGTCGCACTCCTGTGCTGTCCTTCCCCCTCGCAGCTAACTGATTTGCCTCACTCACTACCTCCATTGCTGGCTCGCAGGCGTTACAATGCCAATTCTCCATTACAAGTGAAATAAATATACAGTACACTTGTTCTGCCATGAATAGGCTGTATAAAAGGACTACAACTACAGAGGGTTGACTTTTAATCCAACAGCAGAGACATTGAAACTGACTATTGTATTTATTTTACTTTGTTGAGAGTCAGAAAGTGCTAGTGCTAAATGACATGTCACAATTTAGATGTTTTTATGGAATGTTTCATGTATCGTAAAGGAAGCAATGTCTGCTTTTTTAATTTTAGTTTATGTTAAATTATATTTTACATGCTCACTGAATAATAGACAACCTCTGATGAGGACGTTTTCCAAAACTTTTCCTCATGTATTCTTCTTCTCTTGCTTTAAAATAAGCCAGGTGCTAAAAAAATTTTTTTAGTAGTTTTGTTTGTTACTTAGCAGCTACTCCAGGGATCACCTGAGGTGGGACCTTCCTTTCTCCCTTGGGCTCAAGAAACCTCAAAGAAAATCTGTAGTGTGTCAAACCCTGGTGCTTTAATATTGTAGTGTATGCATGTTTGAGATTGTTGATAAGATAAATGGTAGAGCTTCTCATGCGCGTGATGAAAATTTATTTTGTAATCCATCAGGTTTTCAAATCCCCTGCAGCATGAGCCTGACTTTGTCAAACTCGGCTAATGTTGCTGGCCCAGGTTTGTGTGTAAACCAACAACCTGTCACTTTTAATTGCATCAGTAAACAATTTGCAGAAAGAGCCAAAGGAAAATCCCCACCTGACCACATATTGTTAAGGCAGCTATAGTGTTTATCATAGCAGATACATAAAGTCTTAATTATACAGGATTCATCAACATAGACAAAGCAGTGGACCCTAATCAATTAATTCAATGATCATCCTACAGGGTTGTTCCAGAAAGTTCAGTATTAAAGCAGCCTTAAAACAGTGAGAAATACCAGCACTTAAGTACAGTAATCCTTTAATAACCAATTCTCAAAATATAACTAAGACAAATAGAAAAAGTTTCAATCAGAATGACCTTTTTCACCTTCAAAATGTGTTTTGTGCAGCATTTAATCTTAAACAATGAAGATCTGGCTCTGAACTATAATAAAATCTGTTTATTTCTGTATAAACAGAGTGGCTTTTTGTTAATTAGACTTGTGTTCTTTATTAAAAACAGAACGAGCTGAATTCCTGTAATTCCTACACATGTCTTAAAATAACTACTGTTCAGAACAAACACTAGAAACCAGAGCAAGCAGCGCAGGTAGTCTAATTTAATCAGTTGTTTTAATTTTCTTTGTCAGAAAAGTCAGACACTCCTGCCGTAACAAAATCCACATTTTTCGTTTTTATAGCTTTATTTCTCATTTTCTACCTTTATCTTTCTGAATACTAAGCTTTAATATCAAACTACGAATTCATTTGAAGTAAAATGTAATCAGTGGGAAGAAAATTCACTACATTATTTTTTACAGATGTTTTCATAGCATTGCTAACAGAATAGAGTGAATGCTAGTAGCATGTCCTGAATCAGCATTTGGTATTTTCACCTGCCCCAACATTTTATTTTAGAATCATTAGATAGACTGTGTTATGTGTGTAAACATGAGTTTTAGGAGCAGTGCAGGAACTGGTGCTTATGGTTAAACACTCTCAATATCCCCTTTACCCTGGATCTTCATCAAATTCTGTGGGTCGTAACAGCTTTTTGCTGTTGTGTGACAGCAGACGTCAGTTGCATGTAGGGGCTGAGGACATTTTTTTAGCCACTTTTCAAATGAAAAACATCAAACTCTAGTTTGATGTTGAGAATTTGATGAAATAATGGCATTACTTAAGCTATTTCAGAGATAAAATGATTTTTAAAATTTTGAATATGGTAGTGGACAGCTGATTTTAATCAAGAATTCTGATTCATGTTAACTTGCTTGCAGTATTGCATGGACTGTTTTCAAACACACTGGGTAATGCTTTTGTCAGCATCCAGAGTAAAGTGTTTATTTAGATTGTATGCTGTATTGGTGTTCCAGTGGTTGTAGGTAGCTCAGTGTCTCCTTGTTTCAGTCAAAACAAAAATCTGTCTATCCTTAACTCTTGTGTGCTCACGGTTCCTTTTGCTTAAGAGTTAGAAAATAAACTCAAACCGATGATGTCACATCAGTTTCTTGCGGTGTATCAATCCCAGATGTATGATCAGTTTATTACGGGTCAGGGAGCTTCTTGCCTTCTCTGACATAAACATTAATGATCAACTTCCTCAACTTCTTGTTTTCTTCTAACTTGAGAACCATTGCGAAATCTGTCTGAAAGCCATTGCTAAGTTTAGCTTGCGTCATAGGCCTAGTGGTCAAAACACAGGAGCACCACAAAGCTTGGAGCTCACTTCTTCCTTACTAATGTATTGCTGAAGGCTGAAGCTGGAAAGTTCAAAAGCAGCCCCTTTTTTTTGTTCTAGTGGTTCCCTTTTTCTTAATTTTTTTAGGAATGTCCTTAAAACAAAGAAGCTCTCACTTTTCTCATCTTTTACTGTGGGTTCATAGCGACAGCTCTTTTTTTCCACCTGTTCTATTCCCTCTCATTCCCCTCTTACTTTTTTTTTTCTTTTTCATGATAAACACACATAGGTGATCACACTTTTACTCTCGGACGGCATTTTGCTTTTGTCCTTGCTGTGCTTCTCTTTGTTAAATTCTGTCTAGTTTCTGTTTCTCCCACATTCACTGCATATTACCCATCTATAATTCACATTATACATTCATGTCCAAGCCTGAAACAATCAGTCTACAGAACTAACACATTCCTCTGTCATTCTTGGTTTAGTTGTATACGGACATCCCATCTACAGTGTTTTGTACCACTTCACTCAGTATTTGGCAAAAGTAATTAAGAATCATAGATGGTGTATTTAAAGTAGTGAAAAAAAGTTTGTAAGCCATATTAACAAATGCTTGTGTGTGTTTTCTGCGTGTGTTATTTTTTTCTTTTTCCTATTTGTGTATGCTGCTACTAACTCTGGATTGGATTGGCTGGACTGGACTTGCTTCTTCATCTGGTCTGGTGTGGTTGTGCTCCCCTGTCGTTTGCCTTGCCCTATGCACCTCTACCCTTTTGGTGTTCGGCAGGCATCGGTAAACTGTCCACTGCCGATGGTAAAGCTTTTGCAGACCCTGAAGTGCTACGGCGGCTGACATCATCTGTGAGCTGCGCCCTGGATGAAGCTGCAGCAGCCCTGACCCGTATGAGAGCTGAAAACACACTCAACGCCGGTCAAGCTGACAAGTATGTATCTCGCCCATACTGACCCTGGCACATGCCAGTTTGTTCTGTACAGTTAGATCCATGTCTAAGAATGCATATTAGTGAAGAGTGTTTTCCTGGTATTTTGCATCTTGTGTACTCCTCTTCCTTGTGCCTCAAATCACATTTTTGGACACATAAATATTGTGTTTGAACAAATGAATATTGTAAACCTTTGATCTCAATGCGTAGGAGTTGGGGACTAAACTCAATTGCACAAGCACACCACTCTGTTTTGTCTTTCATGCTTTTTTAAAAAAAGTTATTTTTGGGGAATGTTTTTCCCTTTTAATGTGTAAGAGAACAGCTGAAGGTGAGACAGGAAGTGCAGGACAGAATGTGGTGGAGACGTGTGGCTAATGGCTCAGGTTAGACTTGAGTCTTTAGCTCGATGCCATGTTTTTCTAAGGCGTTTTTGAGGTGGCTGAATCTGTAGAGGAGTCTCTGTGTGATCAGGGCCTCACAATCCCATGTATTTACAAACAGCTTATCATCCTTAATGTAATGACTTTCTTTCAAATCTGATTTGCGTATACAGTGTTGTTGCATGTGTGTGTGTGTGTGTTCCTTGAATTTCATAGCATAAATGAGGCGTATGTGTGTTCACCTGTCACAGTGGCAGTAATTGTAGCAGTTTGGTTATTTTCAGCCGTAGTTTAGCGGAGGCGTGCTCAGACGGGGATGTCAATGCTGTTCGCAAATTGCTGGACGAAGGGCGGAGCGTCAACGAGCACACAGAGGAAGGAGAGAGCCTGCTGTGCCTCGCCTGTTCGGCAGGTTACTATGAACTTGCACAGGTATGAAAAGGAATGTAGTAGTGGACTTTGAAAGTAATTGTGATTCACCAGTACATATTGTTAGGGAATGTCATATCTTATTTCCACTACTCTAAAACTCAAAACTTTTTCCTTCATCCATAGGTTTTGTTAGCCATGCATGCTAATGTGGAAGACCGGGGCATCAAAGGGGACATAACACCGCTCATGGCTGCTGCCAGTGGAGGTTATGTGGACATTGTCAAACTGCTCCTGGTCCATGGGGCAGACGTTAATGCACAATCCTCCACAGGTAAAAGCCCTCAACATCTCTATAGTGTTAAGATTATTTCCTTGTCTCTCGTCTTTGCATTCAGATGATTCTCTTTGCTGTCTTCCAGGTAACACGGCTTTGACGTATGCATGTGCCGGTGGTTTTGTCGATGTGGTGAAGGTGCTGCTTAAAGAGGGTGCTAACATTGAGGACCACAATGAGAACGGACACACACCTCTAATGGAGGCGGCCAGTGCCGGCCACGTGGAAGTGGCTCGGGTACTCTTGGAATACGGTGCTGGAATCAACACACACTCCAATGAGTTTAAGGAGAGTGCTCTCACACTTGCCTGCTATAAAGGTCAGACTTTGCTGATTTGTATATTTAGGTTCCTTTCCATGCTTTAGTCTTTCGTAATACTTAAAATAACAATACAATGTTCAGCATATGGATTACTGTTTGTCCCGCAGGTCACTTGGATATGGTGCGTTTTCTGTTGGAGGCTGGAGCAGATCAAGAACATAAAACTGATGAGATGCACACAGCGTTGATGGAGGCGTGCATGGTGAGGATCTGACCCAAACCTCCAGACATTTTGTTTTTGCTACTCGTGGTTCCCTGCACATTTTGGTTTATTGAAAAAACTATTTCAGCATTTTTCAGAATAATTTTCTTATTATTTTGCTTTGAGTTTTATTCTTGATTTGCATCTTTTGTACCATCTTACACTTTAATTTTGGGATAATATCACAGATTTAAACAAAATAACTTGAAACTTGAATTCATTCAAATAATTTACAACATAATGCTAGATAAGTGTGGATGTTTATTTCAACTGGACTGTCCAAAGGAGGTATACAAGTTGGAGGTGGTGCTTCCACCTCTTTTCTTATTTTCATGTATTATTTTTTAACACATTACATTTAGTCTCTGTCAGATTAGAGATATAACTTTAATGCCAGCTCAAAAAACCCAGAGCAGTGGTTCTTAACCTTGTTGGAGGTACCGAACTCTGCCGGTTTCATATGCTCACCGAAGCCTTCTTTAGTAAAGAAACTTTTTTTTCTTCTTCAAATTTAAGACATAAGTATATGGTTTACTGTTGTATTTAATGAATTGTGCATTAATGCCACCTTTTCCAAAGAACTAAACCAAGACAGTGCATGAACTCACATGAAATGACCTACCTGCAAATCAGTGTGACTTCTGCTGTTGTTATTGAGAGACCAGTTCAGATATGTGTGGCTTCACCTTGGCAAGTGCTACTCTTATGTTATGTCATTTTCACAGCAAAGTCTGTTTCTTTTGTTTTCCACGCAGCTTAAGGAAGTGTTCCTTTATTTTTGCCAGTGCGAGACTAGAGTTGCTCAACTTGACATTGCAAATCATGCAGAACACTGACTCCCATCACGTTCTGTTATACAGTACATGTAAATTCACGTTAAACATATTAGTCCGACCACTTTTTTTTTTGCTCAACATAGTTACTATGAATTAAAATATTAAAGCAATCAGATGACGTACCATCATGACAGGCATAAATCGACAATTGAGTGCGCAAAATTCATGTAGCAAAGGTAGGCTAATCAATGTAGCGTGATCACCCGCAGCCAGCGATGGCTAAGGGTGGCATGTCATGCCAAATTGACACAATGTGTCAAACGTACACAGTGATTCGTGTATGTTCGGCAAAAACACCCGACACATCGTGTTGGGTGTTTTGTCTTGACCTCAGTCTCCGCCGAACCCCTGAGACCGACTCACCCAGGTTAAGAACCACTGACCTAGAGTCTGTCAGACTTGTACACGACTCTATTATCTAAATTGAAAAGTGAGCCTCTAGATTTATTCAGGTCCTTATCTCTACATCCTCCGTGTGTCTCGCTGTCCCAGGACGGCCATGTGGAGGTGGCACGGCTGCTGTTGGACAGCGGCGCCCAGGTCAACATGCCAGCTGATTCCTTTGAGTCGCCCCTCACCCTTGCAGCCTGTGGAGGACACGTAGAGCTGGCAGCCTTACTCATCGAGAGAGGAGCCAACCTGGAGGAGGTGTGTAAAGAGACAGATGACTAAAGAGTTTACACTTGTTTTTCTGAAGCTCTGTCAGCATCTATTAATAGTGTCCCTGTAGACCTAATTTTCATGTAGTTTTCAACTTTCTAGCAGTCGTACTACTACGCTACTGTTCATACATATTGTTTTAATGCTGCAGTACATCAGCCAGAGAGAATTCAGGAGGTAAGAACGTTGTGCGTCAGAAAGGGCAAAGTTAATTTTTTTAAAAAATTTAACACCAATACTAATTAAAACAAGCAACAAAACTGATGTTTAAAACACTAAATACATTATATTAGGGGAAAAAACTTATTTATTTGTCCTTTACTTTTATTTAAAATAAATACACTCAGCTCACAGTAAAGTTCCTAACTGCTTTAGCACAAGATCACAGAATGCCAGAGTTAAAAGTACTGCCTCATGTTTTTATGGTCTCTCCTGGTCCCCAACATTGACAGATCTTTCTCACACAGTGTCAGTGTCACACAAATAGTTACTGTTTTCCTACCTAAGTGAGACTCAAACACAATAAACTTATGTAGTCAGCCTGCAGTAAGTCATTCTTATACCTGTGAAACATCTGTTTTTGTCCAGGTCAATGATGAGGGCTACACTCCTCTGATGGAGGCAGCTAGAGAGGGTCATGAGGAAATGGTAGCACTGCTGCTGGCTCAAGGTAAGAAGGCTTTAACCCCTCATCTTGGAATGGAAACTGCACTTGAGGTACGGACTAGACTAGATCTAGTCCGTACCTCTCAACCTCTATATACGTTCCTATTATTCCTATGTTTCTGATTTATTCAATTATATAAGCTTAGGATGTGTCAAAAATCAGGAATTCGCTAAGCCTTAACTGATTTTGTTCCGTCATCCAGGTGCTAACATTAATGCCCAAACAGAGGAGACCCAGGAGACCGCGTTGACTCTTGCATGCTGCGGAGGTTTCCTGGAAGTGGCTGACTTCCTCATCAAAGCAGGGGCTGACATCGAACTGGGCTGTTCCACACCACTAATGGAGGCTGCACAGGAAGGCCACCTGGAGTTGGTCAAGTACTTACTGGCTGCAGGTGAGCAAGAGGAATGATGGCATGGAGATATGGTTCAGGGAAAACAAAGTGAAAAGGTTAGGTGCATTGTTAAAATTCTGAATGCTGTTTTAACAGTTTAGATCTCTTGGTTTTGTCATCCAGGGGCAAATGTTCATGCCACCACAGCAACGGGTGACACCGCGTTGACATACGCATGTGAGAACGGACACACTGATGTGGCAGATGTGCTGCTGCAGGCCGGAGCCAATTTGGTATTCCGTGATCTAATTTCTCTGTCATTAATGTTAAACCCTCTGTTGTAGTTTTAAAGTTTTCTACAGCAACCCAAGCTTTATCAATAACAACATCACCTTTATCCTCCAAGGAACACGAGTCTGAAGGGGGGCGGACACCATTGATGAAGGCAGCAAGGGCAGGCCATCTGTGTACAGTGCAGTTCCTTATCAGCAAAGGTACGTTGTAGAAGAGCTGCTCAGATCAGAGTTAAATTTTCTACTTTTAGATAAGTTGCCGTGTCATGATGGGAATTTGACAGCTTACAAATTTATTTGGAAACTGTTACTTGTTGAAAACAGTAATTTGTAAGGAAGATTCTGCATTCTGTAAGGTTTTACACTTCCTGACAGACTTGTGTTGCTAGTGCTTATGTAATGGGTGTGATATTTCATACAATGGATTTCCATGTGTCTCTCTTGTCCAGGTGCGAATGTGAACAGAGCTACTGCTAACAACGATCATACGGTGGTGTCTCTGGCCTGTGCTGGTGGACATCTGGCTGTGGTGGAGCTGCTGCTGGCACACGGAGCGGATCCCACACACAGACTCAAAGTAACACATTATATATATATATATTTACATATATATATACATTAGATCCGTTGATGTGTGAATGGGTAGTAAAAACATGTTGTTTGCACCGTGTATATTTTATCTTTCTAGGATGGTTCAACCATGTTGATAGAAGCTGCTAAGGGTGGCCACACAAATGTGGTTTCCTACCTGTTGGACTACCCCAACAACATTCTATCTGTCCCAGCGCCTGACCTTTCCCAACTCACTCCCCCCTCCCAAGATGCCTCTCAGGTAAGAGGAGCGCAGCATCCTGGAGAAAGGACATGGTTTAAGTACGAGTCAAATCTCTTGACTTAAACTAACACATTTGTGCTGTAACAGGTTCCTCGCGTCCCATTCCAAGCTTTAGCGATGGTAGTGCCCCCTCAAGAGCCCGACCGTGCCCCATCGAATCTCACCACGCCCCCACCCATCTCCAGCAAAGGTATCCACATGTCTCATCACTCACTGAGGGATTTAACAAAACCTGGCTCTCAAAGGAAGTGAAACTGTTGTCTACATTTTTATGGAATTGTTTTGGAAACTCTCCCCAATTCTCTGAATCTTCAAATTCTTTTTCTCTAATGCAGGTGTGTCCAAACAGAGACAGGCAGCCCTTCAGTCTGGTGTCCCCAGCTCAGTTGGCCGTGGCCCTGAAACAGAGCCCCTGCCACCCTTTCACTTATGTCAGCCTCTGGAGTGCATTGTGGAGGAGACGGAGGGAAAGCTGAACGAGCTGGGCCAGAGAATCAGTGCTATTGAGAAAGCCCAGCTTCAGTCGCTGGAGCTCATTCAGGGGGAGCCGCTCACCAAAGACAAGATTGAGGAGCTGAAGAAAAGCCGTGAAGAGCAGGTACAGTCAACTTATCCATCATCAGACCTATTCTAGCAACGCATTAGAAGTCAAATAAGGATACAAGTGTCTACTAACTAGGTGCAGAAAAAGAAGAAAATCTTGAAGGAGCTGCAGAAGGTGGAACGCCAGCTGCAGCTAAAAACACAGCAACAGTTCACCAAAGAGTACATGGAGGCAAAGGGTTTAAAGGAGGAGCAGGAGGCAGGACAGAGCCAGGGTCCAGGACCGGGGCCTGGAAGTGTGACGTCTGCTCCAGGACCCCTTCCCGTGACGCCTGGTGCCCTAGCACATACCAGCTCTGACACAGATGAAGAAGCAAACAAGGATGGGGAGCAAGAGGAGCAGCCAGGAGAGGAAGGAGAGGAGGTGAAACTCTAATATTTACGCTTATAGCCTAGTTCTGACCTGTTGTTTCTAGAAACCTGTTTTCTGTGAATTTTCAGGAAGAAGAGGAGGATGATGATGTGGAGACATCTGAAGAAGAGGCAGATGGAGAAGAGGACAGTTACCCCAAGCTGCCTCAGGTTGGCACAATCCTCTACAGGGATGGGCCACAGTCGCCACAGCAGCCTCCGCTTCCCCCTTCACCGCAGGCCCAGCCACAGCCGCCTCCTCCACCTCTTCAGGCCGCCTTCGTCCCTATTCAGCCCTTGCCTGACTACAACCCCGCAGATTACCCCGGAAGCACCAGCCCGGAGCTACAGAGAGTACTGGTGGGGCAGCAGATGCTGGGCCAACAGCAACAGGGTCAGCAGTTAGCTGGGTTAGGCCAAGGAATGATACCTCAGCAGGCCCCAGACGGGCTCATGGTAGCCACACCTGCACAAACGCTCACGGACACGCTGGATGACATCATGGCAGGCGAGTAGACTGCTGCACCTGAACAGTGGCTGTTGTTGACTTTCATTGGATGTAAGCGTCCGTTAAATCTTTAATCTGAAACATCATGTAACTTTTCCCCTTCTTTCACTGTTGCAGCTGTGAGCAGCCGTGTGCCCATGCTGAACACTACAACCTCACCCACACCCCTGTCCCAACCGCCCACACAGATGCCTGCTAACATTGCCTCGCCTCCTTCAGTCTTGCCCCTCTACCCCTCTGTTGACATAGACGCACATGTAAGATGATGCAAATTGAAAATGAAAGAAATCTAGAAATTGAAAAGTGATCATAAGCATTGCATGTTTTTTTTTTTTTTGATGCACAGACGGAGAGTAATCATGACACAGCGTTGACGCTGGCGTGTGCAGGAGGGCATGAGGAGCTTGTGTCTGTCCTTATTGCGCGGGGAGCCAACATTGAGCATCGGGACAAAAAAGGTGTGAAAGCATGACGATGAAGACTTGTGATGTAAACCGCAGAGAGGTTCGACTGATTCCTCAGTGCTTTCTTATGGAAGATAACTGAAAATCCTTCCACCATCTCTGGACAGGTTTCACTCCTCTGATCCTGGCAGCCACTGCTGGACATGTTGGGGTTGTAGAAGTGCTGCTGGACAAAGGAGGCGACATTGAGGCTCAGTCAGAGAGAACCAAAGACACGCCCCTCTCCCTGGCCTGCTCTGGGGGCCGCCAGGAGGTACGTTTGCCTCCAGTGTTGACTATCCACATTCATTCTTTGTTTTTCCGTTCCCTTAAACAAATCTGTACAACCGCCACTTGTTTGTCAGGTGGTTGAGTTACTGCTGCTCCGCGGAGCCAATAAGGAACATCGCAACGTGTCCGACTACACACCACTCAGCCTAGCTGCTTCTGGAGGTTACGTGAACATTATCAAGATTCTCCTCAATGCTGGAGCAGAAATTAACTCCAGGTGGGGATCAAGGTCCTGAGTATTCACTTGTCCGCTCGTATTAGGTTTACCTGCTCGTTAATACAAACAACGTTAATACAAACTTAAGGAAAATAGTTTTTTTCCCCCCTACTTTGTAGACAAGTTTAAGCTACACTGTGCCAGACACCCTAAATTATAGTAGAATAGTACCTAAAACAATAAAGAAGTAACTCAAAAACCAAGAGTTCTTAGCAACAGCTTTGTTGAATTGTAGTAAAATGACATTAAGTGAAGCCAAGACCTATATTCAGAGATAGAGGTGCTCTTGTGACTGCACACTAGAGATTAAAAACCAAAATTATTTACATTCTCAACAGGACTGGCAGCAAGCTGGGGATCTCACCTCTGATGCTGGCAGCTATGAACGGTCACGTACCAGCAGTGAAGCTGTTACTGGATATGGGGTCAGACATCAATGCCCAGATCGAGACAAACAGGAACACAGCGCTGACCCTAGCTTGCTTCCAGGGGCGAGCTGAGGTTGTCAGTCTGCTGCTTGATCGCAAGGCCAACGTTGAGCATCGGGCTAAGGTGAGACATCTGATCACATTCATCACACACAGACCTCCAGTTTCAGGACTCGTAAATGAATTTTATTACGAACTCTGTTCTTGCAGACCGGCCTTACTCCTCTGATGGAGGCAGCCTCAGGAGGATACGCAGAGGTGGGCCGAGTGCTTCTCGACAAAGGTGCTGATGTAAATGCTCCGCCTGTTCCGTCATCCAGAGATACAGCCCTCACCATTGCTGCCGATAAAGGGCACTACAAATTCTGTGAGCTGCTCATAAACAGGTGAGAGCTCTCACACGTCTACCTGTATTGAGCTTTGTCGTAGTTTTTATTGTCTGCGTTTCAGAGTCAATGTTTTACACTTTGAGTGCCAGTGAGGTAAAGGTATGAAGCAGGATCTGGAACTCATTAGTTGTTTGCAATAGTGTGTTTAATCTTGAAGCTAAATTGCATTTGCGTGGTTCCTTCGCTTCTTTGCAGGGGTGCCCATATTGATGTACGAAACAAGAAAGGGAACACTCCTCTTTGGCTGGCGGCAAACGGTGGTCATTTTGATGTGGTCCAGCTCTTAGTGCATGCTAGTGCTGATGTGGATGCAGCAGACAACCGCAAGATCACTCCGCTCATGGCTGCCTTTCGCAAGGTATGGTTTTACAAAAACCTTGATTGTAAATGTTCACAAAGTCCTTTGGCAAGCCTCTCCTGACAAGTTAAATTTAATATTTTAGGGTCATGTCAAAGTGGTTCAGTATCTTGTGAAGGAGGTCAACCAGTTCCCATCAGATATTGAGTGCATGAGATATATTGCCACCATTGCTGACAAGGTAAATATTTCTCTTTTTTTTAAATTGTCAGGCTACAAAACTAATGGACATGTTAGCAGAGTCATAATTCTACATTTGTTTTTGTTGCAGGAGCTGTTGAAGAAGTGCCACCAGTGCATGGAGACCATTGTCAAAGCCAAAGACCAGCAGGCAGCCGAGGCCAACAAGAATGCTAGCATTCTCCTGAAGGAGTTAGACTTGGAGAAGGTAATGTCAGATTCTGTGACTGTGTTTGGTGGTTCATGTATTCTGTATTTACTGCACACACAAGGTGAGGATAAACACGGTTTTTCACGTTGTTGTTCTTGTGTGACAGTCCCGAGAGGAGAGCAAGAAACAGGCCCTGGCTGCTAAACGTGAGAAGCGTAAGGAGAAACGCAAGAAAAAGAAGGAGGAGCAGAAGAGGAAGCAGGAGGAAGAGGAGGGGCAAAAACCCAAGGAGGATTCCTCTGAGATGCAGGAGGAGAAGGAGGATTCAGCTGATGGTACTTTTTCTATTAATTACACTTATCTACCATTTACAGTAGAATGAAGTGGTTGACAGTCATCCTTTCCCCACTTTCAGAAACAGAGGTGCCCATTGAGCCTCCAAGTGCAACCACCACCACCACCATTGGAATATCTGCCACCTCCACCACTTTCACAACAGCTTTTGGTAAAAAGCGAGCGAGTGTTGCCACCACCCCCAGCACCAATCGCAAGAACAAAAAGAACAAGACTAAGGAGTCCACGCCCAATGAGCCCATCATATTACAGGATCCGCAGGTCAGTCCAGCTTTTCACTTTGGAGTTTCACTCCTCATCTCCTTGTGTCTGATTATCCACATTGAAAGTTCTCTTGTCTTCTCTCTAGGTTGCGCTTGCACAGCATAAGGCTGACAAGAACAAGATCCACGGTGAGCCACGGGGCGGAGGAGGGGGAGTTACGGGTGGCAACAGTGATTCTGACCCATTGGATAGTACTGACTGTGCCAGTGAGAGCAGCAGCAGCGGAGGAAAAAGTCAGGAGCTCAGCTACCTCCCTGACCTCCCCTCATCTGCATCCTCCTCTTCCTCCTCCTCCTCCTCCTCCTCTTCCTCAGCCCTCCCATCAGGGCCAACCCAGTCCCAGATTCTTCTGCGTGGCCCAGAGAAGAGACACTGTCCTCAGCCACAGACTGATGGAAAAGTGGAAAACAAGGTCACAGTCTCCATCTCAAAACCAATTCAAAAGTGAGTTCTTGTTGGCTTCATGTACTTTTATCATCGTGAGCACCAGTGTCGTTGCTCATCTAGGGGTTGAAAATGTAATTTTTATTCGAGGACTTTTTGCTGTATTTCATTTTTATGTTTGACACTTTTTCACTTTAACCTTTTCTGTGTTTTCAGCCAGTAGCAAATTGCACCCTCGTTATTTGTAACTGATCAATTGAAATTGGTCATTTTGTGTTTTGTCACAGAGCTTCGGACACAATTGACTCCACCTCCAACTCCCTGCCCTCTCCATTCAAGACCATGGTTCTTCCTGTCACCTCACCCAACAGTAAACTCAGCCTCACAAGCCCCAAGAGAGGCCAGAAGAGAGAAGAAGGATGGAAGGAGGTGGTCAGAAGGTCAGTGTTTGTGTGAATAAACCTGGTTACGGTGCAGTCTGTTACATCAGTCAACTCCCGATGACAAAGTTCGTCTTAATGTGCATACATTTCTAACAGAAAGACACAGGAGTTGGTAGTTAAGTAGTGTTATCATGTTCCTGATAACGCATAGTGATAAATGAAATGTCACTGGTTGTTCTTAAGATCAAAGAAGCTGTCTGTGCCGGCCTCTGTCGTGTCCCGGATCATGGGTAGAGGAGGCTGCAACATCACAGCCATCCAGGATGTGACGGGAGCTCACATCGATGTCGACAAGCAGAAGGACAAGAACGGGGAGAGGATGATCACCATAAGGTAAAAGAAACGCCCTCTGCTGGACAGTAAATGCCACTGCAGCTGGACTGTAGGAGGGTTAGATACTGAGCATTTGGATGATGTCATTCATTTCTCCAGGGCCAGTCTAGCCCTGAGTTTAAGATATTGTGGCGTTTGGTGTGGTACAAATAGAATTCATGAAAGTGCAGTAGATCTTTTTCTCAATTTCTTAAAAACTAGTGACTCTATATAATACGCAATGAAAATAGCGTTTAATTATCTTTTACAAATAAAACCAGCGGTGCTTACAGGCCTGTACAGTGTACTTCAAAAGTCAATAATGACCAGAAATATAGATAAACATGCAGACTTTGACCAGATTTTTCACTAATACTGGAAATGTGTCAAACAAGGAGCACATTGAAGGTTCATTACTAAAAACACCTCTGGTTGAGCAAAATGATCTCTTTTTTTGTTTTTAACTTGTAGCTCTAATCCATGGTCTAAGTAAAGTGTGCTTTGCTGTTACAGAGGAGGCACAGAGTCCACAAGGTATGCAGTCCAGCTGATCAATGCTCTAATCCAGGACCCAGCCAAAGAGCTTGAAGATCTGATTCCCCGAAATCACATTCGAGCCCCTGGTTCTAAAACAACCTCAGCTTCATTTGCTAGTACCACAGGAGCCTCTAGTGGTTCAACAACTGGGCCAAAAGCACTCAGCTCATATGTCACCCCCACAGGCGTCTCATTCCAACCCTCTTCATCCTCATCTTCAGCCTCCTCTCAGGTAGGGGGAAAGATTGGAAAAGGGCTGTCATCAAATGTCAGACAGCCGTTTCCGGTGTCGCTGCCCTTGGCGTACGCCCACCCTCAACTCGCTCTGCTGGCCGCACAGACCATGCACCAGATCAGACACCCTCGTCTCCCCATGGCCCAGTTTGGTGGCACCTTCTCTCCTGCTGCTAGCACCTGGGGACCCTTCCCTGTGCGTCCCGTTAGTCCAGGCAGTGCGAACAGCTCCCCCAAACATAATGGAGGAACCAACGCCACCGGAGGCCAGCCCAGAGCCAACCCCACCCACAGCGAGCACAGCAACGCGGGCAGCTCTGGAGTTTCAGCTGCGATCACCAACACCACCACCAACACCATTGTTTCTAACACCTCTGCAGCTCTAGGCGCGCATCATACCTCCAACCTTACCCTTTACAACGCCCCGCCAAGCGCCCCCACGCCTTCGTCTGTCAGGAAACAGCTCTTTGCCTCTGAATCCAAACCTGCTGGTGTTACCCCCGTATCTCTGGCTGCCACCTCCACCAGTGGAAGCAACGCAGTGCGAGGCACAGGTTCGCCTGCGCATCACAGTTCAACAGCGACCACCGCTGTAACTGCTCCTCAGCAGCCGGTCGGCCCCGTCTCACAGCCCCCCCTCAAGTCCTCTAAAGCAGAGCCCAGCGCTGTTGTACTTCCTGGGAAGGACAAACCCTCTGTACCAGCAGAGAACCAGTCTATCTCTGTCAGCGAGGGCATCAACACCGTGGGCTTCACTGCCCCAGCCATGGCTTTGCCCCCCAAGCCAGAGCTCCGACAGCACTTACCTCCTCCTCCTTCTTCCTCTGTACCATCCTCAGATGCTGCTCCACCCCTCCTCAACCCCCAGCACAGCTCCCACCTTCCTGCACCGCCTCCCACTGTCCTGTCACACAACATTGCACACCCGAACAACACCGTGCCCCACTTCTCAGCCCCCGCGCCCCGCGTCTCCCATCGTATGCAGCCACCAGGGCCTTATTATTCCCTTCCTGAGCAGCAGCAGGCACAGCAGCAGTCTGTATTTGTGCCCTTCAATGCTCAGCAGGACGCCCCGAAACAGACCCAGACATCTCAGCCCGCAAGTTTGCCCCCTCAAGTCCCGACTCAAGCCCAAGCCCAGGTGCCAGGCTCCCTTCAGGTCTCTGCCAACCTGGGGATGATGAACGGTTCACAGATGCAGCATGTGGCCAATGCGGGCAAGCCTCAGCAGATACCCCCCAACTTTGGTCCTGCAGGTCTCTTCAACTTCAGCAGCATTTTTGATAATAATAGCCAGGTCAGTTCAATTATCAATAATCATTTCATTGATTTCCAGACATCGTGTTCTAATTTAAGCTGTGTTTCTGTAATGATTTACAGCAGGAGGTCGTGTTTTTGTGTTTGCTTAGCAGGTTGGAAACAATCAGGTGTGGGGTGCATGCCATCTGCCAGCCCGGTCACCCCCGGAGCAGTCGTACTCGGCCCCCCCAGCCTACATGAGCATGGGCCAGATGGAGAACATGATGCCCCCTCCTCCTCCAGACAGCTCCAAGGCCCCTGGCTACCGCTCTGCCTCCCAGAGGATGGTGAACAGCCCCATCGGTAGTTGTATTTTCATTTTAGTTCCTTTCTGATCATTTGTTTTTATGCTGTAAGGTTTTAGATGCATATTGATTCCCTACCTGTTCAATAACAACACATTGTCTTTTCTGCACTCACAGCTTTGACCAGCTATGCCACCAGTATCTCTGGCAGCCCTGTGTATCTGCATGGTCATACGGGGGTCGGCACGCCCTCATTCAGCAGACAGCACTTTTCCCCTCATCCGTGGAGTGCATCCACATCAGGTACCAAACGCACTTTCTGTTTTTTACCATCTTCAGTTTTCGACTCAGAATTCCGTAACTTTTCTATGTACAAATGCTTGAGTCACTACCAATGAATGTATGAAGTAATGCTTTTGATGATCTGCTCCCTGACGGCCTCTTTATGGTGTCATCTCCACTAGGTGAATCTCCCGTCCCTCCTCCCTCTACGGTGTCCTCTTCAGCCCTTTCCACCTCCGCTGTGGCTCCTCCTCCCCAGCCTAAGCCAGGAAGCTCATCGCAGCAGGACCGGAAGGTGCCTCCCCCCATCGGCACGGAGCGGCTGGCCAGGATCAGGCAGACGGGTTCTGTCAACCCACCTCTCCTGACCACCAGCTACACAGCATCTGTTGGGCAGGGAGGCATCTGGTCATTCGGGGTCGGCAGTGCATCAGGTAAGCGCTGTGATGTTTGAATACAGACCTCAGGAGTTCCGCACTTGTAGCCGACGTCCATTCACAATTCTAACCTTTGTGTTTTTCTGCAGAGGCCATGTCTGGTTGGTCCCAGCCACTGATGAGTAGTCACATGATGCACCCTCAGCTGCAGGCGGAGCAGTCTGCCTTCTCTCAGCACCAGCCTATGGAGCAGGATGACACAGGCATTGCAAACCCTGCTAACAACTACCACCAGCCTCAGCATTTGCCCAACAGCTACATGGACTTCCCAAAGGTAACACAAAGCTCTGTTTTGAGGATCTGTAGCCGACTTCCTCCAATGGACACATTTTCACCAGCTGCTCTTCATTGTCTGTACAGGGGATGCCGATGTCAATGTACGGAGGGACCATGCTGCCCCCTCATCCCCCCATGGCAGAGGGGCCGGGGGGGCCCATGTATAATGGTTTGCACGCTGGTGACCCTGCATGGAGCTCCATCATCAAAGTGGTCCCGAATAATGGAGATAACTCCGACCCACAACAGCAGGCAATCTAGAGTTCCTCTAGAGTTAAACTGCCATTTGTCTCTTCTGGTTCTTGACATTCTAACGTAGTCTCTTCTCCCTTTAGGTGTGGCCTGGTACCTGGGCACCTCATGTGGGTAATGTGCACCTGAACCACGTCAACTAGAGAGCGTCCACCGCAATCAGACTCGCACAGCATGACCCACAGTGCAAACATGATACCAACTGACTAATATGACGGAATAAGACAAACGATAAAATTAAAACCACGCTACATGTTGTTACCTAAATAGAGATCTGACATGGCAAAGCAGAGGTTGAAGAATTGGAGGTTCTCTTGACACCATTCTTTGATGTGCCTATCTCAAACAAGGAAAGAGTAAACTAGGCGAGAGCTGTTATCAGCGCTCCCATGATGCAAACAAATGTGCGATCACCTGTTCAACAGGATCCATTCTCTACATAGTTTAGCGATTTTGACTTAAAACCCACATACAGCGTTCTTGGGCTACAGGGGGCTCAACATGAAGTAGCTATTTAAACGTGGCCCAGAACTAGATGATGATTACCTAAAGAGGAAGAGAAATCAGAACCTTTTAGAGTGGTAAATACATGTATAATTGTTTACATACTAAAAAGGGTTAAAAATGAGAGTAAATTTCATGTCGTATAGTGGCTCTACTTTATGTAGCCTGTATTAATGTGAAATATTTACCTTAATATTCAATAAAAAGATTGAAAAGTATTTGTGTGCTTTGTTGTGAACATTTACTTTGTGTTTTGACTTCAATTGACATCGGGTATAAATTTCATTGTGAATTTCTCTCACTTCTGCCCGCCTCTTAAGGAAATCTGTTCTTGGCAGGTCACAGCTGGAATGTCCATGCCTGCCTTTTTGGGTGCAAATTGCTTTTAATTAGATAAGTTTTTAAAAAAAATTTGCTTTAACATCTAATTGAACTACCTGGAAGGACTACACTGTCACACTGGAATCACAAGTGTTAAATATGTATATGCAGTACATTGGTGGGTACATTAGTGCTTTTTTAAAATCATGCAATCAGAAGCAAAACCATTATTTTTTAAAGGTAAAACAGTTCTTGACAACTTTTAAATTGAAAATGGGACAGTTGTAACATTTTAGTGTACTGTTTAATTTTTGTTGTTACAAAACCAAGTTGTGCAAAAGATCTAGTAGAAAAATTAAAAATAAACACTTTATGGGGCAGACGAAATCCAGTGGCATCAGGTTTACTTCATAAACAGTAAAGCAGGATTGAAATTTTTTTTGTAGTCTGAAGGTTATTGAAATGTAAAAAAGCTCTCCATAACTAGTAGGAATCATCAATGCATCCCAAAGGAACAACTTAAATTTCCAAGATGGTGACATTTGATCGGGTTACAGTGAAACTGACTATGCTGTTGATACAAGGAGTTTATGAAGGCATTTATCGTCGCTTAAAATTTCATATAACACATGTTATTGACTACCAAATATTTTGAAGCTGTTCCTTCAGTTTTTTGTTAGAACTGTCGAGTTTCTCCAGGTAGGTCACCGTTTGCTCAATGCTGCCACCTAGTGGCAGGCAGGAGGGAGTAAAAATAGCTCAATTAATCTGCTTTGTCAGTCAACTTTTATTTATATATCGCTTAATCACTTTTTCCAATAATCTACATCTTAGTGGAAGATGACGGAATATTTAAAAACAAGTAATGTAGATTTAAAAAAAAAAAATTACAGACGGAAGTATTTACGTGTTGAAAGAGCAGTAGTTCTAGGGTTCCGTTGGGTTTCTCTGCCTGTAAAGGCGCTTCGAAATATCTTGTGATTCAACGCTTCACAAATAAAAGCTGATTGAATAGGTATTTACAGAGAAGAAATTAAAATCTACGAATGAGTACACTAATTATAAAATTTACTTTAAACTTTTTTATTAACGGAAGACCATTTTGTTTGTGTGCGGGTCATTTCACATATTAGGTTTCTGAACTTTTCCTTCCCCTCTCACGGTCTTGAGTGGAACTACTGATACAGTAGTAGTTTCCGCGGTGCGTCTCAGGCGGCAGACGTCTTTTATTCTGAAGTCTGGGAGCAGAGTTCCTCCGGAAACACGTGACTTGATCGCCTGGGTTGGAGTGGAAGGGAAACATGGCGGCCCCCTTAGCGCCTGTAGCCCAGACATCTAAAACAGCGTCACCAGGACAGGACGGGTTTGACATATCCCAGCAACCAGTTATCGAAGGCTTCAGACCCTTACCCAAACACAAAGTAGAGTCGTTTCAGGAAAAATTCATGCGGAAAACCAAAGAGAACCCGTTCGTCCCGATAGGTGAGTTATCGATCAGGTCAGAACGCTGCAGAACTGATGCAGTACATTCGTTTCTTGTTTCAGTGAGTGATAAAAGCAGTGACACCAAAAGATTATAGGGTTATTGTTTTTGTTCCAAGTTTTAAGGTTTGTGTTTCCAAAAACTAAAACTTTCGCTAAATTGTGGAACATAATTAACATTAATTGTTTTCAACACGGAAATGTGGCCTATTCTTAACAATTAACAGTGAGGTCAAGTAATATGGTAATCAAAACCTGAATATCAGCACATAGGCAACTTGATGCAGCTTCAAAAAAAATAATTGGGTCTAGTTGGGATAAAACAACTGCAGACCTGGGAGGGTAAGTTTCCAGGGTAATGGAGTTAGGTGGTGGTACTTTAGTGTGAGGCAGATCCCAGTAAAGGATCATTTCTAATATAGCTGCATGTAAGTCAATGTATGTGTCAATGTGCACTGATGGATCCTCATGGATCTATGGATGATGGCAGAGAAGATTCAACAAAGAAATGTTGAATGGAGATGAGGTTGTGATGAACCCTAACCTCATAAAAGCACCCATCTCTCATCTGCTTTGTTCGTCAATCAGAATGATTTCCTATCTAGAATATCACAGCAGATGCTGCCCCTCCAGGGAAGAGAACCTGCGGGGCCTCAGTTTGCCCCCGCATGATGTCAGGGTGTATATAAAATTAAGAGTATCTTAAAGAGGATATTTTAAAAGCTTGTAGCGACACCATTATTGGATGTTTTACACCTTATCTATGAAGGAGTAACTGACCTCAGGTCCACACGAAATGGAACACTCATGTGTTCACACAGCAGTGGCTGGAAATCATGGAAATGTTTTTAAATGTAATTATTTTATGAAAGTTGAAGTGCAATTAGTTACATGGACTGAATTTCCCCAAGTTTTAACATTTATTTTGGTACTTTTGCATCAAGTTTTTTTTATTTTAAAAGAAACTTCCAAAACTGAAAATGGCAAAAGGTGTTCAGGCCAGAAGTACTACACCCTTCTCCCCATGTGGACCTACTTTTCTTTTTCCTCCCCCTCACAAAGTGTCTTGTGTGTTTGTACTGAACTGTTCCATCCTGTTTCGTGATTTACTTTGTGCCCTCCAGGTTGTTTGGGAACAGCAGGCGCGCTGATGTATGGTCTCCGTGCCTTCTATCAAGGGAAAACCCAGAAGTCCCAGGCATTAATGAGGACACGTGTTCTGGCTCAGGGGTTCACGGTAGTCGCCCTGGTTGTCGGAGTCATTGCTACAGCCCTGAAACCCAAGCAGTGAAGATGGATGGATCCCGTGCCTCAGTCCAGATGCATTGTAGAGCCTTTCTTGGACTGATCGTGTTTAAATTTACTCAATAATAACCAATTTTCCACCACCACGGTTCAGATTTATGGCACAGTCAGCCCTAATTATTGTGTACACAGAAAATACTCGTTCTTTGTTCTTATGGAGGGGACGGACTTCAAATGTTCCTGTTTTCACTGAAATGATCCTCACAGCTACTGATGTTTGAAATAAATGTTTCCAACATGGCCTTGGTTTTCTGTGTCTTTGAGACAGTGTCATCTGCTGATTCCTCTAACCTGCTGATTTAAAGCCAATGAAGGCTTGACTGAGAACAAAATAATGGCACTTATAAAACCTTGGCCACATAGAAAAACAGAACAAAACACCCAGTGATCATTCTCCACTGTTTATTTCTTCAGTTCATTTTCACATTCACTTTTTATCAGGGTTCATAATATTCAAATAGGCAACATGTGAAACTGTGCAGACGTTCACTCTTCAAATTGACACCTTTTTAATTTAAAAAAAAATCTACAACGTACTGGTGCAACATACGTGGTGCTCACATCTCCTGCTGCAGAAAACCAGTGACACGAGAAATCGCACGCTCCATTAATCGAGGGAATTTTTGCTGATAGGAGAATTCTTTGGTTGTGAATTTCTTGCCAAATTAAAAAGGAAATCCCCCTGGAAAAATACTCAACCTGGAGTAAGAGCTCCATCAAAAAGGCCACAAGCTGATGGGGGTTCAGTCAGGAGGCGGCAGTGCAGATGTCATCATTCAAGATTCAGGGGGCTACATGATGAGTTTTTGATGATTCTTAAATATGCCTATAGGAGAATAATAAAAAGAGGTGCGCTAATGTGTTAACATTAATGTCTCTGCTGCAGCACTGATGCTGGAGAAGCTGCTACGACTGTTTCTCAGGTGAGGTGAATGGTTTACGTTATTAAACTTTGCAGTGTGAGCAGTTCATTTGTTCGTTCCATTATCAATAAAACATTAACAGGATTAATGCTGAACATTTGTGAATCAATGCAGGATCATCACAGGGAACAGCAGCGAGGCGGACAGGACAATCTCAAGATGGACAGCATTGAGTGTACATTTTATCATAATGTTTAGAATGATTTTATTTTTGCTGGCCATTGCTGAAAACATCCAGAAAAAGTTCAGCAGACATAGAATAAATCTGTAGCTCCCCAGCTGCAGCGCTCTGCCTCCTGTCTGAACCTGGCTTTAAGGATTTCAAAGAGGAAAAACACCCTAACTACCTGTACTTTAAATGTGCTAATTATATAATTAATGTGAACTAACGCGTTTGTAATTCTACTTTGATGAGAGGCATAAGTGGTTACAATCTAATGTACAACAGTATTAATAAGTGGTTGACCAAAAAAAAAAGACCAAACAACTAAAATACAGTAGTCCATTTGAAATATTGGCAAATACATGCAATGAACTTGACCTAATTATAAGTTAAAGGGAAAAGTGTTTCTTACAGTAACAATATTTTCCTAAGTGTAGCAGTCAAAAACTGACCATCTCAAGGATGCCATAAACATTTGTCCATCTTCTCAACAGAGACAAGGATTAAGTTTACTAGTCACTCGAGCAAGCATTAAGAAAGGCAGTAACTTCTGAAAGGTATTGAATGAACTGTAAGTTTCATGGAAAAGGGCGTACAAACTCTTCTGATTTTGTGTAAAGTTAAAATTGAAAAGGCAGTTTCAAGAGCAAACGTATCCCTTCAGCCTCCTCTAGCGAACGAGAGGCGTCTGTTTGAGAGAGATGAGGACAGAACGCATTCGAGAAACATCCTTAGCCTGTTTGTTGGTTTTTGGATTGAAATCACAGAGGCGGGCTACTCTCTCCCATTCTGTTCCTGGGTTATCGTCACTGGTCTCTGCAATGAAGGCCTCCTCTGATGCTCTGCAGTTTGGAACACCAGAGAAACACAACAGTGACTTAGAAAATCTTGTAGATTTCAAAATAGTTTCCAGAACCACAAATTCATCCGAGCTAAACATGGCACTCGACATTCAATCACATAAAAAACACAGATGAACAGATATGCAAAACGTCATGCATCTCTTTATACTAGGAGCGTGCAGTACTGACAAAATCTGACATCTTGGTATTTCAAGGAATTTCAGCAATAACCATAGATGATATTTCACATTCTTCAGAATTTGTTTAACATGTCTCATATTTCATCAGTTCCTTCATGTACATTTTTTAAAAAGTTTTTTATTTCTATACATCCTTTTCCAGGTCTGTTTCCATTGAGATATAAAATTTCTTCTTGAGTGGGTGATCAAGGTGGGAGCTGAGATAATTTAACAGTCTATTTAAATGTTGCCTACAAAGTATACAATTAAAAAAAAATGTCTGGAAAATAAACATTATTTACTAAGAACTGAAGTACGCAAGTCAGAAACATACTGTTGACAACAAGTTTCATCTCCTCTTCTACTGGTTTTGTTGTCAGGAGGACAAACTCTGAGTGTGTTTTTATATCATTTTTAACATCAATCATTTCGGGAAGATCCGTCTTTTCAAACCCAAACTTCCACGCAAGAAAGGAGGAGTCACATCCAGTGGTGCAGTCTAAAGATGTGGATGGCGAGGCTGGTGGTAGCTTTGTCATGCTAACTAACACATATTGCACCCCCCCCCCCACTTTAACCCAGTCATACACTTCGATGGACACGTGCTTGATATCTATTACAAGTTCTGACCTAAGGGACATTCAAATACAAATTCCAGAACTACCAAACTAAGCCTACAAAAACAAAAAGGTAATTTTAGTGTAATGGCATGCATGAGGTGAAAATCACTGGGTAGTTCAAACAGCAACTAGAAGTTGAAGAGTTCTAAACCTACACAAAGCCTATAACATCTGAGTTGGGCTGTTTGTAGAAAGCCTTGTCAGCAATCCTAGCACGCAGGCAAGGCCAAGAAAGCAGGAAAGAGAAGGAGAGAGGAGAACAGTTTCAGTTATACAAGCAGAATGAAGTTAGGGTCCGTATTACAGGGATTGTGTAAATGACTGAGAAACAACTCTAATGAGGTTCAAATCAATGAGGAAATCTCCTCTAACATTAAGTACAGTCGTTCTGTCCCACTGAACTGAAACGTTGCTTGGAATGCCAATCCATTTTAGTCAACTACAGTTTGCTTTGGTGCGAGGCTGTGGACAAACACTGACATCTGCTCTGTGCTGCTGGTATGTCTTCTAGCTAGCTAACTTCCTGCTTTGGTTTCCAGGCATTGTGTGTGTGTGTGTGTGTGTGTGTGTGTGTGTGTGTGTGTGTGTGTGTGTGTGTGTGTGTGTGTGCGTGCGTGCGCACAGCTGTAGACTAATATCTCATCAGAGGATTGTCTCTCAGTGCTTTCACAGACACACAGGAAAAAAACTAGGCAAGTCTAGAGCCACAGATGCAGAGTGATACCGTGAAAAACTTGGACAGAGTCTGTTGGAAAGTGTGAGAAGACAGAGTTAGTGTAGTCAGAAAAAGGAAAAGCGGCAAAATTCTTGTGATAATAATGTACAACACTGACTTTTATCACATTAAAATAAGTTATTAAATTGAGATACAGTCCTCAAGTAAGCAGTCAATATTCTGATCAACAACTCTACTGAAGCATTTGACCTGTAGGTGCATCAAGTCCAGCAAAAATACTTCAAAGTTCATTATTCTTGAGGCAGTTGTTAAGTGTATCTGAACTGCATGACTGCTACTGACAAATATTTACAATCAACCAAAACACCAGAGTAGACTGAGTCCAGATTAGAGTATCACCACATCATAATGATAAACTGTTACTTCTGTGAAAGTTAACAGAGGATATGTTAAGACTAAAACCTGTTATTGGCCTTGTTCTTCTCCATCTGCTCACTCTGGTGCACACGCCAGTCCTCCAGCTCCTTCTTGGCTTTCTCTCTCCATTCTGCTTCTGCTGCCTTCGATGCAGAGTCTGTTCCAGCATGCGAAAGCAGCGAATAAAAGAGTCAGAGGCCAATGACCCAATTAGATTATTCACTACTTTTATTTGTCTTCAATGGTAGACTCCAAAGAGATGCATCACAAAATGTAAAAAAGACATACAAAAAAAGACACATTTCAAAATGACTACAGCTGTAAAGGGGGGAGTGTGTTTCATAGTGAGACAGGGGAGTACAGTAATCATTACATTATGGGGACACCCAACCCTCTGATAATTTAAATATGTTGACAAATTACAGTATAATCATGATAGACATTAAAAAGCTACAGTAAAACAAAACAAAATAGTCATGAGTGAATGTAAGCATAACTCAAAGCCACACAGTCCATACAGTCCTAGTATCAGGGGAAAACTGGAATGCAATGAGATCTACATGTTTATGTATCCGTGTTAATAGGGATGGGACTGGGATTGTGGTCTGTTGCTGGGATACAGTCCCTAAGACACGTGTCAAAACTCACTGAGTTACATTTCGTTACATTAATAAGTTACATCTGGCCCTTTGAGGACAGCCATTATGCTGATGTGGCCCTCGGTGAACATGACTTTGATACCCCTGCCCTAAAGAAATTACAGTTGCTCACCCAAAACCTCAAGGCGTGTCTTCTGCTCCTCCCTCCACTTTCTTAAACTTTCAGGCTCCTGCCTCTGAATATCCACCTGGGCGATGGCTGCATAGCTGTCTGTTGGCCCATTGGACTCCTGTGGGAAGACGCAAAACATTCACTTCATTACTAACATGTAACTAGGAAATCCATCCTGTCATTACATATTTGCATGCAAATACGGAAAGTAAGCAAAACTACAGTATTTAAAAAAATCATTAAAAAAAAAAAGTTATGTAATACAATGCATAAATTGGGATGCAGATTTTGAATACCTGATGCTCACCTGAAATATATCCCCGTTCAACGTGGAAGGCTGCTCACCGAAAAAATCTGCCATTATTAGAAGAAAACAGATTTTTTCAATAGGATATTTTTCTTAAATGTTCCCATGAATGTTAACTGTGCTCCTTCAGCCGTGTAAACAACGACAGTGACAGTCTGTTAAACCAGCAACACGCTAACATCAAGATCTTAGAGAATGTAGCTGCACCTGTTTGAGCTCTCATGTCGTCCCTCCACCCCGGTCGGTGAACAGGTTTTTCCAGTTAGGTGTCAACGGTACCTTAGCTCAGTCATTGCTACATAGCGTTAACATGTCCTGATTAATGTCGGGGAAATACTACGTATTTTGATGCTCATTACGTTACAAGAATGGATTTTGTAATACATTTACTAACTTATGAGCAGAGCTTCCGGTAGCTACACTAGGAAGCTAACATCACAGTTTAAGACAGTACACCTCCTAGCTAAAACAGCCGCTCACGCCAATAAGCATGAAGCTAATCTTTGCTAACCAGTGTCACACCAGTCAAAGTAGCAGTGGCTAAAGCTAGCCGTAGTTAGCATGCCTTCTAGCTGGTCGAGGCTGACATTTGCTCAGTGACACACTTGCCATAGTTATCCGGCTCCGGCTGTGGCGGCTCCTGGTCATCCGTTTCCTCCAGCGCCCCAAACCCCTCTCCATCGTTCTCTATTACTGCTATCTCACTCTCTTGTTGAGCCAGAAAAGCTGCAGCTGGGTCTTCTTCGGTCGAGTGAGCTCCGTTGTCAGCCATTTTTCCACAAAAGTGTTTACAAGTTTAGCTAACTGATTTTAGTAGGTTTACCTTGCTAACCCACAGTCAGGCCACCAGCTGCTCAACCTACACTTAAAAGAATTTAAAAAGGAAACTGAATATCAAAGGATTTCTTCAACAGTAGAGTGTAAACAGTTTACTCGTCTGTAACGAACAACTGAAGCTCCGAACCTCACTGATGATTCATCGTTTCCTCGCTTGATTAGCCGCTGTGATGATGGAGCAGGGCCGCCCGTCAGGGTACCACTTCCGTTCCACTGCTGTTTGTCTCCACCTGCTGGGTCTGCTGTGTCACTACAGTTCGAACGGACTCCATTAAACTGGTTTACGATTCGCTCCAAGTGGCTTCTTAACCTTTTTCGTTGGTGTTTTGTGTATTTGCTCGTCTGTCAATGAAATTACTGTAAACTAAAGTTAAGGACAGGATGTCTTGAAAAGTAATATTAGAATTTTAATTAAATAAACAAGTACCAGGAGCTACTGTATATCGCTTTGTGTAATTACATCCCGCTTCAAAGCGGTGATGTATTGTAATTGTCAGTGTTCGTGTGTTCATCCGTTCCTTCTTCCGTTCATCGGTCCGTCCGTTAGTCCACCAAATATCTTCACAACCGTTGCAGATGGAAAGATGAAACAAAAAGCACATTACTTGGGCGGCAAAGGGGATGAAAATGAGATGATGACCTTGACCTTAGGTCAATGTCAAATTTCAACTTTTGTACACTCAGGAACTAGATAAGATAGAAAGATGTAATCTGAAGGAGATCAGTGACTGCAAAGTAGTGGTAGGCGAGGGTGTAGCCAAACAGCATAGGATGGTGGTGTGTAGGATGACTCTGGTGGTGAGGAAGATGAAGAGGACAAAGGCAGAGCACAAGACGAAATGGTGGAAGCTGAAAAAGGAAGAGTGTTGCGTGACTTTTAGGAAGGAGTTAGCTCTGGGTTGTCAGGATGTGTTTCCAGATGACTGGACAACTACAGCTAATGTTATCAGGGAGACAGGTAGGAGAGTACTTGGTGTGTCATCTGGAAGGAAAGTAGATAAGGAGACTTGGTGGTGGAAAAGGAGGAGGTACAGGAGTGTATACAGAGAAAGAGGTTAGCTAAGAGGAAGTGGGACACTGAGGGGACTTGGGAGAGTAGTACAGGGAGATGCAGTGTAAGGTGAAAATAGAGGTAGCAAAGGCCAAACAAGGGGCTTATGAAGACTTGTATGCTAAGTTGGACAGTAAGGAGGGAGAGACTGATCTATACAGGTTGGCAAGACAGAGAGGCAGAGATTTGAAGGACATGCAGCAGGTTATGGTGATTAAGGATAGGGATGGAAGTCTATTGACAAGTGCCAGTAGTGTGATGGTAAGTTGTAAAGAGTACTTTGAAGAGCTGATGAATTAGGAATAGAGAGAGAACAAAGACTAGAAGAGGTGGCTGTTGTGGACCAGGAATTAGCAAAGATTAGTCAGGATGAAGTGAGGAAGGCATTGAAGAGGATGAAGAGTGGAAAGGCACTCAGTCCTGATGATATACCTGTGGAGGTATGGAAATGTCTGAGAGAGGTGGCAGGGACTTTCTGAATGGGTTGTTCAATAAGATCTTAGATAGTGAGAAGATGCCTGAGGAATGGAGGAGAAGTGTGCTGGTGCCCATTTTTAAGAAAAATGGAGATGGGCAGACTTGTGGCAACTACAGAGGAATAAAGCTGATGAGCCATACAATGAAGTTATGGGAAAGAGTAGTTGAAGCTAGACTGAGGGCAGAAGTAAGTATTTATGAGCAGCAGTACGGTTTCATGCCACAAAAGAGTACTAAACATGCAGTATTTGCTTTGAGGAATTTGATAGAGAAGTACAGAGAAGGCCAGAGGGAGCTGTATTGTGTTTTCGTAGATCTGGAGAAAGCTTATGACAGGGTGCCCAGAGAGGAACTGTGGTATTGTATGAGGAAGTCTGGAGTGGCAAAGACGTATGTTAGAGCAGTGCAGAACATGTATGAGGACTGTAAGACAGTGAGGTGTGCTATAGGTGTGACAGAGGAGTTCAAGGTGGAGATGGGACTTCATCAGGGATCAGCTCTGAGCCCCTTCTTGTTCGCTATGGTGATGGACAGGCTGACAGACGAGGTCAGACAGGAATCTCCATGGACTATGATGTTTGCAGATGACAATGTGATCTGCAGTGAGAGCAGGGAACAGGTGGAGGAGAAGCTAGAGAGGTGGA
This sequence comes from Antennarius striatus, assembly GCF_040054535.1. Taxonomy (NCBI): domain Eukaryota; kingdom Metazoa; phylum Chordata; class Actinopteri; order Lophiiformes; family Antennariidae; genus Antennarius; species Antennarius striatus. The sequence goes on along the minus strand of NC_090785.1, from coordinate 15,026,631 downwards.
CGTTTGTCCTGGAAAGGAGAGGAATGAAGGTTATTCGCAGAAAGACAGAATAAAAGTGTGTGAATGAGAGGGACCCAAGTGGAAGAGTGAGGTTACAGGGAGAAGAGATCAAGAAGGTGGAGGATTTTAAATATTTAGGATCAACAGTCCAGAGCAATGGAGAGTGTGGAAAAGAGGTGAAGAAGCATGTACAGGCAGGATGGAACGGGTGGAGAAAAGTGTCAGGTGTGATGTGTGATAGAAAAGTTTCAAAACTGTGGTGAGACCAGCGTTGTTGTTTGGTCTAGAGACAGTGTCACTGAGGAAAAGACAGGAGACAGAGCTGGAGGTAGCAGAGATGAAGATGCTGACGTTCTCTCTGGGAGTGACCAGGAAGGATAGGATCAGGAATGAGTACATCAGAGGGACAGCACATGTTAGAGGTTTTGGAGATAAAGTCAGAGAGGCCAGAAAGAGATAGTTTGGACATGTCCAAATGAGAGATGGTGAATATATTGGTAGAAGGATACTGAGTTTAGACCTGTCAGACAGGAGGCCTAAAGGAAGACCAAAGCAGAGGTTTATGGATGTGGTGAAAGAGGACAGGAAGGTAGTTGGTGTGAGAGAAGAGGATGCAGAAGACGGGGTTAGATGGAGGCAACTGATTTACTCTGGCGACCCCTGAAGGGTAAAGCTGAAAGGACAGGAAGATGAGGAAGACGTTTTTCAATATTTTTATGGAGATGCTTTGATGTGTTTGTTCCAGTCTCTGGTTTATTCTTTAACAAAGTATTGCACTTTTTGGTGGCAAATTGTGTAAAATGATGGTATTCATAGTAAGAAAATAACAACTGTCGGATCATTTGAGAGTAAAAAAAGAATTACAATTATTTCACTGCATTTCAGAGGGAAATAATTGGACGCTTACCTTACAGAAATTTTCTTGACAAATTAAGCTTTTTGTCTATAAAACAGTTGAGGTCAATCTGTGACAATGTTTTTGCTTTTCCTGACTTTTATTTGCAGTGACAGAGACAGTTTTTTCTTTCCAAATAACAGTTCCAATGAGTCATTTTCTTCTAACAGTGTTTTAACAGTGTATTTGCTCATAATCTTTAGCAGAGACCTGAATACTTTCTACACCTGCAGAAAAATAACATAGACCAAAAAGGTGCTGTTTCGTGTAACGAACATTCTCTTTTAAATTAGACTAACACCTTATGTGAAGTCCAAAAAGACGAGCACCTTCATAATGCTGGCTGTGGGTCAGAGTTCCTTGACTGTAAGTGATAAAAAGTGATCTCTTCAAACAGATGTACTTCTAAAATTTAACAGGTCCATTTTTGACACATGTGACTATCTTTCTTATGAAACTAAGTCAAGTAAATTATTATTTATTTTATTGTAAAAAATACTAAAAAAAACAACACTGTTTTGAAATGTTAAAAGAACTCATGGGTCAAATTCTTTGGATCCACTCAAGAATTTGAAGATTTCTTTGGCAGGTAACTCAGGATTTTACACAGTTTCATAGCAAGAAGTAGTTTGTTTTTGTATTTGACAAAAAAACCTGTTTTGCAATGTTAAAAAGCAAAAAAACAATCAGACTCAGCCCGATCAAAACGTAATGGCTTCTCTCCAGTACAAACCTGCATTGAACCCCTATGTCATGCCATGTCATGCCATGTTATGTCATGTCATGTCATGTCATGTCAGGTCGTGGTCCTGCTCCCGAACAGCCAGTCGTTGACGCGCACGCGCCCGTCAGGACGTTCCACAGCTGAGACGTGTGTAAAACGAAGCAGCGAGCCACGTGACTCGTGACGTTTCAGCCGACTCGCACTAAAAAAGAATTTGAAGGAACGATCCTGTTGCTCACCGAGGGGATCGACTGCGGCTTCCTGACGTCCGCTTTGAGGAAGTCTCAAAGTTTCGTCTTCCTGCCGAGCAACTTGTTTCTCCCGGACGGGTCGTGATGTCTGGCGAACGGGACGAAGAGGTAGGACGGACGTCTGGCGGAGCTGGTTTCTACCCAACTTATTCTTAGTGTTACTTTTTCTACGGGCTCTTTTCCTCGTACAACTTTGTGACCTGGACAAAGTGCTTTGAACGCACCATCCATCCAGTGCGCTGCAGACCTCTTTTGTTCGGGGGCTGTCTAGTTTTCTGGTCTCTTCTTCTTACTTGTTTTGAATGTTTCCTCTGCGCTTCTGCGGCTTCACCACCATTTATTGTCCACAGTGGACTCTTTAATTACCTGTTGCAAATTACTGTCTTGGAAATCAATTAAATGTAAGATATACGAGCTCGTAATTGTATTTTTTGTGTATTTGAGGACATGCAACAACTGGCATTGCAATTTCCTATAGGAATATTACAGTGGAACCACGGGAGATTATAAATAGCTATTCTAAAACCAGGGGCGTCCCTTAGATAAATGCCACAGGCACACTTTCATTTTTTATTGGTTTACGCTGATGATTGCTCCTCTTGCTCAGTGGGAAGATGATATTTAATTAACTTAAAATGCGTCTGGATTCATGCCTCTTTCTTCTATTGGTTTCTTTAAAATAACCACAAAAAAAAATTCAATTTGCAGTTCGTATCCCTCAGTAAAATTTCACCTGCATTTCTCGCTGCTGCTATTTGTCTTTCCATTTGTTTTTTGTCTGGAACTGTCTGTCCTATAATTGAATTTATGCACTCCTTGACTTTCTATTAGAGGAGGTGTAATATAAGAAAAGTGACAGAAAACTACATTTGTATGATTCGGAGTCTGGCACCAGCACATAAGTACAAAAAAAAAAAAGAATGCATATCAAATCCCTTACATGGATTTGTATTGAATTAGCAACTTTGCACATTTTTATGGGTCGGGTGTTATTTGGAGTTATTTACTTGTTGATCTGCTTTACTTAAAATAAGGACGAGTTTCTTTTTTTCTGTGTGAACTCATCTTATTCACCATCTTTAAGCTCCTCTGTTGCTTTAAGAACGTGATCTTTAAATATAATTGTGGGTTTGGTGGTACTGCACTTCATGCTTTCCTGATGGAATGTAAATTTCCATAAGCTTTGCTTCAGTTGTCGCGGCCCCTGGCCTCTCCTGTCCTAAAAAACATACAAAAACAACAACAATCAATTTTCTCCTATGTAGTAGGCCTTAGCCAGGATATAGGGGTAGCTGACATTCCCTCTCTGCGTCCTCCTCTACCACCCCCCCCCCTTCTTCTCTGTGACTCATGTGGGTGTTGTGCTGAAATAGTTTGGTGTAGTTTTACATTCCTTATATAGCCTCTGAGGAGTGAGGAGAGGCGAGGGCTCGCCTGTGTCACAGACGCTGTCGGGGGGTAGGGTTTGCCAACACAGAGAGAATCTGCTTGCCCCAGCTTACTCACTTTCTAGCTTTCACCCCGGTTAGGGCCATTGGCTGGCCCTTAAGGACAAGGTAGGTTTCCATGGCGTCTTGGGTAGCTTGCTGCTGATGACACAGTGTGATGACACCTGACAGGAGGAACTGTTTTAGTGAATTAGAGCTGCAGGTACAGGAAGCGATGGTAATAACTATACGAGCGAGGGACACAGCCTTTCATCTCAAGTTGCCTCTGCGTCTTAAAATGACCTGTTTTTGGTTACTGGCCATGAAGCGGTTTCCTTGGTATTCCAAAATTTTGTGGCTGAGAGCCAGCGCTGCCTAAAGAAAGAAAGAAATAAAGAAAGAAAGAAACTTGTTTGAATGATGAATCTGCTCTTTTGATTGTGCAATTGCAACAAAGGGGTTTTCAATGATTTATAATGTTGGACTCTGAGTTGGTGCTCTGTTAAAAAATTATGAGACAAGGGTAATAACCTATTAGTGTGTGTGCTGAATAATATAGGAGAGTTCATCCCAGTGGCAACTGGTATGTTTGGTCATATGGCAAAATATATAGAAATTCTTCATTAATTTCAGTTTGAATATTTGTAACATGATTATTTCTGAAGCACAGGTTTTCTGCAATTTCCAAACTATTTTATTGTCAGATTCTAAATAGATCGTGTGTTTTTGAAAAATGCAGGAAAGAGGCCTTCCTGCCTAATTGAGACCTTTTCCTCCTTTTTCTTCCTCAAGGCTATGAATGTATACTCAATAACCCTGGATGGCCCAGCACCTTGGGGCTTCAGGCTGCAGGGTGGCAAGGACTTCAGCATGCCCCTCACTGTGTCCAGGGTAAGAAACAATTTGTCTTTAGATTGAGTTTTTGTAAGTTTCTGCATCATCGTTGCCTTTTTCTTGAAGATTAAAGTGGATGATCACCCTGTGATATGTACACTCCTTATGTATGGTGCAAACCAATCATATTAGTTTGTCTGTATTCATAGCAATACTTGGACACAAGGACACGCTGTTGTTTTTTCACAGTGCTTTTAAATCTCCATGTTAGGTCATCACCTCTTCACTGAATGAATTTTCAAATACTCTATAAACTGCTGTCGCTTTAGAAGAGTGCAGCAGCCACTTTCCAGCCCTTATAAGTGCAGTTCAGTGCTGCTTTGCCTGGCAAACGCACAGAATCTCACATGTAGCCTCACACTCTTGCATACACATAAAATCATTCCAACATTTTTGCCAAGTCAAACATCTCGTATTCTGTCTTGCACTCATTTCCACTCAACATTGTTATATCGTTCCCTTGGAGTCTGGGGTGATCTATGAATGTTAGAATAGAGCTACATTTATTGTATCATCAATTCTGTTTTAAAATGTGTAATTTCCTGTTTTAGAGGTAATTAGGAGTGAATAGGTAAATATATGAGTCTCACAAGGTCTCCCAGACACTTTGATTTCTTGTTTTTTTCATGTCAAAATTTAGTCAGTTGTACCATTCAGCTTTCAGATGAAATGCACCGAGAAAACAAGACATTATTTTCTCTTGCCCTGATTAGTATGACCTACAGTGTTTACAGTATGTTGTAAGTGCATTGAACTGTGAGTCAAGGTGATGTCATCCTGTGGTGAAGGCAGCAGCCATCATCAGCCGTGTCAGCACATGTCTAGTATCTGCTGTCTTCTCTGGCAGGCATCAGTCTGAAACACAATGTTCTTCTTGGGTTATAGACAAGAAACATTTCCTTCTATTCCTTCTATGAAAGTCCCAACGCTTTTTAAACCCTTATCAGATGATCAGTCCCAAATAATATCTGTGTTTTTAATGGAATGCAAAACTTAGTTTTGGGGAACTTTGGTTCAAGGCATGCAGGGCATGTAGTGGAGTGAATTCATTGGGTGTGACTGTAGTTAATGAGCTTGACTAGTGGGAGGCAAGTTTTTCTGCAATCCAGGTACATTACACACGCGGATTACCATCCAAACTGATATAAATATGGCTTGAATTTTTTGTATTGCAAAGACTTTACCACTATTTTTCCTTTAAGACTGGAGTCTTAGCGACTGGTGGGTGTCTAATATCTATGAGGCTTGTTCCAGCAGTCTGCGGGGCCCCGGGGTGCATGAGTTATAAAGACATGACAGGTTATCTTTCTCTGCCTCTGAGACTGTTGGCTCTCCTCTGCAATTGTCATAAAAGACTGGACAGTGAATCACAGTCACAGAGGACGAAAACAACCCAATGAGGGGATGTAAACCTCAAAGATTTACAGCATCCCTTTAGTAACAGGAAGACAAAGTCAGGCCTCTGCTCTCTGGACTTACATTGGATGAATTTAGTGGGCGGTCTGTCTTTACTGGCTTGTAGCTGATGAGATAAGTATCTCAGACTAGCCAGTCAGTGAAAAGCAGTTGCACAGTGAAGAAAATGTGGATTGAGGGGACGAAGGGCTCCGTGAAACGGTTTAAGCCAAAGCCCAAGAGATTGACATTGATAGCTCCTGCAAGATCAATGCATTTAAGTGTTTCTTTGATTAGATGAGATGACTGAGATGTCTATTAGTGTTTCAATAGACCTCTCACCATATGCTATTAGACTACTGTGTCACATGTGGACATGACCTCAAACATGACATGACTTCTATGTTTCTTGTTAGATTTGTATGTGTGGCTGTTTAGTTAAAGACGACACCAACATCTTAACTAACATGAAGCCACAATAAAGATGTTCTCTCTGTCATTATAAGACTTAAGACCTCAGTGCCCAAGCTGAATGAAGTGATAAATATCAAGACATATTGAGACTATTTGCTGCAATTTATGGTGAAGCTGCTGTTTTGGCCTTGTAGTTTGCTCTCTGCGTAGGCAGGTCCTACACTCACAGAGACGGTGAACGAGGTGAAGATAAAGCGCTCTCAGATGGATTTTTCAACAATGAATCCCTCCATGAATCCAGGTATGGAAGAATATCTCCGGTTCTGCCTTAGATTGGTGTGAGAACAGTTTGGCTTCGATATGAAAAACAGAGAAGACTTTGTTTACCTGAAAAAACCAGTTTGTAGTCCATGTTTAGGAAATGTGACTTTGAGAAAGAAGAAAAACATGACTGGTTATATATTGCCTGCCTTAGGAATGAATGACACTGTGTGTTTGTGCCTAATTTGATATTTATGATATTATAATATTTACCTCGTTAAGATTCCATTATTTGAACATCTTTGAGTATGAGTTCACTTCTGATCAATTATCATTAGGCGTTATGAATTTTTCATTTCAGAAGTAGACAATAATATTGTTTATTGCAGTTGTTTCTGGGAGAACTTTGCCAGAAATGTTATTTGTAATATTAGAGTTCCTAGTCCTTTTTGTATTATTTGAGAAAGGTGTGTGTGTCTGTGGCTCGTTGCCTCTTAAGTGTGAGTTGGCGTATGTTTCCACGCTTCATGAATGCTCTAGTTTCTGTCCCACCTATGTCTGTGAGCCTGGAAAGCTGCGCTTTCTCAGCATTCCAGAGATTTTTCTCATATCCACCCCGTTGCTGCCAACAGACGATCCTCTTCCTCCTTTGTGTGTCAAATTTGCCTTCTACACTCTTTTATTGCGAGTCTGATGGTCACCCCCCCCTCCCAATTTCACTGGAATATTTAACAGGAACAACAGAGGAAAACACTGCAGACTATGCCAACACAAACTGCTAAGCCACTGTGAAAGAAACTTAGAATAATATGTACACACCCATTTATCATCTGAAAATATATGTACATAACTTTTGACCTTTTTCAACGTTGGTACACAACTTTTAGTTTTCCTATTTCTTGTGTCGGTAGATGCATACAATCTTCTGACCAGCAAAATGATTAAAGCGTTCTCTTGACTTTTCACCATCCCAAAGGAAAGGGACATGAAATAATGAGAAAGCAATGCCTTTTTCTCTTTGACTGAATGTCATTATCCCTTTTTCAGACGGTCACAGCGATACTGGGCCCAGTTGTATGTGTCAGTGGACCCGACTTGTTGACCCTCCTCCCAGGCTGGAATGAGCACACACTGATGCTGCCTGGCAGTGGAGAACGGATATTTCTGTTGGGAATTTAATGTTATTGGCAGTCATGTGGCTTTTTAAAGGGCACAATTTACACTTTCGTGAAGTTTAGGCATTTGCTTGTATCAAACTTTAGGAATACTTTGTTTTATAATAACCACCAAGCCTCTTCTTAGCAGAAGACACTATTAGCTCGGTCATCCATTGTAATTCCATGGTATAATCCTAGTGCTGTTGTTCACTTTTTAATTTCTCGATTTAACTTCGTTAATAAAGCCTATGATGAAAAGTGTCTAACTATGATTGTTTTGTCCGTGACTAAAAGGAGATAAAGACAAAACTGCTATCATTAAACTCTGAGCCTGAATCAATATGCGTTATCATGGCTAAAAAAAACACATGTTTTGTTCTAAACAAAAACTTTACCAAATTCTCTTGTTCTTGCCATCCACAAAAGTTATTCTGGTGTTGGTGTCTGTAGCCGTTTAATTTCCTGTGTTGCGCCGGCAGATGTAGGAGCCACTGGCGCCCCACAGGCTCATCTCACTGGCTCTGGTGCAGAGGTGGAGGGCGTGATAGCACTTAATGGTAAACTAGGCCTGGTCAATGGGAAGCCAGAGGAAATTGGAGATCCTGACATGTAAATTGCCTGTCTGACCTGGGTATCGGTCGATCTATCTGGTAACTGGTTTTCTCCAACGTATCTGTCAGGATAGCTGCCACTCCGAGTTTGACAGTTTTATCTGCTAAAGTGAATAATTAGAGGTTTTGGGGCCAAAATGATCTCAACCCAGCCTCAGACTTTAAATGGGCAAGAAGCCCAGCTTGTTCAGGGGGCTCGGGTATGGTTCAAGATAAAAATGCACATTAGCAAATGTTCAAAACCCGTAATGTTTTCGTTAAACAGACCTTTTTGACAAGGAATTTTAGTCATTCAGTCTGTTTTTCTTAATAAAATAAGATAAGCAAAAAATATTGTTTTTGATTTGGTCGCACCAGGACGTTGCAGGGTAAAAATGGGGGACTGCTATTTTTGGTGAAACATGAGGGCGACTACAAAGGTAGGTCAAAATAGCTGATAAGTCACGGTGATATGGACAAAATTTCAAAGCTGTGTACATGAGTTTATGTGAATCGGTTGAATTTATTTGAACCGTTATGATTATAACTTTACAACTTTATGGAGGGACTGAAACCTTTCATATCACCATGATGTCATGGAATAGACAAAACCCTTTTTCACTGACTGAAACAAAACATGATAATGATGAGTAACTGATTAAAAAGTCGTAACATTGTTCACAGGTCAGGATAAATACTAAATAAATACTAAACCCATATGAATGGGTCAAACATAGGTTCAAAATCCAGCAGGCCCTCATCAACATTTCCATCTATGAAAGTTGACCTCTGGAAATCTTGAGCTGCCTGATTTGATTTCAAGCCCGACCCCAGAAACGGCATCTGTGAATTTATCCTTTTCAAAGAGTTGTTTCATCTTTTTTTTTTATTGCACATCTGTGACCTTGAGAAGATGAGATCTGTAAAATTGTATATGTGTTAGCACATCTGCTCAGATATCCAGTTTCAACCAGAAAAACACAAAAGGTTGGAGGCAAGATGTCATCATCACGAGTTTTAATGCTGTCTCATTTAAATCAACTCCGGTGTGAAGCAACAGATGAAGCAGCTCATCTGAGGAATTCTTCAATCTATCTGCCCCAGATTGCTCATGCCATGTCGATTCCATAAACATTACAATTCCGTAACTGAGAATCCCAGGAATCATCTGGTTTCCGTTGGCAACCACATGCTGCAATGCTGAAATCAAACGTTTGGAGGAAATCACAGATGATGTCATGTCAATTCACGAGTGAGTTAATAATGATTTTTCCACAACCACAGCTGGATGTGTCTTCAGGCCTAATATTCCTGCTTCTCTGTCTGACCTGCAGATCATTTATTGATCTTACTCTTATATGCTTTAAACTCTCCTTCTTTCTCTCTCTCACACCCAAGCTCTTCTCATAGGGGTTAATTAATAATTCAGTCCTTACTGATAGATTGCCCACAGGGGGCATTTTTTTGTCTGACTAGTTGGATGTGAATGTGTTGTGTTGTGATCAGAGCAGCCATGTTTTGAGGGGAATTATTGCAACTGTTTTACAGCAGTCTATGGGGGGGAGCACATACTTGCAGGTTCAGTTTTCCATTTCTCAGAGGGATATTTATGGCTTGCATCAGCTGCGCCGTGTGAATGATGTAAGGACAGAGTGTCTCTCAGCCCTCAAATAGCTGTGGAAAGAATAAAAGTGAGCTGGTGCAGAGTTACATGGTTACATCTGCTGATAACCTTTAGTGCACTATTAAAATACCTAAAAACAAAATTTTCTAGGGTGGACTACGGCACAATTTTTGGCTTGGTCAAAAGAAATGGCTTCCATTGTGACTTGGTACCATTGCATTTTGCATGGCTGCAATAACGTACTAACACAGCTCTGTACATGTGGCCTGCAAAAGAAAAGACCTCCAGACCAGGCTGATTAAAAGGAAGGCTAGCCGTGCAGTTGCAAATGTCTTGCTATTAATGTGATCCGAGTATGCAAATCGTATTCGCACAGGATCATTTATAAGAAGATGGATCGGCTTCACGGTCGTTACGCGTGTCAGCTGAATACCACATGAGAAAGCCATCATTGTCACTTTAATACTACATGAAATTGCTGTAGCTCGTGGCTGTGCAGTCATGTAATCTCCCTGCTTGTTTAGAACACTGCATTCAACATATTTTCCAATGTCCTTCGGCCTATTGACAAACTTCTGGGGGGTATCGGGTTTCTGTCGGCCCCCTACCAACCAAACGTCTGAGCGCAGCAACTTTAATTGCTGCCTTCTCAAGTGAGGGAGCAGCTGCACTCTGAACCTGAGCCAGGAGCACAGGTGTCTGTGTCCATCAGTACACACACACACACACACACACACACACACACACACACACACACACACACGCTCTTCCAGTCTATGTTCCAGCTGCAGTTGCAGCCGCTTCATATTCACTTTCTTTTTCTTTTTTACCTCTTCTTGTACATTGAGGAATATAATTCAGTAATGGTTTTACGATGTTTAAATTAGTAACAAATCGAAAGCTCCTTCTTTATGTGTTCCATAAAACTGAATCCTCTCAGTGAACCACCCTCAGACAAATGCTCATTGATTTAAAATGTCTTGATGGTAGTGTGAGTAATCTCCATAATCTCCCATGGGAGGTGTAGTGACTGTATGCCTGACAATTTTCCTATTCATCACACCAACGGGTGAACCTATGTCTGGAATAATGGAAATTACTGTTTTCCTTGATTTCCCCTTTTTACCTGTTAGCAAGATTACACCAAAACCATCAGACAAGTTGTCTTCAGACTGGGGATATGACTTTAAAAAGAACTTATTACATTTTAGAATGGATACAGATTTCATGGAATTTCACTTTCCGTATCAAATAGGGACAGGTCATTTTTAGCATTTCCATTTTTACTCATCCATTACTTGAAGGATTACCATTAAACTGGGTGGAAGGGTGGGACATGTCCCATGGAGGAATTCATTTCATTTTGGAGCAGATGAATGACCATTTTGAACTTTTCCGGTATATTTTTTCATATACATAAAAAACTTAATGGGTTTTCTTCAAATGATGAAAAAGGGACAAAACCTGAGGACAGCTGTCTTAATTGTTCTCACGTAGTGTGATTAGCAGCAGAGTTTCATTTAAGAGGCACTGTTGGGCCTTTGTGAAAGTATGTACTTTGTTCCAGTTGTGGGTAAAATAACAAGGTGTTATAGTTCAGTACAAGCAGTGAAAAGGCTGCTGTAGTTTGCTGTAGTCAAGCTCATTGTCATTATGCCAGGTTGTTCCCCTTTCAGGGTATGTCACTCATTTTCATTCACAGTTGTTTTTCACCAACTTTTAAGTTCTTTCCAAATTAAAGAAATGTTCTTTCCCAATTGCTTTCACTCAGTGCAAATCAAAGGCAATACTTGAACTTGGCTGTAATGGAAATTCTTGGAATGCCTCTGGGAATGCATTTCTTCCTATTTTTAGCCTTCTTTTCTGTTTTCATTCAAGGCAGGTACGCCTTTGTCTTCATTGGGGTGCGGGGTACTTTTTCAGTCTCAGCTGTCATCAGTTTACGGAGCATATTACCTCACCACTCATGCGAGTGTTTATGTTTAATGTGCAGAATCATAGTCGCAAGCATGATAGCTAAGCTGAATATTTATTGAACTGCTGAGTCTTGGGCGCTTTTGATGAGCTAACATTTTCAGGGATTTGTGACTCCAGAATAATCTAAGTTGAGTGTTTTTATTTTTCCATAAATCCTTGCTTTTGTTGACTTATCTCACTTTGAACCCTTTGTGCCTTTACTATCTGCTTTCTTTTACCCAGTTAGGGAACCTGAGTAATCCCTTACTAAACATTATTCAGCGTCTCTGCATAGTAAAATACACAATGGAAAGCGTAGCATGTAGAAAGGCATTAAGATCCACCTGTTTGTAACCAGAATCCAGACCTTTGCTCTGATTTGTCTGATGTCTACATGACAGCCCAGAATGGATGATGTCACTCTTCTGTAAGTGAAACTAGTCGATGACTTACCTGTGCTGATGAGACAGGAAAAGCCATTCCAGTAAATTATGTGCTTATTTGTAACATATGGTTCCTGTCTGCAGCTCACAAGAGTTCTTTTCATAGTCTGAAGTCACATCTGCAGTAAATCATATGCTGATGACTGATGACATCATGATGACCTATAATGCCTGTTCCTGATAGTGTTGAGTGAAATATTTCCCTGGCTTGTCAGACACAGACACTGAGTCCCCCCGACTTGATCATTAAGTGGTCTTAAGAGACTTGACTTGCCTTTTTTGTGATTGCATTTCCTGTGTTTTGTTGGGAATTTCTGATATGTCAAGATAACAGAAAGTAATGAAATCACACAATAAAAAAGTTGAATACTTTTGAGACCATGACCTGCCAACTTGGTTAACAAAACAAAAGTTTTACATTGCAGAATTGAAATGTCAGTTCAATATTTTTTGACTGATTAAAGGTTTATGTTCTTTTAGACTTCTATAAGTGCCTGTAACTTCTATCTGGTGCTCTTCCTGTGTTTTTTTCTCCAGCTGACCCCAGGAGGGAAGGCAGCTCAGGCTGGTGTCGGGGTGGGCGATTGGGTGGTGTCTATCAATGACTCTAATGCAGAGGACATGACCCATGTGGAGGCACAGAACAAGATTAGAGCAGCAACAGACTCCCTCACCCTCACCCTCAGCAAGTAAGTCATCTGGCAATGCATGATGCAAAAAACCCCCTGCATGATCACTCACCCTCCTTTTTTATCTCGATCAGTCGGAGCCACATAAATCACCAAAAAGCATATCCTCCTTCATTCTTTAGAGAGATAGAATACCTTAATGTCCTTGAAATTTGTCTCTGTACCACAGATAGTTGCAAAACACATTGGTATTCAAGTTATCACCACACACATTGCATTATTTCATGCCTTCTTTGAGTTAGATTGATTTTTGGCTGAGATTTAGGCTTGAATTTCTTTTTACTCATAAGTCACAGTTCCAATACTAAATGCTGTCATAATGTAATTATTTTTGCTGGTGACGGTTTAAATCATTTTCCTTTCTTTGTCTATTACAATAGTTATATATCATACAGACTTTTGTGGATTTTGGTGAAAAGTTAGCTTAAGTAAGAAGCAGTGTTTCTGGACACTGAGATGTTTTTGTAACCAGTTTTCCTGGATTCCTGGTGTAACCTGCAATTTTCATGAAGACTTACCAAATCATTCAAGATGCCACATTTTCTCCACTAAACTTTTAATACTCATTCTTCAATTTGTTTTTATCAGAATTCTTCCCATCTCAAGAGCATTTAGGTAGTTTGTTCTGAATTTGTAACGCTGTGACCTGAAATAGATTGCAGCCACATTTAATAGATAGATACCGTACAGTTTGGAGTAGCTCAGTCCACGAGTACTTGTGGACAAGTGTAGAGAGTGGACTGGTACCTGGAGAGATGTCAAATTGGCACTGCAGAGGTGCCCTTGAGCAAAGTACTGAAACCCCCCCCCCCAAACTGCTGTCAATCACTTCACCATCTCTCTCCACAGTTGCATGTCTGTAGGCCGTGTGTGTGTGTGTGTGTGTGTGTGTGTGTGTGTGTGTGTGTGTGTGTGTGTCTGCGTGCGCACGCTCTCTGGCTTATGTGTGTAATATACGTATATTCTAGAGTGTAAAAACAATTGCCCCACTGGGGATTAATAATGTGTAATAATTCTTCTTTATAAACTAACTGGCTGCCTTAACTTATGCTTGGTTTGCACAAGCAGAATAAAACTTCTTTTCCTTTCGGCTTTTCCCTTCAGGGGTCGCCACAGTGAATCAGTTGCCTCCGTATAACCCTGTCTTTCCCAATTGCTCTTCTCTCACACCAACTACCTTCATGTCCTCTTTCACTACATCCATAAACCTCCTCTTTGGTCTTCCTCTAGGCCTCCTGCCTGGCAGTTCAAAACTCAGCATCCTTCTACCAATATATTCACTATCTCTCCTCTGGACATGTCCAAACCATCTCAGTCTGGCCTCTCTGACTTTATCTCCAAAACCTCTAACATGTGCTGTCCCTCTGATGTACTCATTCCTGATTCTATCCTTCCTGGTCACTCCCAGAGAGAACCTCAGCATCTTCATCTCTGCTACCTCCAGCTCTGCCTCCTGTCTTTTCCTCAGTGACACTGTCTCTAGACCAAACAACATCGCTGGTCTCACCACAGTTTTGTACACCTTTCCTTTTTTAGCTGAAACTCTTCTATCACACATCACACCTGACACTTTCCTCCACCCGTTCCATCCTGCCTGTACACGCTTCTTCACCTCTTTTCCACACTCTCCATCGCTCTGGACTGTTGACCCTAAGTACTTAAAATTCTCCACCTTCTTGATCTCTTCTCCTGGTAACCTCACTCTTCCACTTGGGTCCCTCTCATTCACACACATGTAGTCTGTCTTACTGCGGCTAACCTTCATTCCTCTCCTTTCCAGGACAAAACTCCACCTCTCTAGCTTCTCCTCCACCTGTTCCCTGCTCTTACAAGCAGAATAAATGCTGTCCAATATTAAAATATTTCAGTGATTGTGTTTTGTTGCTTTTTTCAAATTTTCTTGAAGATACCCAGTGTCTCTATTCCTGATAGTTTAATATTACCATGATAATCTGGTTCTGTCATCCTCTGGATGAGAGACCAGCCCTAGGTAGTCCACAACATTATATGAAGGTTCAGCAATTTTCCATCAAATGAAAGCACTTTGTTTTGAAGAATGAGTTGGGAAAAATCAATGTCTTTAATTTGCTCGACTCACTTTAATTATCGTTGGATAACCTTCACACAGGGTGTATATTTACTCACATAACTTACGCCACAAATTCTTGACTGCTAAATTATTTGGAGTACAAGCTAAAGTGTTTCATCAGGAATGTAATTATAAGAAATAAGGTTCCTCTGATATGTCATTCACTGGCACTAGATATTGCATCAGGGTGCCAACATTTCAAATTATAACACACATTAATGTCTTTGGAGACATTTTTTATTGTACTATTTTGCCGTAAAACAGGAAGGTTTATGTCAAGTCATCGTGTCTCATTTTGATTTTGTGATGCTCAAAGGTAAAGAGGTTGTGTTTACAGCTGTAACACCTCTATTTTCACATCGCCTTTATTACTTGTAGCCTGTCCAGAGACTCGACCGTTATGAAACATCTTCTTTGTTCATTAATTGTATTGAGAATCAAAACAGCTGCAGGTTATTTAAGACTTTTCCAGAAGACAAGCCAGAACATAAATTGTTACATTCAGCTTTGGAGATCAAGGTGGAGATTTGCTTCATATTGTTCTCCATATGCCCGGCTCCTTTCACATTCATGTAGTTTACAGCTATCTCTGCACACATCTCTAAATCTAGGGGGTCTTACCAGTTCATGTTTCTCTGCCAAACATTAGCTGCTTCTCATATGTGAGGATTTGGTGCTTTTCTTTGTCAAAAATGATAAGTGACTGGATATTTTCTGCTTTGGACTCCTAGTCAGACAAAAAAGACAACTTTATTTGGAAATGCTGGAAATTGTAAGAATATTTTCCCATTTTTTTTGGACATGGGCACATTAATCAGTAGAAAAAAAAAGTACTATAGTACAGCCTAAATTGATATAACCGATGAGAAAAAAAAACACTAAGTAGAGAGAAGAAGACAAGCAGGAATGATCGTGGGTGGATGGAGGGTGAGGATGTTAAACCGCCGGGATCAAAAGCAGATTTGAAAGTACCAAAAGATATCTGAAAAGATCAAGATCTTGCTGGCATGTAGTTTTTTCTGCAGATAGTGGTCACACTAGATTTTAACCTCCTAAATCCCTCAAATGGGTGCATGTTTTGGAGTAAGAATAAAAAAGATGGATGGAAAATGAACATTCATTTCTCATACTGTAGGGTGCTGTGATTATTTCCTTTTGAGGTATATATTGTATACCATCAAGTTGGCCGACCATATTTTTCTTGTAAGGACATAAACAGAAAATGAAAGGCAGAAAAATCGTTCCTGTGCATTTAATTTCCACACATATTCATCACAAAGCAACATAAAAAAATAGAACAAATATCATATATTTACCTCCATAAATGTCACTGATTTTAAAAAATAATTGCCTGTTTCAACAATGGAAGACAGGAAAAACAATGCTTTTCCACTGGTAATCAGATTTATTGGTAACATGTGATTATATCAAGATCAGTTATGAAAAGAGCATCAAGTTCACTCCTCGTCAAGCCAGGATGGAGTGAGATTCAACACTTTGTGAAGCACGTGATTGAAAAAAGGAAATTACCTCGTAGGTTCGACAATGCTTTAAGCCAATATAGGTCCTTTTGCAAATCATTACATCCTTTTTTATGGCTTTTGCCAGGTTTTTTGCAATCAGATATGTCTGATGTTGGAAGAAAAGCAAACATTTCTTTTCTGAAACACTTCCCAGAGGAACACGATTGTCAATTTTATTTATTCATGCCTTGGCTGTCATCCAAATTTTCTTTTACATCTATAAAGGAGGGCAGCTGCGCGATCATGAGATATGGTCCATTGCTTAGTTTAGAGCCTCATTTTGTTCGACACAAGTGATCATCCTCTGTCATTTTAAGGTTATAGTTTAGATTTATCCAGATTATTGTGGAGGGAGCGGAATATAGTGAATCTGGAGAGTGGGCAGGAGGTTGTGTTGCACCTACAGGAACACACATGGTCCACATTTCAAAGCATGCTGTCACAGATTTGCCTAGAGGGCTGTGAGCTGTGTGCAAAGCTAAATGCAGAATCAAGGACATTTTTCTTCATTGCAGAAATTTCTGATTTTATCTAACATCAGCTTGAAAAAAACTACGCATGCATCAGCTATAATAAGTGACCCATGAAATGCGGCAGGCAGGAAATGATCTCAGAGCATGGATATTCAGTTTCAGCACAGCTCAGACTTGCTCCAAACAAGCTCATTTATTCCAAGAAAAGGTGACTTAATCAGCCTCATTTTTCATGAGAGGCTGCCAAAACAAATACAGTGCACAGCAGCTGTCACACACATTCCTTAAATGAATATCTCAGTCAAATTGTAAGTTAACATTAACCGAAACGTAGAGCATCAAGTTTGCTTGTCTTTCCAAGAAACGTGACATGCACAGACATGTCTGTTTCCCCTCTCTTTGCTTGTCTCCATGTCTGTTGAACCCTGCTGTCATCACTCTTTAGTGTCTCTCTATCAGTGGTTGAGCAGATACCAACCAGCGGTTACTCATTTGTCATTGTTAGAGGAAGCTTCCATCGCTTTGTTTGTGTGCGACAATGGGCTTCTGCAAGGCAGAGTTATTCTTCCTTGTAGCTTTGTGTTGCGTGCAAACATTCATCAGGTGCCGGTAGTGGTTTATATTTACACTTTTTGTGAGCCAGCAGCAATGTAAAGCTGGGTGTCTCCATGTTTTAATGCGTAAAGACATTTTAATGAACTGTCTGGTGCCTCTTGCCAGTCAGGGAAGGCGCTGCAGTAATGCGAATCCAGGGATTAGACTTAAGAAGTGTATAGCGCTGTGGCACTTGTGGTATTCTCATCCTACTGGATGAATCTGCAGGCAGTGGGATGCAGGGAGGGTTTGGTGTTTTCTAATGACACCACCGAGAAAATATCGACCATTTCCTGACGCAGTCCTTCTTCTCCCATCACCTCTATCGCTGGTAGCATCTGTGCTGATATTCTTTACTGTTGAGATATGAGCCTAAGAGGATTGTGTGCTTTTACTCCATGGATTTCACTGTAATGCTTTCTCAAGCAAACAAGTCTAGTTCAATCTAGACACCAGAGCCACATGTGGAGCACAAATGAATCCAACAGTGCAATTTGCAGGGCTCCCTCTTGCTTCAGCACTTTTAGCTTTCTGATGCATCCGATGACATTGATCTAATAATAAGATGTCAGTAAATTACTTATTGAGTGCTTGTATCTGTATAGGGTAAACCATACATGTATCATATGTGATTCCAGCAATTTACTTGTACAGATGTAATCAGATTACTGTCATTTTAAGGACAATTTACCTGAATGCATAATTAACCAGCATAATTGTGTGTGTGAATTATGTTGCTTTGCAGTATTTCTTTTTGTTAATTTGAATAAAAATTTAAATCACACTTAAGTACTTAAGTAAATTGCTCTGTCTATATAAAGGACAACTATGCCTTTCCACTGAGATGTTGTAGACTTATTCGAATATGTTAATCCCCTATAATGCATATAAAATTGGTGAGTCAGATTATTGTGTGTGCTTACGACTGTCCCTGTTTCTCCTTTTCACAGAGCTTTCAAAGCGGGTGAAGACCAGAAGGTACGACTACATTTGTCCCACACATTTAACTCTCCTTTGTGTGAACACTTTGGCATGGTCTGCTACTGGACTGTAGTAATACTGATTATTACACCTTTTAAACGTTGCTCACAATTGGCATCAACAGTGTTATGATTTGTGTGTGACCTGAGTCACCTGTCCTCACAGTCCTTTAGCGGAACGAGTCGCCAGATGAGTAGCTTGCTTGATTGAGTGAATATTGTGTTTGGAATTTTCCCTTTTGGTATGTTTTGTGAGGCCCTGTACAATCCCAGAGTCACTATATCTGCACTTCACCACTAGATCAACCCAGATTCATTGTTAGTAGCCTCAAGAGCACAACTGACTTGAACAGCCCGATGATCATGAACTCCTTTGTGCTGCACTGTTTTAAGAAAAGCAGCGGGGACATTAAGTCGGTGTTCCATTTCAGTGGGTGCTCTTTTGCAGTTCATGCATAATGCTCAATGTGAAATCTCACTAGTGAGACATGTCAGTCAAACATGACAACATTGTCACTTTGAGAATCTTACCAGAAATGGCAGATTACTTTAGCTGCTCTGTGACAGACTGCCAACACAAATAGAATGGTTCACACTTCTTAAGCGCTTCTTTGCGTGCGGAGAAAATCCAGCAGGCTTTGACAGAGCAGCTGTTACAGGCTGGAATAATCATTTTCTACCAGGAAATATTTGGCCAAACTGGAAGCTCTCTTAACATAAAGCTTGGGATTATGCAATTCCTAAAGGAACTTAACTTTTTTACTGTGTGTCAGAAATGTCTCACTGCATGTTGTGCACTGTGCTGCATTGTCTTCCTCTCCCACGCCTTTGTAGGACTCACTTGGTCCAGCTTCTGTTCAGCCAAAGTACTCCTTTGCTCCCAGCACAACAATTAACAAGATGGCCAGGCCATTTTCAGCAGGGGGTGGGAGTGAAAGCTCAGGACCTCCTATTAGACCTGTGGCCTACTCGCCTAAAATTAACACCCTGCGCTCACAGGGCAGAGCCGGCATGCAGCAGCCACAGAATGGGTAGGTGGAGAAATAAATATTCTTACCTTTGACCTTTGTTAACTTTGCTTTAAAGATATTCTTCTTTCTGGTTAAAGAGAAAACTGCTTTAGGTTGACCATACTGTATTTTACCAAGCTAAGCAAATGAGAATAGCAGGTTTTTCCCATAAAAGATGACCTTAATGAATAAACACCGACCTGCTGCTGAGAACAACTTCATTACTGCCTTTTTTGTCAACAGTTTAACAGAAATGATTGCAGACATTTGTCAACTTTAGTACAAAGTTGTGTTTTTTTTAATGCACCGATGGTAGTAAGTCTCTATTGTAATTGGCCATGATAGACGGAGGCAGCGGAGTAATTTAGAGGGAACAGGAGGAGTTTGTCAGCCTTTTGTCAAAACAGACCCAATTAATATTGCCAACTATTATCATAGATCAGACAGCAAACACTTTGTTAGCCCAGCAGGGTGTGTAGATGTTGTACTGAAGATCTGACTGATTTTTTTTCTTCTCATCTTACTCTCTTTGCTCCCATCATGCTCACTAAAAGAGAGTGTGTGCAAGAGAAATGGACAAACAATAAAAAGATAGATTAATGGTAAATGGAAAATACATAATGACATTCACACTTTGTTTTGAAACAATCCGTCATAGTTCTGTTTTGTTTTTATTGGAGTCATTTCTCTCTCTTACATAGGTCAGGTGTCTAAACTCCAACGAGACATTTCATTTTACTTCTCCCTTGTGTTTATTTCATTTTGTGGTGACGTCACCAGAAACTTGTATACATTCTCAAATTTATTTTTCAAAAGAGTCCGTCTTTCTCTCTGCTTTGACCGTAATGCAGAAATTATAGGTCCATTGCTGCAGTGATGATAGAAAGTCTTCATCATGGTGCAATTTTTTTTAATCTAACCACAGTTGGCATAAAATTTATGAAAAACATCTTTTCTTTGCTGAAAGTTAAAGTGATGTCATACCAGATCTAAGAGTGAAGGCCCTCTTCTATATTGACCTTCAATTATCATTTGGATCTGTTGTGTGGGGAAAGGGAACCTTGCTTTTAAAGCTGCTGTCATCTTTGATGTGTATCAAGATAAAGTTCATGTTTTCTTGACCACTTTGTGAGGATTCTAGGAATGGATCTTGAAAGTAGCAGTGTGGCTTGAATGGGTTTTTAACAGTAGACCATTTGGAATCCTATAATTTGGATCATAGTAGCGGCTTTACCGCTTCCAGTGGTGACTTTCTGTTCTTAGCCTTGCTCCTAAATTGTATCGTGTTCTCACACAGCTTTTCCTGCTCTTCCGCTGCATCATTGAGGCGGCTTTGCTCTCCTTCTTGAGAGAGGGTTCACATGGTTGAGAAGTTTCTGTGCAGATGGACGAAAAACATGTTACAACTCTGTGAAGACTTGAGCCTAATTGTATCTGCCAGCTGCCTATTGATGAAGACATTGTTGTTTTTCTCCTGAGAGCAAACGGTTCAATGCAGACGGCGTCTGTCTAATGTGTTGAGGCTCGCCGTGTTGAAACAGGTTTCAGGTGATGACGTTTGCGCAGCGCTAACACTGACATCATGATTCATCCTACTGCATATCTGCATAAAATAAGCGAGACTTGAATGGAAAAGTAAGAAATATTGTAGGTCAATGCCACAGCCAGATACATGGTTGCGAAAGCGTTCATTCTCATTCATGAGAGCAATGTTGGTCAAAGGACTTGTTCCACATCAACTAGATCATTTTGGGTCAAGGCAACAAAAGACTAAGAACTAAACAATGGGTTCTTTCTCTCACAGAGACACTAACAGCATGTCGAGTGCCGCTGCTTGGATGTTTTCTTTGTCTGACAGTCCTTTTGGAATTCTGTTGTGTGCAACTGGTGTCATATATTGACATGTTGTGGTTTCCCCTCTTTAAAATTCTCAGCTGAACTCTGACCTCTTCTGTTTCTTTTTCTCTTTTTTTCCTGCTGCAGATGGAAACTCTTGACAAGTTAGTATATTTATTTAATTCATTCACAGTCCAGTGCAAATAATGTTGGCTTGTTTGCCTTTCATTCCATTTCTAGATAATTACAGAGGTTTCAACCTTTGTCTTGTGTACTCTTTAAATACTTGCAGCGTGTGCTTGAACCTCCTTTGGGTTTCATGTGTTTACTACTCATGACCAAGTGTTCTTCACATGGCAGTTAATAACAATTTAACGTTTCTCAATATTTTACATAGAGACTGTTCAAAATAAGAATTGATCAATATATACTTTAGTGCATTGATTGATTTTGTAACCCTTTGTAACTCCTTGTGGGTTGGGTAAAAACTGCTCTGCAATGGTTAATGCAAGCATCTGTTGTAACTTGTGTAAATGAAACAATTTCCTCCAAAAGAAACTAGTGACATAACATTTAAAAGCTTTTTGCTTGGCAAACCCTTTTCTGTTATCTGAGTTCCTTCTGTAAATGCCATACAAGCTGTCTTCCTTTCATCTCTGATCTGTTGTGCAGGGGTGAAGCGACTTACTATGATATGTACGAACAGTCAAAGTAAGCGGCAGCTGCATGCATGCTGGTTTGCCAACTTAGTGGGTGAATGTGACAAGAGAGACGAGCTGATGCTTGTGGAGAAATTCTCAGAGATGCTAATTCATTAGCACTCATTCCATCTTTCATTACCCACTTGATTCTTGATAAATACGCGCCGCATTTAACCTTCAATGGTGTTGAAGTGGTGTGCTGAGTGAAAAGTCTTTTTTTTCTTCTGCTGCTTGGGTTGTTTATCAAATCAAATTCAATATGAAGTAAAATATTTACACATAATGTAGTCCAACAGAATTTTCCCATTGACTTTAGTGACAGTTAAAAATATGATCTCTAATGTGGTAATGCTCATTTATGAGCATCTATAGTGCACCCAGGAGAAATCTTGGTAATGGGTATCCATTAGCTCCTTATTGCGTGAATGTGATGCTCACCATTAGATGTTGCATGATTTGTTCTGGATGTCCTCTAGTCTCAAGGTTACTTGATTTACTGTAGTTGGGTTGGTGTAAATGGGTATTCCCTAAATGGGGTTGTGTTAACCTGCACCTGCCCTGTGCTGCTGCCGGGTGTGTGTGCAGGCACAGCCTCAGGGTGGAGAACCTGCCCTGTTTTATCCCCAATGACCGCAGCAAGAAGAGGCTGATCCAGGATACTGAGGACTGGCAGCCTCGGACCGGCACCACCCAGTCCCGCTCCTTCCGCATCCTGGCCCAGCTCACAGGCACCGACTTCAGTAAGTCGGGGACCAGACCTGACATGCTCAGAGGAGTGGCGGGTTTAGGGGTGGGTTTCTCTGGACTTAGAAATGGTGGATGGGTGTTACCGAGCAGCTGATCTGATGGGATCTGTGAGGCATTCTGAAATGCTGGATAACGGTGGGGGTCCATATTTCAGCTGTGAAGGGGGGCTTTAACTGCCTGCTGTCTTCACTGACATCTGTTTGGTCTCAAAGCACAACCGATCTGACAAACTGGTCGATCTGACTGCTCATCTCTGCATTGTTTATTATCAGAGAGGTTGTGTAGGAACAGCGGCGTTTAAAATAATGTTGTGTTTAGTAATGTAGTTGGTTTGTGATCAGTCGTGTGTGTTCTATCGGTACGACATGCTGATGTGTGTCTCTCCTGGATCTCTCAGTGCAGGACCCAGATGATGAAAACATGAAGAAGTCCAGGTAAAGACTTGAGTGTAGATAATGTTTGTGCTGCCTTGTTGATCGTCTGTTTGTCCGTTCGTGTGTTAAAAACATCAGTTTGACTCACCATTTAAAAAATGTTTTAGATTAGGTATTTTATTTGTTCCTTGATCCAGCGATCCATTTCTAACTCTAGCATGTGTGTTGTGAGACATAAGTTCATAATATTTCAAATATCAAACTCTTCTTTTTTAGTTGTTATTCACCCTCCAAACCTCTCAGTCTTTGCTGCTAATTCATTGTCTTCCCTACAATCTATCCCCTTCCTTTCTATCTCTGTTTCACATCTCTTGCCATCAGGGAAAAGTTCCTCACTGAGATTCAGAGTCCCCGCTATGCCCGTCTGAGGGACTGGCACCATGACAGGTCTGCTCGTGCCCTCAATATCAAATCCTGAGCGACATCCTGGATGCCACGGGACGCAGAACCTGCTAGTGATAGCCACACTGCAACGACTGTGACAAAGACGATGAAGATAACCGGCCGAACAATGGCAGTTAGCAAAGTCACCTTTCAGTTTACAGATGGGGGTGATGAAGAAGTTTTTGGGAAAAAAGAAAAACAAACTGAAAAAAAAAATAGAGGAAATGTAGCTTAGATGACAAATACCAAAGTGGAACCTTGCATACTGAGCCGAAGTACAAGAACTCCCTCTTTCTGGCTTGATGATTGTTGACGACGCTGTGGACCACCACGTCTGTAGCCCTACTTTCCATATCACACTTTGCTATTTGGTGGGAAGGGCCTCTGTGTTCCTTATCCTCCTATGAGGTCAAACCTTCTCTCTCTCTCTCTCTCTCTCTGCCTGTTTCCATTTATTGAGTTCTTCATCCCTTTAGAGTTTTCATTTCTGATCTCCCCATCTCATATTCTTCTCTAACCATTGCAAAAGAAAAGGAAGATTAATCTGTACTTTTGTTTTTTTCTGCTGTCATCAAAAATATAAAACGTCTGAAAAAGCAATCTCCCGCTTCCCTGTCCTTCTGTGTTTCCTTTCTTTGACTTATTTCACCATTCAAGCTTAAAAGGCTGCATCTCTCGTATAGTTATTATTTATCTGACTTCGCCTTCTTTAGCTGAGTCACAAGAACTTCTCTGCTTACCTGAAGAAAACTGATTACAGGGAAGGAGAGGTTTTCTTCTGTATCCTTGCTGTTCTGAATTAATAACGGACCCTTTTCAAAGATCAGGGTTCAAGGTTACTTTTGTTGCCTCTGAGAGGAAATTGTTGTGCATTCAGGCATAAAAGCAGCAAATAGGCACACATGAGGTATACAATCATAAAATGCAAGGGAGCACAGTGAGAACGTACAGTCTTTAGTCTGTTTCACTCGCCTGATATTAATATATCCATGAACATTTAAACCCTAATTAAATAACCACCATTAGCATAACTGCTATTCATCTGAGTGCACTGCAGCACAGTGACCTTCATCAGAGAGAAAGGGAGATCCTTCAAAACAAAATGCAAATGTGTTGATGATAAAGCAGTAGGCATTACCTTGATTTAGAGAAGTAGAAGAGAAACCTCCTTATATCTACGTTTTCTATTTGCAATGCTTGAACCACCAGTCATAGTGAACAAGTAAAGAAAATGACTAAACACTAAGCCAAAGAGGTGTGGTTGTATTTGACAGGAAAAATATCAGCAGCAGAGGCGTGGGAATCAAAGAATGATAAAATGTTCGGTATAACATACATACATATAACAGCATTGATTCATTCATTTGTAAAGTTATTGTTTGTTAGTATAATTTACCTTGTACCAAATAATGAGGATGACAAGAAGTGCGTGTTGCACACGTAAGAACAGTGATTCCTGTCCCTGTGCTCTCAGAGATGTGTCACAGTGTGACACTTCATCATTTGTCAGATTCAGCCCGATGCAGAGCTCCAAAGCCTTTGGCTTCCTCAGTGAGGAGGGTGACACATGTCAGAGGCTTCCTTCTCCATGTGAAATCAAAACCTGCTCCTCTCTGCAACAAACTTCCCCTTTTCCTCAAATTGAGGCATCCCACAGGAGAAGGAAGGCAAAAACAAAAGTAGAAAGATGGTAAATCTGAAATCTGAGGTGTGAAAATGTACCCAAAATGTCAAGAAATGTTCCATGGGGTGTTGATCTGCTGCATGTCCAACACTCATTGCAACAGTAATTAAAGCTCCATCCTGTCCCGTCTGTGATGCAGGAAATGTGCAGTCTCAGACTGAGCCTCTCACTAAGCAGGCTGGGGGGAGGAAGGTGTTGAAAGCAGTGAAAATGTCAAGTTAACATCATCCAGGTTGCTCCAGGTGGGAATACGATGCTGTAGAGGCTGCACTCTAATTTACACCTGCAACCTTCACCAGAGCGAGGTGCACTCAAACAACCCTCAAAGGTGTGTGAGGACCTGGTGCTGCTGGTCCGGAGTCATGTAGGGCGTGCGTCCGGGGCTGCTCTTGTTTACCAGGATGTTCTTTGAGGGTTGTTAGGGGTCCCTGAAGGCAGGCCGGCCAGTGTGTGTGGGATGGAGGGTGGCTGACCCAGGATCTAGGTGTCTAAAGGGCTGAAACTGGTTTGGTCTGCCTGTGTTTGACACAAATACCAAAGAACTGCCTCATGTAGCCTCCTCTCTCCCCTTTAGCCCAGCATGAGGGAATAACTGTCTTTAATTTAGAAAGATTCAACTTCCTCCTCATGACTACACCCGTAAGCCATCTTCTTGCTATATAGACTGTAGTCAACTTTTTTTTATATTCTTCATGTTTTTGTTTGATAGCCTCCAGTCAGAAACTTCTCCTGACGCTCTGACTTGTGTTTATTTTTTTTGACTACATGCTGATGATAATTGATAGGCAGACTTAACTGGATACGGGCGATGCTACGCAACAAGACTGTTACAGGATAACTCCTTCTTCATTTTCATCTTTGCAAAGGCAAACTTATTTCATCATCTTTCATTAGTATATTGTAGATGCCACAGTTGAAGATGTAAACATGATAGATGCCAAAGGCGGTATTATATTATTTTTTTCCCCCTCAAGATTAGACGTCTCCAGAGTTTCAATGTCTTGGCTCAGAAGTTGTTTTTCCATGTTGGTTACGGTTTGAAGATTTTCAGAGTATTGTGATGCTTGCTTTGGGTAATGGCACTTTGAAATATAGAAACAACTCTTTATTCCACAACTTCTGCACATGCAGGCTTGAAGCAAAACTCCTCTGCATCCAAATCTGAGAGCGTAGCACATCTCGGGTTTCTCGTCCTCTAACTTTGCACGTCTATCTTTTGGAGATGTGCGGGCGTGTTATTGTAGAAGCATATTGATGCGTAGCTAGAATGTCATGCAGAACACACACTGCGGTATTGGTTGCATAGTGTTGATCATTTGAACCAAATAATTGATTTTCTCTCACCAAGACTTGTGTAATCAAGTAAAATGTCCCACAAATCAATTGAAATTCTGTTCTATTTTGTGTGTTTTCTTTGACATTCTCCTGAATCTCCTTCTCGCCACAGCAGGTGAGAAACTCTTGTTGCCTGTTGAACATTATTAATAATGATGATGCTTGTGGTTCTTCACACAGAGGTTAATCTGTGACACTAGGAAATGGAGACCGTTATTTCCAGTGAAATCCTAACGTATGTTCTCAGTAGTGACCATGGTTACTGAAAGGTGTGTGCACAAACGTATGTGTGTGTGTGTGTGGCTTTCCTAATTAGCCATTTTCTCCCCACAGCGTTGAGCCAGCCTCCTCACCTGCAAAGTCCCGGGCAGCAGATGAACCAGATGGTGAGTGTCTGCTCCCGCTGATGCGTAAAAAGAACTTGAACCACATCAAGTAGAGTTTGGCTAATGGAATCTGATTCAATTTCAATACATGAGTATCAGCAGCAACAACATGACAAGCAAAACTGTTGCAATGTACATCTGGCGTGATCGTGAATATTACATAAAAGTGTCCATCTCCCATTGCGTACATATTCAAAGTCACAGCGTGGAGCGGCCACTCTAATAACAAAAAACTATCTTGTTGTTTTTTAAAAAAAAATTAAAAAATTGCCTCAGGCTCCAAGACTACAGCTGCCGCAACAGGCAGATCAGGTCCTTCCTGTCGACCGCCCTGGGTCACCGACCCTAATTTTGCAGACCGTTTTCGCCCTGACAAGACCAGCACCATTGTGACTCAGCACCAGCAGCCAGCCCATCCGACGCCCATGCAGAACCGCAGCTCCATTCTGCAGGCAGCACAGCAGCCACCAGAGCACAGTGGGAGGACCCCTGTTTGCGGTGCCTGTAACAAAATCATAAGGTGAGCCCACTGAGCCACTTCTACAGAGATACCTGTGATTCATTTTACCAGAATAAAATACTCAAAAAAAATGACAGGAAATAATTTAAGGATGTTAATAAACTCAGTGACAGGTTTATGTCAGTCTGCACAACTATCACAGTGTGGAGATAGTTTGTTTTCATCAGAGACAAGCTGTACGTTGGCTCTGCAATGATACAATCATATTTCACACATTTCAGAGATAGAAGAGAAACCTCAGTGTTTCAGTCACAAATGGTGGAGCTGTAAGGCACAAACGTTCCTCAGTGTAAACTCACATTTCTTCTGAACTGTCATTTTTTTTCCATGTTCAACTGAAAAATATGAAGCAGCTTTTGTCTCTCTGTGTGTGTGTGTGTGTGTGTTGGTGTGTGTGTGTGTGTTTTCCAGGGGTCGGTACCTGGTGGCACTGGGACGTTCTTGGCACCCGGAGGAGTTCACATGTTCACAGTGTAAAATGGTTCTGGAGGAGGGGGGCTTCTTTGAGGAAAGAGGGTCTGTTTACTGTACCAAGTGCCATGACAACAGATACGCTCCAAACTGTGCCAAGTGCAAGAAGAAGATCACAGGGGTAAGAGCTGAGTAGTTGTGTTTTACAAAATCAAAGTACAAACAGGAAACCTGGAATGGTTGTAAATGAGAAGACCCATTTGACATTACACATCTGAGGCTGTTTTCACTCCCTTATTCTCCCTTTTTCTTCCCTAATCAGGAAATCATGCATGCCTTGAAAATGACGTACCATGTTCAGTGTTTCAAGTGTGCAGCCTGTAAGACTCCCATCAGGAACCAAGCCTTTTACATGGAGGAGGGAGAACCCTACTGTGAAAAAGGTGAAAAACTGAAACACTGCAGTTAATGCATTCTGTCCTGATGACAGGTGAAAATAAAATATGAATAAAATGCTTTTGGAAATGACCCAACTAGTTCAACCCTACACTCAGGGCTACATTCCAACTTTAACATAAAACCTACAGTTTTTGAGCCAAAATCTGTTAATTTCCTACAAATTACGATGAAACTGACAGAAGTACCTTCTGCTAGAGTAGAACGTGTTAAAGGAGATAACTACATTAGTCATCCATTGTTTTACAATGACATAAATGTGGTTTTATCATTGCTCGATTCAGTGGATCAGGATCTCGTATAGTGGTCAGTGTTGTGACATAACCTCTCTGAATGAGTCACCTTACTGCTGTTGTACTGAAGGGTCTTTTACTTACGTTGCCTCACCTTATCTAAACATCCCTAAAGCATCACTTTGACAATATTATTGTGGATGAATGAAGATAGACACCTCAGAAATCTGTGTTGGTGAAGACTAAACAGAAAGTTGAGTTAAGGCAATTTTTAAAGGCCATGCCTGAGCAGAAAATATAAATCATTGACAAAAGAACAAGCGCTCTGAAAAGCCTGAGTGTACAAATTAATTGGTTCCATACTGATAATGCCAGGTTTATCTTAATTTGGACTAGGCCTCATGACCAAATGGAAGAGACATTGTGGTCGAGGTAATCAAATGTTGTTAGTGTCAATGGATGCCTTTGCTAATAAAGTGCAGTTCGGCATTTAATACCAAAGCTGTGGTGCAAACCTGCAGGCTGCAGCTATCTTAATCTAACCGATCCACAGGTTAGATTAAGATAGATCATGAGTTTACATTGAATAATGACCAGTTTGATAGGGTACAGTAAAAATGAAAGCTGTAGTTTTGCAAAGATTCTTCTCGTTTGCAAGTACGTAGTGGGAGAGGCTGCTCAGTCCTGCAGGGTGAATTTATTTAATTGCCTCCAGAATCACAAAAAACATTTACATTTATTTGTGTTTCGATTAGTCCAACGAGATGGGCCATCTCACTATTTTATTATTTTAGTGTTGCTATAGTGTTGCTTTGTCCTTATATTCTAATTATGCTGACCTTTTTCACACTGGTGGAGGTTTTTTAAATAATTAACATGTCTAGTTCTTTGTTATTTCCATATTTTTAAATTAGGCTCTTTGTGAAACATTGCATTGTTGTATTGTAGCTTTCGGCTTTGTCACGGGCTTACATCATGAATCTCATGCCACATGCATCAGCCCATCATGGAGTGATGTTTTCATCTGCTCTAATCTGTTTAGCTCTAGTTTACTTCATACTTTTCTCTATTAGATTTTATAAGTGGCGTGCGCTCTTCTACTGTTGTGTAAATTATTTAGCGGGGCGCCGTGTTTCTCTCCCGCTTCTGAGGCTGACTTGGATCGTTCCTTTATTAGAGGCGAAGCCAGAACCTGAGTACTCATACTCTGAATAATGCCTTTAGCTCTGATAAACATTGTGCTACCTCAGCATCTTTCAGGGATTGTGCAGCGCTCACCCACTCCACTCTTGAGAAGCAGCATTATAACCTGACACTTTTCCCAGAGTCCCTGTGATGAAAGAGACTGGCAAATCCAGTTAAGTATCTGGAGCAATTTCCCCTCATCCTAATCCCTCCCTCACACTCTGGAAAGGCACTGATGTACAGTGGGTGGACAAAATTACTTAAACAGCAAGTATCAAATGTGCAGAGAGAAGAGGAGTTAATGTTTGCCTTCAAAACAGCTTCATTTATCTTTATTACCATCATTTAAGTCCTAAAGTGTGTTGTCTGATATTACTTCTACTTAAGAAGAAAAGCCTCCAGTTCTTAAAAAGATGAAAGAGGTGGAAACCCATTTCACACTCTGTGCTCCAGAGCATCTTATAGATGTTAAGTGATGTTTACATACAATTATTGTGGAGGTCACGGAGGATGCTTGACCTGATCTGCGGGGCAATAAAAGCTTTTTGGAATTTATTTTGTCGAGTTACTCTGACGACTATCTCACACGTCTTTGCCCCTCTCTGTCTCTCCCATCAACTTTGTCTCTGCAGACTATGAGAAGATGTTTGGCACCAAATGTCATGGCTGTGACTTTAAGATTGATGCCGGGGATCGCTTCCTGGAGGCCTTGGGCTACAGCTGGCACGATACGTGCTTCGTCTGTGCTGTAAGTCATTTTGATTGATATGACTCCCTGTGAGGCTCTTTTTGCCCGTCTCGTCTGGTGATCCCGACCCAGTGCCACCTGAAAAACCTGCCTCCATCTTTTGGGTCTCCAGTTTTCCCTGTCACTCTCTTTTCACCTACCATGTCACCTGCAGTCTTATCTCTCCATGTCAAAACTGAAAGAGAATGCAGAGGGGTGAATAATTTGTGCTCTGGCTGGCGCAAAACTGTGTACAGTCACATTGGTAATGTTGAGGTCTGATATCTGCTCTGCCCTGGTTTCCCCGATCTGTCTGTGACTGTCTGTCTCCTTTCATCTCTCAAGCTCTGCCAGATCAACCTGGAGGGGAAGACGTTCTACTCGAAGAAGGATAAACCCCTGTGCAAAGGCCATGCCTTCGCTCCGGTGTGAGCTCCATCTTCAGAGGAAGGATGGCTCGTCTCTCTCTCGCTCTCGCTCTCCCTCTTCTTTACCTCATTCTGCCCTCCGGTCCACTTACACACTCGTCTGGGTCTCGTCTTTGCCAACTTCACACCTAGTTTAAAATTTTTCTATCCTGCGGAATTTGTTTCTGCATTGGAGGCTTAGTGTTAGCTTCACGTACTGTTACGTTACTTTGCTGTTTATTAGGGCTGAGATGAAACTGCCTGTAATGCCAAATGCTGTTCTGTATAACTGGAAGTAGTCAAGGAATTATTCATACCATCACTAACTCACGATGTATGCGTGACTTTGAGAACATCAAGTACTACATTACCCACTATACTAACCTCCTCCTTGTTCAGTCTGAAGTTGGTGTATTGCAAGTGGAGGAAGTCACTGAACCTCTAATATCCTCACACATCGCAGTAATGATCTGTTGCTGTGCATCTGCTAATGCAGAGAAGAGGTGGCCCCATTTAGGCCCACTCACCAACTCTTACTGCATGCAGTGCCTATTAACATAATAGGGGTCTAGTTGAGTAGAGAAGGTGGTGTCCCATTTCTGCTGACAGGAGCCCTGCACCACTCCACAGAAACGTTAACTGCTCATCACTTCAGTTCTGGCAAATCCAAAGCTCACACTGCATTTAATGACTAACTTTTGTGTCCTGTAATAATCCCTAATTGATCCAATTTCAATAATGACAGTGTGATTTTTTTCCCTAAAACATCTTTCTATTCAAGTAAAGTGATTTATTAAAGTTTTATCATTTGTTGGACTTTAAGTAGAAAAAAAATCTCAAAGGTTTTATGCATTGTATCCCTTATGTTACTATGATGTTGTGATTGTTCCTTAGAGTACTTTCAATACTTTGTTCAATAAGTATTTATATTGCTTCAGAATGAGTCTGCAAGTGTTTTTATAGCTGCTCAAATTTTGAAATAAATTCATCAGTACTACCGTGTTCTGAGACTGATCAATGGACTGAAAACTGATGTTTTAACTCTATATTGTGAGTCACATGTGCTTAAAGTCAACTTTTACCCAGTCAGCCTTGCTGCTGTTACAAAGATCCTAGCAATCTCTGCATTATCCTGCTGTGTGCAGAAATAATTTTACAGTATCCATTTAATCATGTAGGTCAACTGAATCAAG
Source organism: Antennarius striatus (assembly GCF_040054535.1). Taxonomy (NCBI): domain Eukaryota; kingdom Metazoa; phylum Chordata; class Actinopteri; order Lophiiformes; family Antennariidae; genus Antennarius; species Antennarius striatus. Next base: position 14,994,603 of record NC_090785.1, on the reverse strand, counting down.
TATAACATGCAAACCACTTGAACAGATCAATATCTGGACTATCTCCTGCTTCTAGTTGAATAACCGTAGAATAATGATTAATCAGTGAAAGCAGCTCCTAACTAACTCTTAACCTCACTACAGGCAGCCGATAATGTATTCTGTAAAAAAAAAAAGAACTTCTAAGAGCATAGTTTTAAGTCAGTTGGCCCATAAATGTGTCAAAGCAGTACTCCTTAAACCTGAACAGCTCAGTTTACTTCATATACTGTATATCACAGGTGACCTTGTTGGTCAAACTAAAACTGCTGTTCAAACCTTATTTTGTTCAATAGATTATGAGTTTAGATTGAATAATGACCAGTTTAATAAGGTACAGTAAAAATGAAACGTTTTGTAGGGAGATTGTTCTTTTTTGCAAGTACTGGCAGAGATGTTGCTCAGTCCTGCTGGGTGGATTCTAAACTGTTTAATTGCCTCTAGAATGAGAAATAACGTTTAGTTATTTGCGTTTCGATCAGTCCAATGAGATGTGCCATCTTATTAATGTACTTTTTGTGTTACTCTAGATTTGTCCTGGTATTCTAATCATGCTGACCTTTTTCTGAAACTCCCCAGAAAAGCGATTAACCATATTTTCCTAAATGTCAGACAATTCCTGTGAAGTAAATATTTTAGGACCAGAGTGATGTTGAGTCTTTAAAGCTTGACTAATAACATTTAGCAATCACCTTTTTAAAAATAAATCAAAAGCTCCACACGGTGATTACCAAGTAAAAAATTCAGTCCTTGAATTAACAATATATAATTTATTTACAACAGTTCAGGCTGAATTACTATACATACCTTTCTGAAATGTCATAGATATATATATATACATAAGGCCAAGTAAATACTTGAAAGCACTTAGAAACGAATTTCCAAAATTCTACCCACAAATCCATATCATTGTCCAAAATAGTACAGAAAACTTCCCTCAGAAGTTTTTCCATTGCCACAAAAATGTTGACAACAATTTACATTGACAATAAGGAACACAAAAGGTAAAAAAAAGGATTAGACAATTGCATAAGCGCTGTGGCATGTAATAAATACAGCATTTTGACTTGCAGAAAGGCAAGGAACTAAATAGAAAAACCATTCACAAGTACTGAAGTCTACTGTTCTTAGTTCAAAACGAAAACAGCTCAATCAGTGAAGGGAGAAATCTGATCACTCACACACACACATACACATACACACACTCTCACACACACACACAATGTTCTCGACACTAAATATTCATGAGTGACACAAAAAAATAACAGTAGAAATGTAACAATTTCCCCCCATACCTTCTAAACCGTTGAACAAAGTACTTGCTGCTGACGTAACACAACTGTGAGGCCAAGATTTCATCCTGAAGGGGACTGTATTAATTTCACACACACACACACACACACACACACACGCACACACAGTAATTGCAGATTTTTTTGGACAAGATAGAAGTGAAGATAGATGGTGAACATCCTGGCGGCTGGTGAACTACATTACTGAAATGTGGTCAGACAACAAATCCCAGACAATGACAAGAGTGATACGAGTTTCACACACAGTCTGACTGTACAACTGCCATGGCTCATCGAAACACACTGTGTTAACACTGGCTTGTCTGCGTCCATGGACTGACATCCTCAATTATCCTCCACACAGACCACATATAGTGATTCACTGAGCAATAGTGACTTTTTCCACTTTGTTTGTAAATGCTTACAGTTCAAGAAATAATAAGAAACATATGCAGATTAAGGACGGACAAAATATGTATAGAAACTTCCTTTAAAACAGTCTCTAAACCCATAACACTGCAAAAAGTCTTCACTGCTAGATCGCCAAAGAACAGTATATAGGCAAACACGTCACTGTTTAGACTTGACAAATGCTGCGCCACTTAAGTGTATTTTTTTGGTTTCATATTAAAATATAATGTACATTTCTTTACAAAGTGATAAAATAAAAAGACACATATTACTGCTTAAACAAACTTCGCTCAAAGACAAAAGTGAGGACATTACATAAATGATTTTGACTTTGAGTCCGCAGTTTAGAAGAGACAGTAACTGACTTATTCTTATTAGCTGAAAGAAAAATGATGTTGAAATAAGATTAAATGGATAGAGTGTGAGGATTTTAGTGGTCTCATGATATTCATAAAACTTTGGTTACCAATTCTGCTGATATACAATAAGCGAAGTGACAGCACAAGGTTGGTATACAAAAAGTATTTACATATTACACGTGACAAAGATCCATTTCAACATGAAAAGATTGATTTAAGGTGATTTCGCCATTTTATCTAAAAGGGCCTTGATCCAAGGGTTTCTTAAAGTGAAATTAAAAAGGTAACGTTTGTATTTCATGACATCTCTAAATGGAAAAAGTACAAGAATTTGGAAAACCGTGTCAGCCGATGTGTCGTGGGAACTTCAAGAACATGAAAAAATAACCACTTTCTTCCACTGCAAGAGAAGATATGTATACATTCTAAATATGTGACAATCATAAAAGAGGCTCCAGTTAATGTTAAAAGTTGAAGCCACAGGAGGACAGGCTGTACTAACTGTTTGAATAAGAAGGGATCGAATGGAAAAGGACTCTCTTTAAACTTTAAAAGACGACTTCAAATGCAACCCTGAGGCAGACGGAGGAACTATGGCTAGTTTCGGATTGCTCGCACCTTTCAAATAATAATTACTTAACTGCTGGACTTTAGAGATACTGTGTGTATTTCATGTTGCCTGACCTGACAGAACCTTTTTTGAATAACAATTAAAAAAGGTGTAAAGACGAGCAACATTTGAAGCAATGAATTTGTTGTATGATTCTGCTGGATCATTTGTGCCAGCCTGGAAAGAAAAGAATAAAAGAACGTTTCAGCGATGCTTAACTTTGAGAGACAGGCGCTGCTCTGATGTGGAAATACTGTTTAGCCACACAGCAAATAAAGAATCCCCACCGACAGTGCTTTATAGATGACTAAAAAAAACTAAGCTGTACAGCTAGCCTTTCTACACCACTAAAGGAATTTGTTGTCAGATCCTCTGTGGGTAAAGTGCTCTGCATTATTCATATGGGATAATAACCCTTTTGGCCTTGTTTTTCTGACACCTCTGCTACAGAATTAATGTTATCAGGTGGAAAATGTCATTTTAGAAATGAGTTCTGACGATATTCAGTGTTGGCATAGCTGCAAACGCCTTTCGGCCCTATGGCTCCGTCATTAGCTGTGGAATTTAAAACAGAAAAATGTCACAATGAACAATTGGGGCACTGCACATTAGTGTATAATAAACTGGACGGATCATAATCACACAATTTCCACAGAAATAGACAGTGAAACTGTTACTCCTCCTGCAAAAGAGCTCAAACTTTGTATATTCAGAAGCAGGAAAACTGCAGAGTGTCTCACTGAATTAAGATGTTACATTCACATAAGTGATATCAACACTAAATAAAAGACAACAACATGAAACTAATTTTTAGGTCTTCGACATACAATCTACTTTAACCCTGCAGGTCCAGGATGTGCTACAAGCCTTGTGTGTGTGTGTTTGTGTGTGTGTGTTTTTTTAGCGTATGATGACACTCCAGGGAAACACACATCTGTGCAGCATCACTGAGTTTGGTTGTGGACGGATGGGATTGCTGACAAACCCTGATGACCTTGTTGAAAAATGTGCTCAGTGTCTGAGATGATGTCGTATAACAAACCTGCCAGTTGCAAACTGTTCTCTGAACCTGGCACCATCTGTCACCACCCTTTTCATGTGTAAATAATTTTCTACATTTAAAAATATTCATTGAATTTTCAATATTGGACCTCAGTGATAGCCTTATGTTTGCATATTGATCCATAATAGCCATAAATGGGCTATTAATATAAAACGTATGAAATTAATTTAATGTCATCTTCAAAGTAGAACCATGGCGTATGACGGATTTAACTTCAATCTTTGATGTAAAATAAAGGGTATTTTCTTTTACATTTCTCCACACGCCCAAATGCTTTCATCTCCCTAATTTGGTCAGTTTAAAGATTTTTACACTGTTTGGTGGGAATCATACACAAATTCTTTACTATCCTCTGAAGCAAACAAAGGATGACCTTGAACCAGCTCTGCTCTCTGACTCCCGCTGCAGTTATTGTTTTATTTCTCTGTGTTGTTGTGTTCTGTACTTTTCCTTTGCACCAGTCTCTTCCCCTTTTCTGGGTTAGCATTCACCATCAGAGACCAGGAATATCATGGCTTCCTGTTTGCCAATGTCAGCCATGACCGTGGCCAGCTGGTTGATGTTGCCGCTGTGGAAATGTTGTGCCTCCCACAGGTCCAGGATCACAGAGGTTGGGCTTGCTTTGGATGCAAAGAAACTCATGTGTCTGAGGAGAGAGGAGTATAAAAATAACCGTTAGGGAGAGATAAGACATTTTTATTAAATCAAGTTTTTCTTTTTCACATTTGAAAACAGCCTCATATTCTCTCCTCAAATCGTGTCAAAGGAAAGCTTTTCAGCTGGTGCTTTATGGTGCTGCTGCCTCTTGTAACTCTGTCAATGTCAATTTTATTGTGTTATATTGGAGCAGTAAGTAAAAAAACACGATAAAAAGATATGAGCCCAGTTTAGCTCTTCAAACCATCAAATACAGAATCTCTGTCAATTTTCATTGGAAGCTTAACAGCATAAGCTGCTATTGTCTGTCTATGATGTAAAAATTGACCCTAAATCCACCATATAGTAAATCCTATACGTACTTTCACAGTTAAGTCGGAAGTGACCTTTTCCCTTTTAGGAGCAGAACCTTTACGATCAAACCCAATCAATGACAACAAAGCGGTGCCCCTGCCAGCTGTGTATTTGATGTTGAGTGGGACCTGATCCCCTCGGTACCTGAAGATGCTTGTTTGATTTTAATGGCCTTTTTCTGTCTTCCGAATGTCTGGGGCTTTAGCCGTTATGTAGAGCACATATGGCATTAGAAAAGAGAGGAGCGCTTTAGCTCCTGGCACAAAGAGGGGTTGTGTTATGTGTGCCGATGGGAGGGGTTGAGACAAGGAGCTCAAATGCCACCAAGTCCTTTCCACCTTGAGAAAGGTCAGAGGGCCATTACTTCCTTGTATTTTCTGTTTGCCTAGTGAAGCATTTTGTTGATGGTTACAAACGTGGCAGTGCACAAGCGCCCAGAACGCAGCACCACTCTATTTTGAGTCAAATAGGTTTTAAATTCACACAGCAAACACCACCACAAAAGCAAAGTGTTGGTCAAAAATAGTTCAGGAACAATCCTCTGTGTCATTATTTAGATAGAAAAGGCAGAGCTTAGTGTCCGACATGTCAGCCCTGCTTATTCACCCTGGCGTGTGAAACACAAGCTTATCTTGTATGGCTCAGACACAGCCATTTGCACAGTCTTAAGAGAAACAGATCGAATGAAAAGGTACTTGGCATTTTAAGTTTTATTGATTGGTCTCATTCCGTCTGGTCTGGACAATTTACACACACGAGAACCAACAGAGAAACAACAGTATGACAGAAACCAAAGAGCTGCTCCCTTTTGAGGAACGAATGCTGTTAAGGATAGCTCAAACGTCTTCCTTCTTGAAACTAAAATGAGAATTGATTATGATGAGCAAAAAAAACAATGCTAGTTTAACCCGAAATGCATTAATTCAAATTTGTGATTAATGGTGATAAATAAAGTTGATTGAATAAATTAAGTGTACCCATTTGATTTCATTAGGAGGTATAAAAATGTAACAGAGGACAAAAGATCAATGCCTGGCTGCTTTCTGTTACAGTTCTTATCGTGATGAAGTGCAGCATCTCTCAGTTTGGCACTCGACCAAGCCGACTCCATATTTTTCGTCATGATGGGCAGCTATCTTGGTACCTTTCCAATTACAACTGTTAAGTGGAATGTAACAGGTACACGTTTAGCTACTGCCTCTAAGCTGCTTACCTGTTCCTGAGGGTAAAAAAGGAAGAAGAGGCTTGTGTTTTCTAACAGAAGTAATAGCTGTATCCTTCAAGTCCACGTAAATCCTGTAATGTCTGCAGCGTCAAATAAGGGATTAGCTTGCCTCGACATATCCTTGTTTACCCAAACTTTTGGAAATACAGACTTTAGTGATGCACTTACTCTTACTGTACAATTAACTTCCTATGAACTCCTTATGTCCATGCATATTCATTATAGCAATGTTGTGTAAATGTATCACCATGCTGTATCTCAGGAGTGGCAGCATTAATATAGCTGTGCTGCATTTTCTGAAATCCTTTGTGTGTGAGCTGCCTGTTCCTTAGATCAAGGCTTCATAATATTTGGCCGTTCTTTACCTCTCCAGTTTAAGTCTTTGTGCTAGCATTCTCCAGTCAGCTCCATTGGGGCAGGGGGCATCCAGGCTGCTGCAGATCTTCTGCCTGATGAGGTATGGGATCTGAAAGGCGCTGGGTCCCGCCAAAGCTGTAGCATTACTGTCCATTAGCATGAACTCAGTGTCCACAGCTCGGGTGTCCTGCTCGGAATAATCACCAGAAAACATGGACGTCAGAATGCTGACCCTCTTCCCAGTGCTTAGAAACAAGTTCTCAGGAAAATGCTGAATAGTGCACAGCATTACCTGGGCTGCAAACAAACAGTTGCACTGAATGTTACCTTGGCGATGTTAAAGTCGAGGCTAAAGCTCTGTCCCTCCCCCTCCACCTGCCACACGCACAGCTGGCAGGTGAGCTCGCAGGTGCTGAGGCTGAGTCGCTCCAGAGAGAACGTGCAGTGAAGGTACCGCTGGGAACCATTCCAGATGTGGTAGAACGGGATTTCCTGCAGCACAGAACATGCATGCAAAAAAGAAAAAGAAAAGCGTTAACGCAGCAGCACAGTCGGTACCTGTATGTCTGAGGCAAACCGTAACAAGACTGCCTGCCTGGAATACACCAAAATTGTCATTAATTAGACTGATATAAGTTGTCACTGTCATGTATAGATTGTTAAATATATCCAAGATGTCAGACTGACGTGATAAATAGCATCTTTAAAGGGAGGCAGTGGAGTTCCTGGTGGTATGATGAATACAGGAATAATTCAGATTTAGATTTTAAAAGAAAACATCGTATCTTTCTCTCTGGTATGCATTCTCTATTCATGCCTGTTTCCCATCCTTTCTTTTAGGGATGTGCTTCTGCACCCATTTTTGCACAGAGTGACAAACGATGCATTTGAGTATAAACTATATGAATACATAATGGATTTAAAAAGAAAGGCTGTGCAACCCTAGCTCCTTTGCAAACACCTACCTGAGCGAGTTAGAATTTATTCAAAGCTTAAAATTTCTACATCTTCCTTTCTATTGCTCCATATTCATGCTTCATTTGCATATCCCAGGAGAAACGCAGGGGTAACTCTTTACTTCACCCTCAGTTCAACAGCTGTCAAGAACTTCAGTGAAGTGGGACTGCAGTACATACTGCCAACCAAACAGGGGCGCTGTTACTCAGGGAGATGGATGACAGCGAGAGCCGGGTGTTACTCAAGAAAGTCTGAAGCCCTTGGAGACTAAAAGCCTTTTTTGACCGCACTGCTGAGGGGGGAATAACACTTCCAAATGAACAGATACAGTCCAGAGGAATAAGCCTCTGTTCTGGGTGCATTGTTGCTTGGCACGTCCTGTGTGGTTCTCTTCAGGGACCTGGTGCTCAACGCTTACAATAGATGCAGCTAGAACATTTTCTAGTTCTCTTTGAACAGCCCTCTTGTCTTTGTTGCCGGGCTGCAGTGCGGTGGCCCATACAGGTTGGAGGAGTGCAGTAGTGGTGGAGAGGTTCCACATATTTACATACTGCTCCATACTCTATCTGAGCTCGCTTTGAAAGAGAGGCAGCGAGGATAATCAATCAGCTTGCGGTACTGAGTTAACGTGCACAACCCAGCTTCCCTATGCAGCGTACAATATCTTGCAAAAGCACAGCCTGATACAAGCACTTTGCACTTTTCAAAAGATAACAACAACAATAGGAAGATTATTGGACAGCAGAGTTCTGTAGTAAGAGTTAAAAAAAAAAAAAAAGGTTTGCCGGAATCTTCAGTGATCATTTGAAGCCAAACCAAAACATACTTAATTAAAACTATGAACCAAGTAAAATAATTAAAACAAGTTTCCCGACAGATAACTAGAGCATGAAGCCTCATTAAAAATAAAAAGTTGCTCCTCAGAAACAACTTGGAAACATCACTTTTGCTGACATGTACTCCATTTTTCTAACATCTCTCTGGTTGACTAATTTAAAATAAGCCAAGACAAAATGGATTTTAATTTGAGAGGGCAAACACATTAGAAAAACCACCCAAAAATGCTAATGCACAAATCTGACACCCGTACGGTTGCATTACATTTCAGTGCTCCATCTCCGATCTGAGGTGACACTCTGCTCTTGAGACCCTGCGAGGGGCCGCTCAACGCACCTGGTAGCCGGCCAGCAGTTTGCTCCTCCAGTGCGCCTGGGGCATGTCGTGGATGGACAGACGCAGGTTGCGGTAGCTGTCTTTGAAAAGCAGGATGTGAGGCTCATCAATCAGCCGGCCTCCGAGCTGACGCTCCATCTGCATCACCTCCTGAAGACGGAGAGGGCGAGAGAGAGCGAAAGAGAGAGAGAGGGTCATCAACATTTTCCTCTCTGTACAGAAATTGTGCGCACAAACACACTTTCACACAGCACAAGCTGGAGGCAGGGATACGGTACATCTTACACAGGAAGATAGCTTCCCTGCATGCAGCCACAGCGGGTTGGACCAACTTGTCTCCACAGTGTTTTAATGTCACCACAAGGTTGATCCCCTCCCCCTCGCCTCAGTGGTCGCACCCATCTTTCAGCAGCTGCATTTGCATGCATCATACAGCAGCCATCCCAGCCTACTAGCTACCTGGGCTGCGATGAAGTAAGTGAACAAGCCATTAGTCAACTGCTCATTGTTCTCGCATGGTGAATCCCCTTAATTTCATTTTTGTTTTTGTGCCAGGAGAGATTTGTAAATGCATGCTTAATGTTTTAATCTCTGTGGGACTTGCTTGGTGGACCATTTGTTGCCATTTAAATGACCATCTGGAATGGGATAATAATATCTGCTGCATTTTTCTCTGATCTATCAGTTCGTTTTTAGCTGGATGCTTTGTGCTGAGTCTTTAAGAAAATAATACTTTGGATGAAAGGATTTCACATGTTGTACCTCGAACATCAGAGCGGCGCATTATAATGGGGGGGGGGGAACCTCTGAAGTTAGTAAGAAATAGGCAAGCAAAGCAAAGAGATATGTTCTCTTAATCTGTCTGACGGAAACAAGGTGGCAGAAGGCAGCCAGAACGCACTTGTCTCTGAGACATCTCAAAGATGCCAGCTCCAAGAGAGAGATGTGTGTATTGATTATGGCCATATGTTGTGTGCTGCATGCCAGTGTGGTTGCCCATGGTACGATTTCAGCAAAGGCATCTAATTAAGGTGGAGAATGGCAGGCTTTTCTATCTGCACAATACTGATTCAATTTTATGCCCTCTTCCCCAGGAATGGGTTAGACTGATTCCAATTACAATGGAGAGGAAGCTGTTAATTATCCGTTTGGAATCTCTACCTGTTTCTGTTATTTGACATGCTCTCTGTTTTGCCGAATGAATGCTTTCCAGTTCAGCGTGACAATTGAATTTCCATGTTTGCTCAGCGCTTATCTTGTTGTTAGCATGAATATTATATCCCTGTGCCATTACCCATCTCAATTCCCACATGTACATTGGTTTATTACCTTCCATCCAAATACCACAAAACATCAAGTGTGTACGATGCTCTGACTGTGTGTGTCTGTTTGATATATATTCCCATTGTGCTTCCATCCCAGAGCCCTGTGATGCTACCCAACCCACTTATTCAGAGTGGGAAGGTCAGACAATGGCGCTGAATCAAAGCGTCGAGGTCTAATGAGTTAATGACAGGGGGCAACACAATCTCCACAGAATTAAAAGCCCTCCTCTATTTTCTCTGTTACACAGACAAAAAGTCACATTAGGAGGGCTTCCAGAGAGGTTTATTTAAAACAGTTCCTAAGAACAATTATTTGCTGAAGGTGATTAGCATTGCAAATAGGGGCTGTTGGTCTTTGATTGGGTATTTGACCTATAACAGCAAATCTATAAGGCTGCTGGCAAGTGAGAGCACAGAATGTCAATTATCTTATTATCAACATATAGCAACACAAATGAATACTAACTGCTCCGTCTAACGGTTTGCTGGTTTCACAGCTGACATGATGGGATTACCATCAAACAAGGTGTAGGACACGAAACTCCCACTACCTGACAGGGACTCTGATAACTACACAACCTGCAACGACACTATTGAATGAAGCGCCCGTGTGTACTCACTTCTGAATGAAAAAGTCTGTGTGTGTTACTGGTGTGAGAGCCTGTGTGTGAGTCTATTAGAGTGTGATTTTTGTGCCGGGTTTCAGCATATGTTCTGGACTGCGAGAATAATGGCCCTCTTTACGCCCCATTATCCTGTTAACAAATGACAGTGTGAGTGAGCTAATGGATGAGAAGCTAAATTTGACCGTATTATTTACTCTTTCTGGGGGGAAAACAATGCAAGTTTTTGAATTAGTTTATCAAATCATATATTAATCATCTCAACCTTGAGCTAAATTGTGTTTCCATTTTTGCGGAGATAACAAGAGCAGCTTCTAGAGACACCTTGACCCTGTACAACTGTGGAAACATTAAGATGCATGAGATGGGGGAAAGTTCAACCACTGCTAGAGAAAAAACCCTTTTGTTCTGTTGGAATTTCAGATAGCCTGTGGTGTGTGTGTGTCAAGACTGTGAATTTAGAGTCAGGCTGAGCCAAGACTACCCCGTGACATTCAATGAGGCTGGCTAAAGAGAGTGAGAAGGAGTAGGGAGGAGTAAAAGAAGCAGGACAGACGAGAGATGGAGGCAGCTTAACATTTGTGTGTCCAGGTCAACAGAGTGGTCGGCTTTAGCGGGAGAGATAACAGGATTACTGCAATCATGGCCACAGTTTTATGACTTCAAGCACCTTCCCACACTCACTCATCATCCACCCCTCTCCTTGCCCATTCCCCCATCCTCTCAGCTTGGACCAGAGTTGGGACTATGATGGACTGGGGAGGGTGGGGGGGCTCCACCGGGAAACAAGAGACACTCGTGCAGCTAATCTCTTCTGGCTGGCGCTGACAGAAAGAGGTTAGCGGCTGCACCAAACTCCAGCAGTCAGCCATCGGAAGCACGGGAGAAACACTGTCTCACAGTCCAAACAAACAGCAAGGTCAAACTGCTACATGTGGACTTCATCTTGGTATGTAATTAAAGTGATTAATTTAACTATCTCTGTTGGGGATTATAACTAGCATTTGATCAGTTAATTAGTCAAGCTACATGTGATCTGAGACAGGGAGAGATATGCGGACTTTAATTTCCTCATAAACTCAACTTCACCCCTCCGCTCTCAGCAACGTTGGGTCCACATTGCTTTTAAAAATATGCATTCATAACGACAATCCATCTTCAGGGCTTGCTTTTTTCAGGCAAACGCATTTGTTTAGAGAAAGTAGACTGGCTATGTGTGCTTCATAAATCTGTGTATCTGTCAGCAGGATGTGACAGGCTTTTCCTCTCTGACTGAGAGTCTATCAGTCTGAGCTCCAGTGGCCGTGCCCGCTACAGTCAACTCTGATTAATAACTACAAATAGAAGGGACTTGTCTGCTCAGTTATAAATTGGGACTGTGTTTGCCAGGGAAAAGAGGCGAATTCTGCTTAATAAATCACAGTACAGGCCAGGAAAAAAACAGCAGCCGGGAACATAGAAATATAATAAGGAAACAATTTCTCAACAGAGCTAAATGATAAAGCTGACTGTCTTCTTTCACTTAATGTCAACAATTATCATTAACCATCCTGATGTAGCCTGTTTGTATTGCACTCTTATATGCACTGACTTTCTCCTGTGGTGAATTAAAGTAAAAAACGTTCTTCTCTAATGCTGCTTGTTGCTCAGGAAGCTGCCGAAAAAGCTTCACAGTAGAGGAAGCACATAAACAGTTTATGAGCCCTTTTAAAAGCAAATAAGAATAATAGCTTGAGGTCAAACGATGTACAAAGCAATCCAGGAGCCACTGTTTAACCAATTCAACATCAATTTAACACCCGTTTAACATTGGAGCATACATTTTTACAATCAAGAGAAAAAAAGGTGAATGTATTGGCCTTGTTACATGAATATTGATGAAAACATAAATTCTGTAGTCTGAAGTAAAACACTGGGAGCACAAAGGTAGTTAACTAAAACATTTTCTCACCATTTGTGCAAAGAAATTAGATTTGGAAAGTTTTATGGCTATAAAATGTCACTTTAACACATTACAGTATGATTAAAGCATCTACAGCTTTGAGCTAAACGCTAACACCAGCATGCTCATGTGTTGCTCACATTAACACGCCAGCAAACTTATATTGAGCAGATATAATATTAACTGTGTTAATGATATGCATGTCACCATCCTTAGATTAGCTAATAAGCCTAATCGGAACCTGAAATTTAACAGCAGAAAAAAATCAGGGATTGCTGACGTTATTCAATCTCTAGGGACCGAGAAACAAAAACTATTCTAGCAATGATGGTGGTCCTCAAATCCCATAATCACACAGCAAATAAAAGCTGGCTTGGTTTTCCACCTCTGTCAAAAATAAATGTGGAAGGAAGTGGGTGGATTATAAATCATTTAACTTGTTTTTTTTTTTAAAAACTGTACAACAAACACAACCTTGTGGGCGTAATAGTTATCAATAAAAACCAGATCATTTTCCATTGTTTTACTATTCAAATGTAGATTATGCTCCCAGGAAAACAGGCTGGCTATTTCAGCTACACACGGTACATAAAAACAGCTGCATCACATTTGACAATTCTGGACACCTTTGTCAGAACCCCTCCAGTTTAATTAGATGTCGTTTTAATGTCTGTCTCTGTTCGGAGTCAGAGACGTGATTCACTGCAGGTGTTTCAATCAATTCTGGGATGGCAGAACATCAGTGGTTCTCTCCCATAGGTCTAGTTGGGAACAATCGAGTGCACAGTGAGGGCACGAGCAAACGCCGATCATGTACCCTCTGCTGTTGTGCCAGCCTTGGCTGGGCCCATCAAGAGTGGGATACACACTAAATATTAACTTAATTGGTCCCGGCAGAGCCCTGCTAACATACGGCAAGCATCAAATGGAAATGTCACTGTTTCCCCTGAGCCCCCGCACACTTAGGATCAAAGACAATAACGCTGGTTCTAATCTACTTTAATTGGGAGATAAGAGATTGCATGGTACAGCATGCATAAATGTAGTGTGGGCTTGTGTGTGCTCATGTCTGTGTATGTGCAAATCCTTCTTGTTGATGGGAGCTTGTAGGAGACTGACAGTCAGCAAGGGGACTGTGGAGGAAATCTCAGCATCACTTTTGGTTTCTTTAGTTCTTCCTGCCAGTGAAGAGCCCGCAGAAATGTGGGGAAATGCTTTTTTTTTTTTTTTTCATTTTCCCCATCTCCCATCAAAAGTACAGCCTATTTAAAGCATGAAAAGTTGAGTTCTTGTCTGGAAAAATGAGGTGCACTTGCTTTAGCAAGCTGCATATACTGTCATAAAATTCCTCAGAGTAAAAGGGATACTGTACATCAACACACACATAGAAAACGCTGCTGTGCCACTCCATTGCACCACCTACTGCTACTCCACCACTGTTACACTCGACAATTAAATTTAATGGTAGCCATAGTGAAAGTCTAATCATAAATGGTGCATTTTAAAGACAGCGATTAGTGATTATGCTGAACCTCTCCTGGGAAGTTTAATCTCCACTCAAACTGGTTAATGTATTTGCTAAATGAACTGCTCCCTCCATAATGGCACCAAGATCAGTGTGAAGTCGAGATTACTAAACAGTGTGGACCGCATTCTAAATCACTCACTAAAAACTACAAAGCCCTGGAGATGCCGTGGCTTACCACAGCACCAGGTTGTCCGAGACGCGGGGAGCTAATGCACTCTAGGGCGCCGAGGGAGCTGCAGAGTGTGGCAGCACAAGTGCTGGAGTCAACAAGCTCAGATGTCCTTTTTGCAGTCTAGGAGAGAGGGAGAATGACAGAACAAGAGCTAGGCACAGGGATGGGCGGAGACAGAACGAGTTTTTTGGGCACCAGCAGCAATCCTACATCCAACACGGACGCACATCCTGAATCACCTTCCCTTTGCCAAATTTTTACATTCATTTCTACAATACAAACACTTTAATGTCAGCCAGCAATTGCTCTGAGCACACCTGCTATCATGCAATAGCTTTCAGAAGCTGAGAAATATAGCAGCAGGGGCAAAACTGACCCGCAAAATATATGTACGCTGGGACAGTATTCCAGAGAATCTCTTCACACAGCTGGAGTACATGCACTTCATCTGCAGCTCCCCCCAAATGTGAGAGCGTTAATTTCACCCTCAGCCCACATTGACCTCCACTGTTTATGTCCCATTGCTATCCATAGATTGCGCGAGTGGAGCATCTCTGCACACGAAGGTCAGCCATTACATCCTGCAAAAGTGGACTTGAGTGGTATTTGGGTGGCGTCAGATGAAGAGGAACAGATTGAAGAGAGAAAGAGAGGTGTGAGAGAAAAGAACGAGAGCACAGGGGTTGGTGTGAAAAGATTAGGGAAGACGCTCCTTTTAATTTACTAATTAACCATGCAAATGTAATCTTAACAGGCTACTCAGAGGCATTCCTCGAGGGAGCGAGGAAAGCATTAGTGCTTGATTATGCTCTGTTTAAAGAGAAGCGAAATATGCTATTGAACAAAGTGATGGGAAAGTTCTTGCCCACGGCAGACAAGCATAACCACTGACGGCATGAAAGGAGTGAATCTCTGTAGCCATTCACACAAAAACACAATCATAGATTGTACTGTATGTAATTATTAATGTGGACATGTGCATTGCTTAAAATGAATGCTGGAGGGAGCACATCAGCTCCACACACACTTTAATAAAGCCTTTACCACGGGCACCCCCCACTAACCTTCCAATGGGAAATACAATGCTAACTGTGTCATGATTTACCTTGAACACGTCTTGTGTGTCATCCATGCAGTAGACTCTGATGTTGTACTCCAGCGTGGAGCAGTAAGCGTCGGAGAAGAGCACCAGCCTCAGGCGCTTAGCAGCACCCATGTGCAGGGACTCACCCACCAGGGCAAGGGTGCCAAGCTGTTCCGAGAAGAGCCGGCACGTCTCGGCCTCGAGCTGGCAGTAATAGGGCTCCGACACTGGCTCCTCCCCCATCAGCAGGACATCCTGGAGGAGGTGAAGGTTGGAAAAAGGGGGTGCAAAGTGTGAATGGAATGGTAATAACCCATTTATGTAGCAGTGATGTTTCGAGTTTTGAGTGCTTGACATCTGTACGTGTGTTGTGTTTGTGACAGGGTGGTTAATGTATCCTGTGGTCAGACGAAGTAACACTGAACTCTAACCTCTACAATAACATTACATTTGCGTCTGCGTAATCATTTCTATCAGAAAAAAGTAATACTTTGTTCTTGCTTCAAATTCCCCTTTCAGTGCAGTGAATCTGGTTCGTGCTGACATGAAAACATATTCCCTCATACAAAGACACACATCCTATAGAACATCATCAATTTACTTAATAATGCATGAATGAGGTACTCAATTGACATGAAAGGAGACTCGAATAGATTCCTGGCAAGAACAGATGGTTCTGGAGAAAAAAGACTGGAGGTGCAGTAAATATTGGATTATTGGGATTTTCAGATTTTGCTTCAGCCTTAGAGATTTTGTTGAGAAAGGTGAAAACAACTTGCCAATTTATCTGCAAAAAACACTGCTGCTGATGGTGGGAGGTGTTAAAAACCTCAACAAGCAGAGCAAGAATTAATTGGCACTTTAATTTGCAGAGGGAAGAAAAAGACAAGATTCAAACATTTCATTTTACTTGTTTTGTTGCAGAGCTGATTTGTTGTATCACAAATTCATCTCTAGCAAAAATGACATGTACCAATATCCTATCCCATCAGAGTATGACATAGCTTCATAAGATAATTCTCCTGCTTTCACAGCTAGTTTGATGGGGACAAATTGATCCCAAGGTGACAACGTTTTCTCTAAAATCCCAGCATGCCAGTGTGCTGACTTTTCCGATCAAGCTGAAGAGAACATTTTGCCAAAAACGCAGCAAGACTCTGGGATCGATTCGACCAGAAACCGCCTACATTGATACAGTTAGTATTGACGCAATTCATTTACTATGCCTTACAGAATACAGTCTCACCTTTTCCTCGTCCTAATATCTCTTTGACACGAACCAGTATGAAGTGGCTCAATACGCCACTGAGTGCTTCTGAATGTCCGTTTTTTTTATCATCTGTCAGAGCTTCTTTCCTTGGCTGCATGTCCTACTTGTCCACTCTGCTTTCAGTTTTGTTATTGTTCATTTTCCCTCTCTTCTCACTCAGTGGTTGCTTCCAGTCTCCAACCGTTTCGTCCACCTAGCTCTTTTTCCTTTGGTGGACATGCGGTCAGGCCGTCAGGCTATATTTGGTCCGGCGGATGATTAAAAGTGCTGGTCTAACCTCTGCCTCGACAGGCCAATCCATCCCATAGACACCCCACCGCTGCCACACACGGGGAGGCTGAATAATTTATGCACAATATCGAACATGAAAGAAGACCTACTAACACTCCGAAGCCCACCAGCACCTTTTCCAATCTCTGTGGATTGTGCGCCTCAAAGCTTGTTGTTTGCAGTAGGGTGTGTGTGTGTGTGTGTGTGTGTGTGTGTGTGTGTGTGTGTGTGTCTGTGTGTAGACTCTATTCTACTGTGGAGTCTGGTAGCTGTGACTACTTTCAAATTTCATGGAAAGGAAAACGGGGAGGGAGCCTTGTAATTGGAAGCAGCGGTCAAAAATGGTCAAGGAGCACTCTGAAGGGTACTTTGAGGATCAATAATTTGCTTAGAGAATTTATGTTTTGAGGCACATATGTTGCCTAGCAACTCTTGAGCTGCATAGAATTGTTGCTTCCAGACTTTTGTACATGTCCAATGAGACAACACCTGATGATCGATACTCTGATACCCCATGATGCCGATGAGTGCTGGGCCACGACTACCACAGTAGTACAGCAACGAATGCTTTCTGGTGCGTGCTTTAAATCTGTGCAGAGCAACTTTGTACTCAGTGAGTTCAGAAAAGACTCACTGAGTGGCAACTTTGTCTTCCTGTGGAGATTTTGTGTAAAGTGCGACCTCACCTCCCAAGTCCCCTCATAGGTCTGCTTCTTGAGGCGGATGGCCCAGTTATCCAGGCATGCATCAGAGCAGTGGTCCACGCTGAGGATAACTGGCCGGCTCAGGACCACCCCTGGAGGGCCACAACTCACAACGGGGCTGAGCAAGGTCTGGCAGCCAGCCAGGGGTAACCTACACCAAGGAGCGCCGAGAGAGAGAGAGAGAGAGAGAGAGAGAGAGAGAGAGAGAGAGAGAGAGAGAGAGAGAGAGAGAGAGATAGAGATAGAGATAGAGATAGAGAGATAGAAAGAGAGAGAGAGCGAGAGAGAGAGACGGTGATGAATGGAGATGCTGTGGTTTTACTCACCTAGTTATTACACAGAATTTACTGGTCCCTTGTAATCAGGATAAAAGACCGCCTGATCGACTCCCGGACTAGCGGAACCAAATTGTGATGACTAACACTATCACAACACGCTACAGTGGCTTCTCAGTCGGAATGCAGCAGTCTAGATAAACAGTGTTTTCCAAACAATTCATTTAACTTAAATAGTGCACTTCCTGGTTAAAGGCTACGTTATTTATTCACACCATTCCTCCACAGCCCTGGCACAGACTCTTAAGCCGTTCCTAATGGAACAGTAGAGCATCAAAACAAACAGCCTAGTGGCATCAAGGGAAGACTGCCAGTTTGGCAGTGTTAAACAGACCCACCTTAAATCTTCCTTCCTCTGAACAGTGAGATAAATCTCATAGATCTTTCCTCTGGGGATGGCCTCGGGAGGAATGAGCAGACTGATTCCTAATGCAAATAACAACAAAGGGAAGGGTGGGGGGGGGTGGGGTGAAGAAGAGAGGGGACAGGCTCATTTGTTCTGACGGAGCAACGCTTTTGTCGTCTCACAAAAGAACCCGGGCACGCTCAACAAAACTGTGTGACTGCAAAAACAAAAAAGCAGATTTATGCTGAAGGTCAGAGGCAGCCTCCGTCAGGTACAGTAGATGCAAATCTCTGCACTGGCAGCTGAGGTGGCACGCGTCCCCGCGATCAACAATTAGCTGAAACAAAAGCGCACACTGTGTTGCAGTTTAAATGTCCTCCGTCTGCCACCGAGTAGATAATTAAGACTGTCGAACAGACTACTCCAGGAAAATCGTGCAACCCCAGGGGAGTGTAGGAACACACCTTGGAGAATAGAGCGAGCTACTGAAGTAGATGGAGTGTTGTTGCTTTTGTATCGAAACACACATGCCAAAAATGATACATTTGGAAACCTATTTAAAAATGTACAAACAATGATAAAGTGACACAATCTTAACAACCTCTAGACTGTAAATGGAGTATTTTCACCAAGAACACACGAGTTTGAAGGATTAATGCTCACAGCCTCGTCTGAATATATCAACCTTCTGCCTTCTTCTTCGCTAACTGTCAAACTGTGCAAAATGACAACGAGTGGTTGCATTTAAGAGCAGTCTCCCGTTGAGAAGATGGCAGTCGATGTGGGGTATAATCTTTGTGTTGGCTTTAAATTAATCCAAGAAAATATCTTTTAGAGGGTGGAGGAGAGACAGAAAAATAAAATGTTGGAAAGTAAAAAAAATAAATAAAAAAATCTGCGTCCTGCTGTACCTGTATTGTCGTTAGCACAACACGACAACCTGGAATTAATGAAAATCCAATTGTCCGGGCATAATCATACACAATCTTTATTCAACTAGAGTGTGTGTGTTTGATTGGTGGGTGGCTGGCTTGGGGGTGGGGGGGGGGTAAGATGTATTGTAATAATTTATTTTAGGTTTTGTTGTTAATTTAAATTTATTTAATGCACACTCCTGATTTTATAATTATTCATCTCATCACTGCACTGAATACATATGTAGAGGCACCTTATCAATATGTTCTTTTTTTTTTTCTTTTTATGCATTACAATCTCAAAATGCTTTTTTTTTTTTTTGGATGATTTAATTTTCAGATAAATGAAGAAACACTTGACACGCAATCTTCTCTGATCGTTCAGCTAAAACAAGCTCCTCATGCATTTTTGTCCGTCTCATTTTGTTTGTTACAACACTTATAAACCATAACAGTAAAGTGTCCGCTCAAAGCCATTTTGTATGAAATACTGAAGCCCTTTTATGTGTATAACCAGGGCACTAACTTACTCGGCAACCCACATACATGAGATTTAAGGGTTTAAAGATTTCAGGTCAGTTTCAAAGAGATGTTTATGCGACTTCTTAGCTACTGATAAACTATCCTTTTAATGTCAAGTCAGATTAATCGTGTCGTTAAAAAGGTGTAATAAAGACTTTATGCGAAGACAAGGGCAATGAATGAAATATGTGCAACAAAAAAAGACACTTTTGTTCACACCCTGTTCCTACATTCAGCAGCATCTGTTAGCCTGTTTACACGGAACTTTTCTTGTTTGTTTGTTTGTTGCGCAGGGGCAAACAGATCATTTTTCAAAGAATAATTAAAATCTCCCCATACTTAGAATGCTGCGTCTACAAAAATGATACCTGAGTGAAAGCTGCTTTGACTGTCTGACTGTTCCATAAGAGGTTTTACTCACAGTTACAGCACAACCTTAAATCGCCTGACCTAAACTACAGGAGTCACAACTTAAATTTACAGAACCTAATTGAGGAACCCACCTGTGTTAGGGATCGTCAGCCTCCCTCCCAAGAAGTTGAAGGTCCCATACGATGTATTAGCTACATCGCGAGGCAACGTTTTAAAGTAGCTTTGAGTGGACAGTCTGCTCACAAACTCATTCTGGTCTGAGTTGAGCTTGCCGTTGTGCAACGTATGTGAGCCGTTAGGAAGAGGATCCAGCAGAGGTCCGTTGGTCATGGAAAACTTTGCCGTGGCATCGTGGCGAGAGCGTAGAGTGCCTTGGTAACTAGTGGTTGTGGTGGTTAGATCAGGCTGAATAGTCAGCAAATGGGAATTCTCTGTTTAAATGATAGAGGAAGAAAAAAAAAACACACACAAAAGCAAATGTGTGAATCTCCATCAGTGGCAGTCATGGTGGTACAGACATCAGAGACAGACCTCACACTCTCTAAAGCTGTCGCAACACACCCACAACACTGAAACAAACAGGAAAAGACACATGGTGCAGAAAAAAAGACTCACACGCACACGCACACACACACACACAATCTTGACAATACACAAATTCCTCCAGTGAAAGCCAGTCTATTCTCCTCTCCGCTCTCTATCTTTGACGTTCTGTCTCTTTAGTAAACACACAATCAATTCCAAACAGAACTCGGATGCAGCTTAGCACTCAGAATGCATAAAGGCTTTCTTCACGGTGAATCACAGGCACTGCAACCCAGTTCTCCATCTCCATCCAACTCAGACAGTTGTATTTCTATTACTTGCTGGTGAAGCTCAGAGGCTCCACAGACAGTAAACAGAGTGGGTAAATTTCCTGACAATGAGGTGGTGGCTAAACATAATCTGTCAGGTAGATAAATAAACAGCTCCTGTCCTACCACATACACAAACACACACAATGTAATAAGTCCCGTTTAGAATACAAACCACTATAAACATATTCACACTACCTCTGCTACCACAAACAAAAACAGGATCAGCAATACATGTAGATGAGCGCTGCACGATCACGGCAGGCAGACGGACAGACCAACAGACGCACAGAGGAGGGTAGAACAAAGAACAGTATCCTACTGCTGTGGGGGGGGGGCCTGCGTGGCCGTGGTGCCCACACACCTGGCTTGCTGGGCTTGATGCCCATGGGCTGGAAGCCAGTGGTGAGGATGGAGGAGTCTGCAACGTCAGCATCCAGGCCGTCCTTCTTGCGCCGGTAGACCAGGACCACCACGATGAGCAGCAGCGTCAGACACAGAGCGACAGCCACCATGCCCACGTAGAGAGCTACGTCCTCGGCGCCACTCACGGCTAGAAGGGAAAACAATGGATTGATAATTAATCACATAAAAAATAAAAAAAAAACTCTCTCAGGTGACAAATGAAATCTGCTCGGAAATCTTTTAGTATCTTTGGTCTGAATGTCTCTCTTGAGGATCTTTTTAATAACATTCCTGTTGCCAACGGATGCAACTAATGCATACAGGCTTTGTCCCTGATTGTGCGATGCAGAGGCTACATTAGCAAATGCTATTAGCAACCTTGATTTTTTAAAGTAGAGAGTCATTGTCAACCTGTAGGCAATGGTAATGGAAGGTTTTCAGTGTTACCTTACTTGATTCTGTGCTGTATAAATAGATCTTGTGCTACCGTGTCCTTTCACTCCCCTCCCTTTTTCTCCCTGTCTCTATGTACACAACACCCCCATGAGAGACAGCAGAAAAATGAGGGATTTGCTTATGAAATTCAAACACTTCTTACCGAATGCCTTTCTCTCTTTTTCCATCTCTCTCTCTCTCCGAAGCATAACAGCACAATTTCTCCCAAAAGTACAGAAAAAACTCAGAGTGAAGCCCATACAAAAACCAACATGTGTGTACATTTTTGTGTATGTATTGCGCACGTGTGTGTTCCCAGGAGAATGAAATTTGCCATGGCTGTCAACCAGGACTGTGGGAATTTGGTGGTGGAGGTGGAGGATGATCCTTGGGCATTTGTGTGTGTGTGTGTGTGTGTGTGTGTGTGGGGGGGGGGGTTGTTGTCCCTGGGAGCCATGGGGGTGTAGTGCTGTCAGCTGAACACAGCCAAGGAGGAGCCGTGTCAAGCAGAAGAGCTTTGAGAGTCGGAGAACAGCAGCAAAGGTTACAGTGCTGCAGGTGTGCGGCATTGAGTTCACAAAAATAAAATAGAAGCAGCGAAAAATGCGCAAACATCTACGGAGCAACATTTTAAATCAAGAGGAATTAAAAATAAAAAAAAGACAGAAAAAATTGGGAGACAAATTGTGTCATTTGCATTCCAACAAAGAATGGAAGTAACACATCCAAGAGTTTGTTTCAAAAAATTGAGCTGATTAACATTGGATTCAACAAATTTGATGAATATCTCCAGAGTGTATGTGGTGTTATTTCAACACCACATTCCAGCCTACCGCTTGACAGGAACTGTGTTCAACCTTGAAAAAACAGATTTGACAGGTTTTAATTGGTGTTAGTAAATCTGTGACATGTGAATGACACAATTAAATTAGCAGAGTGCTCACAATCAAATTTGGGGAAAAAAAGGAAGAATGGCTAAACACATAGCCATTGTGTCTCTGTCTACTCTCACCATTATTTGTGTTTTACCTTCTTCTTTTGCTTCGTAAAATCAATTTCTCTGTACAAACCCTCCAACATACCCAAGTCTTTAAGAGGAATGCCAGAATCTATTTCCTGGGTGATTATCTCAGTACAATCTGATACCTTAAGTAGCAGGATTATATGCATCCAAGCCCTGTGGCGGCTTTTGTAATGCCCCAGATCTCTTGACATGTAATCAATTGTGAATGACTGGCTGAAGATAAACAGGAGATCATGTGTTTTGTTCTTGCAATCACACTGCACATAAGTGCAAGACATACTTATGGCATGAAGGCTCAATATACAATAAAAATATGACAATAACCACAATACTGCAATACAACAGTCATGAGATGAACACAATGGGCTTGGGCTTGAGCTCATTACAGTTGTCACACTTTTTGTGAATGTGTTTCTTTTTATACCGTTGGAAGCTGAATATGATGCATAAGGTGTGTTCTATGACATAAACCCAATGGTCATTGTTTAGTCATTGTAATTCATAGTCATTGTCTGCAATACTATGTTCATGGAGGAACAATGCTATGAATTACTACTTCTAGGCTCCAGTATTTGTGATAACCACAGATCATGTTCAATTGATTATATAAGCAGCCAAAATACAGACATAAAAACAGAAAGACTTAGTACAGCTGGCGTTAGCTAAATTTAACGTCTGGAATTTGGACACATTTTGGTTTTGTGGCTGACAGCAAGGGGCAGCTCTTGAAACTGAATGAAGCAACATGTCCCATGTGTGGGGCAGAGTAACCAAGCTACAAGGAAATTTATCTTGTTCAAGATCACTCAGAATTAGTCATCCTGCTGCAGGGTTTTGATAAACATGTACTTTCGACCAAAACTGCTTCCGTCACAGCGAGTCCTGAAATGCATCTGACAGACGTCTTTTGGATATTACACTTGCACCTCCACTGCAAGTGTAATATCTCTTCCTCTTCAAAAAATGAATCACACAGACCTACTTGGAAAACTGAAAGAGCAGAACATTGCTCTCAGTCCCAAGAGAACCGTGCAGACTTTGAATGTGTGACATATAAGCAGGAGGAAGCCCTCAGTTCACACATGGATCCATTTGCCTGGTGGTGGTGGTTCGATTCCCTCCTTCGCCTGTGAAAGGTCGCCAGAAATTATATGAACGCTATGAGCACTCCCTCAGATTGTATGCTTGGTGTAGCTGGCAACGTTGTCATTCCACTGAGAGCCTGCCGTTAACCAGACAAATTGAACATCCTGGCAAGACACATGCAGAATAAAATGACACTCAAGACAATCTCATACTGACACTTTATATGTAAGTTAAATTTATTACACTTTGTTATTGCTGTTACTGACTTACATGTGACTTTACGTATAGGTATTTATTACGTATGCTCCCTACTTATTACACATTTGTATGAATCATATTTGTTTGGACAGATGCTCCATGTTTATTTACGAGCAGTGTTTTTTACTTTTCTTATACTCGTCTGTCATCCTGTCAATTTACTCACCTGAGCTTCTCCCCTCAAAGACCTGTGTCGGTTTATCTCCTCTGGGAACCATAGGGGTACTTAACTGTAAGCAGCCTTGCTAAACCTTCCACCTTCCACAATGAGCTCTAAAAAGAGGTGGAGAGACTTTTGCTGAGCCTCTCATTAAAGTTCCAAATCCAATTGTCTTAGTGAGTCAAAGGCCAAGCAAGGCTGCGATTGTTGGACTTATATCTGGTATTGCAGTCTACAGAGAGAAGCGCAGGCTGACTAAAGACAAAACAACACTCGTCAGCAAGTAGACGGGCCTACCGGATTCTGTTAATTGGATAAACATCGCCCTAGATTGGCTGGTTGATGTTTACTTTCTAAGGGCAAACCAAAGGCACCTGAGCAATCATCAGATCCAAAGATCCAGTATCTCTGCTCTTCAGTTTCCTTTGCACACGCCGTTCTTGAGCCGGGACAAAAAGGCCAGTCAATCAAACAACCTTCCTTCTCTTTCATCCTTCCTCTACCCCTCTCTCCTTCCTTTCTTTGTGTAATCTCTGGTGGCTTATCGAAGCATCTGACCTACCAGGTGTCACAGCGAAACGATCCCAACGCTCGTTACAAACCTGACCAAGGGCTGCTCTCGGCTTCCCTTGCCCCTCGCTCATTGATTTTCATGATGCCAGCCGATAATTGAAAGGACATCCATCACACTTTAACTGGCATAACTAATCAGGTTTTGTAATTGGATGGGCTGTACTTTGGCTCTCCTCTTGTTTCCTCTTTTTAAGCATACACTTGACCTATTTATCTCTCCTTTCCCATCACTCCATCATTCATTTCCACCTGACGTGATTGTTGGTGTGGAACTTGTGTGCGACCTCTCTTCCTGACTAACACCTGTCTCCATAGATTCCATTCTTGTGATGAGCTGATTTCCGAGTTGAAGATGGGATGGTCTCTGTTTCGCTCCTGGAGGTTTGAGGTTCTCAGATTCTCTCCAGGCCTTGCTGGTTAGGGACTAGATTTTGCTTTGAGGTGAGCTAGTTTGGTCTTGTTCGATTTTACCAGGTTGGAGCACAATGTCTGCACCTGAAAGTTCTCAACTCTCTCTACCTGATCCTTTTTCTCACCCGCATTGATAAATAAAAGCTTTGCAGCCTTCTGTGCCTCCTGCCTGGGCATTTATCAAGAGACCTGAGAATATATTTCATCCCATGGCCAATCCCAGTCACTTGCCCGAAGATGAATAACACTGGAGTTCTTAAGGTCAGGGAAATATAGCTACTAAAACTCTCAAAGCGAACGTGACCATTACTATCTCCACAATACAGTCGTCCCATCCCTCAGCTGGTCCCAGTGAAATATAGTTCAAAATAAACGTTCAGCCATTTTTCAAAAAGACTGTGACTCCAGCTCTGACAAACAATCTCATGACAAAAAAAATGTAAGCTGCTTCGGCACTAAATTAGCTCTCTAATTCAACAGCTAATAGTTTGATGGCCTCAGCAGAATCATTTGTAAAACCCTAAAAATAAGATGCATCAGCAGAAAGTTCATTGCCTCCATTACACATTAATTCAAATAATTGTTTTATGTTGTCCTAATTTCCCGTGCCTGATAACGTGGGGAGTAATATATTTCTCATCATTTCTGTGCCCTCTAACATCCGTCAGCCATTTTGGTTCTGGCACGCTGCCAGCACATTTACCATTTCCCCAGACAGATTTTACATAGCTCCATCTCCGGTTTCACATATTTGCTTTACTGAAAACGATGCTGACTGGGTCAGATCTGTTTATTTTTAAGCTGCAGCACAAAGTACTCATTTTCATTCCAGCAATAGCCAAAACAATTACAATTCTAGCTTAATGAGGGCGATTAGACATTGTAACAGAGGACATCTTCTGTGGCAACAAAGTAACTACAACTCGCTCTGTGCAGATGTAAAGTTCAACAACAACCCCAAGGCAGTCAGAGTCCGCAATATCCCACGAAGAGTAGGTCAGGATACTCTGAAAGTAGTACCTGACAAGTGAATACCTTTGACCTTTCAGGGTGGGTCAAAGCTATGCACTAGCTTTCACCATAGATCAAAGCTAGTGCATAGGTAAATCAAAGAACTAGCTTTGATCTATGGACTTACTCACACTGGCCTTCTTCATCTTTCTATCTTTCTATTCCTGAGGGTACAAAAGTTCACATTTGACCTTGAACTAGTTTTCTCAAGGTCAAGGTCATCATCTCAATTTAATCCCCTTTGCTGCCCAAGTAATGTGCTTTTTCTCTCATCTTTCTATCTGCAACGGTTGTGAAGATATTTGGTGGACGGACGGACGGGCGGACGAACACACAAACTCTGACAATTACAATACATCACCGCTTCATGGGATGTAATTACACTGGAGAGGGGAAGTGTGTGTTTTGTTTCAGGGGAAAGTTTTTCATCTCAGCTAATAGTCTACAGACACGGTTGAAGTATGAGAGCTGCTGACAAGCCAAAAGCATCTTTCTATTTTGCTTATTATAATACTTCGCACAGCCATTGTCTATGGAAAGACATCTGCTGGCAACAGATTGGGACAGGCATTCTTCAGAGGCCAGCGCTTCACTCTGTGCAGTCAGTGTATTAAATACTGTGTGTGTGTGTGTGTGTGTGTGTGTGTGTGTGTGTGTGTGTGTGTGGTTGTGTGGTGTGTGTGTGTTTGTGTGTGCAAGAATGACTGGGATCATTGTGTATACATCATACCTCTCTGGGGAGGAGCTGCTGACCTTTCATTATGGGCCGACTGAGGTTCCTGGTTCACTAAACCAGCCAATGTCAGCTAATGGCTACCATGCATATGCATGCATATATATGCACACACACACACACACACACACACACACACACACACACACACACACACACACACACACACACACACACACACACACACACACACGCATAGCAATATCACATATGCATGATGAACATACCACAAATGTAGTCCAATCTAGCCCAGCACCCGTCTATGTAATCTAGTCAATAAGATGAGAAATCCATGATTCAGTTTTTTAATTCAATGGCTGATGCCAACTGAATCCCCATTGATAATCCTTGCATGGCAGCCAAAATGTGTTTTATTTATAACATTTTTTCGTCAAGATGCCAGCCTGAGACTCATCATTTCTGCATGGCAAGCTGCAATATCTTTCTGTCTTTGTGAAGGAGCCCTCCCTTTGTGTCCATCTGGTCAGCAACAAACTGCTATATCACTTTCCACTCAGTTGCTGGGTCAGGCTGTATGAGCTTTGATGCGTTCTTATCCTGATAGTACCCAGCAGACCTATTAATGACACATGGGAGCACCAACAACGACACGACATAGCAATGCACTAATGCAGCTACATTCATGTAGTACCGTAACACAAAGAATTACACACATTCAGATTTGGAGTATGCTTGTGTAAGGTTGAGTTGGTCTGTATCACTTTATCTGGCAGGTTTCATTTAATCGGAAAAGAAATAGTTTAACACTCTGTAGTGTTAAACTAAGCTGTAGGAGGTCAGAGGGCATCACAGCACAAGCACATGACAATCATAGAGGTATCCGATACAGCAGTGTTTATTAGACTGCATTGACTAAAAAGGTCACACGGGTAGAGACAAGTGAATACTGGTCACATAGTCAGCAGCGACCTGTGGGAACGGCATCTTTCTTTCATGAATATTTTCTATGGCAGTCATTTCTTTATCTTTTTTCAGTGACAACATTCAAAGCATGCGAAACCTCATTCCAGCACAGAGTAAAATGCACTTAAAGATGTTCATTCTGCATCTGACAGGCAACGCCGACATTGTCGAGAATAGATGCAGAATTGCAGAATGCATTACTTGACACTGTTGGCTGCTCATCTCCAAAGATATCCAGAAGCTGTACGAAGCCACGTCTCTAAATTTTATTTTCAATGTGCACTCCTGCAACAGTAGTGGCAACTTTTTCTCTGACACTTTTGTACACTTCATTATCAGCTCCATTGTTTTGGTTGTGCCAGCTTGTTAAGTACTTGAAATACAAACCTTGCCAGCGAGTGGAGGATCATTTGTCATTAGTTGTCTTAAATTTAGTCAGTCATTGTTTGGTTTGAAAGCACCACACAAATTAGTGGCACAGCAGTCATGTGACACATCATTTTGTGTGAAAAAAGTTGTAATACCACCACACTGGTATGTGAGATGGTGAAAGTTAAATGTCGCAATACAAAGCAGGTAATTATTTCAATTTTCATAATAATTTCCCTATTTGAATCAGGTGAGGATCTGCATTTTTTTTTAATGCTGTACTCCTGTCAAAGCCAGACAGCACCCCCACTGAGAAAGGCATTTCTTAAGTTATATTCAAAATCCTTCACTGACGACTGATGTCTTACTGAGAGAAAAATGTTTACTTGGTCTGACAAAAAGAAGAGAGTGGAACTAATGCATCCTCCAAAAGCAGAATAGCATAAAGCTTCGTAGGAAAAGCTGTAGGAAAAGCCTCTCTGCAGCCTCTCACCCCACCTTAGTGCAGAGGCTAATTGATTCTAATCCTGTACACTCGTTCCCATGCATTGTTAGATATCTGCTTGTTGTATTTAATAAAGGTCTTGACCTTGAAAGCGCTTCGCTTGTCTTTTAATGAAATAAGTCGTGTTCGTCTCACAACAGCTCTGGTGTTGCTTTGAACACATATATTGATTTTAAAAAATGTCCTATTGCTTCTCATCAACTAAGTTATAATAAGCAGACATATACCCAAGATGCATTCCATTAATCCTTCACCAGATTAAGTGGTAAAAAAAACACCTTACGCTACTTTGTGTTTTCTATTGTCTTAGTGGGCTGAGCGGTCGAGTGTGTGGTTTGTAGTTTGTGGGCGGTGGTGCACTCACTCTGTGGACACTGCTCGCTGGTGCAGTTGAGCGACTGGAGGTCGAGTCCCTGGCACTCCTTGCCCCCTGTGCCAGGTGAGGGCTGTGTACACTCCCTGCTCCTCCACATGGAACAGTCCGCACCACATGCCGACCACTTACTCCACTCGCTCCAGCCTCCGTCTACTGCAGACACACAAAAACAAAAAAAACCCCAACAACTTTCAGAACACATACATGAATATCAGCAAACTTATGCACTCCACACCCCTCTATTTTATTTCACAATAAAATATTCTGATTGGAAAACATGCTAAATAAAAGCTACATGATTTTAATAACAAAAGTCTCTCAAGTGTGGAGGTAATAGCAGTGTAGCAGCAGTGGTGTATTTGCGTGCAAGATGAGAACAACTGGTACAATACTCTGTTGCCATCATGTGCAAATCCACTCGCTCTCAGATGGAAACCTGGTAGGGAAAGCATCATAAAGACATGCAAATCACTTGCACACACTCAAATCCAGCAGACGCACAGGGAAACCAATGCATGTAAAACTGCTGAGGAGAGCCATATTTTCTCTGTTCTGCTTTCTGTGTTTCTTTCCAACATGGAAATAAGATGCAACTAAGATAAAGCCCATTATTGGGAGGGCGCTGTGGCCTAGTAGCTGTCAAAACCCCCCAAATCTGTTCAGGGAGAATTTCAACCCCAGGCCCTCTCCCCTAATGTCAAACACTGATGTTCACGCAAATACCTCTAGTTGAACATTTGCCTGAAAAAAGGAAGCTTTGTGGGAGGAAAATAAATCCGCTCTTGTGATTTGTTTGTCAAAACAAATCAGCCACTATAGAAACATGGGCATCGCATCGCCTGTGTTGTATCTGAATCCATAGCACAGGTATTATTACTCTGCACATTACTGTATATTACACTTGTGCCCATTTATGTTGACCATCGCTTCAAAAACACACACCACTAGCCCCAACAGCAGGAGCAAAATGAAACAAATGGAAATGGGCTGGTTATAGTTCTGAGGGGGCCTGCAGCAAGAAATATCAGCAGCTTTACCGCACGCAGAGCAGGGAGGCCATTTTGCAGTGATGGGGGTACTTTGGCACCATGACCAGGGTGGGGCAGTGGTTGAGAGTGATACTGACAATGACACACAGTCAGGCCTGGGGAAGGTTACCATAGGGCTAATGGGAAAAGGAGCAGTAATGAGCTCTCATGGGAGAAAAACACCAGCGTCTCGCTCTTCCTCTCTCCCAAATGTAAGAGTGAAGGGGACCAGACAAGAACCAGCAGAATGTACACACACACACACACACACACACACACACACACACACACACACACACACACACACACACACACACACACACACACACACACACACACACACACACACACACACACACACACACACACACACACACACACACACACACACACAATAACCCTCCTCCTGACTGACCTAGGGCCAAGAAAACCTTAGTGTTCATTAATCCTAGCAATGAAGAGTGCAGAGGGCCTGACCTTGTGAGACCTCCTGCAAGTCAGCAGCTTTGGTTAGTAAAAGTGAAACGTTTCTGAAGGTAGGACACCCATCATCGGACAACTCTCTTAAGTAATGAAGATATTTGGTATGACAGTGAGACCCAACTGGAATAGGAGTTAAAAGGCTCCTGAGGGCACTAGGTCAGAGGCAAAGGTGTATAACCCTAATCCTAACCCAAACTACTAACCCCAACCTCTAACCATAACCATGACCCTAACCCCACACAAATGCATGATTATATTTTGCATGTCCTCAAACAATTGCTGGGGATATGACTGTGATTTTGTCTCTGTGTGTGCGGTATAATGCTGAAGCAGCAAATGCCTCTTTGTAGTCAGATTCTTTTGGCAGACAGAAAAGAACCAATCAGATAAGTGTCCTTGTTTGGCATTGAGTGGACCCATCTGTGGGCCAGCAGGTTGATTATCCAGGATAGGTATGAAAATGATTGAATAGCGAATTACATTCTAATGAATATATTATTTTGCTCCTCAGTTTTTCCACACCACTATGAAATAAAGAGATGAGATCAACATCTGCACTGATGAAATTCTACTTCTACCACAAGGCAAGACTAATGACCATGCAAATAAAATTGTCAAACAAGAAGGCTGCAGTGGAACAAAGGATGCTGCTCAGCAAAACTGTATGAGATGCAAGCAATGTGACCCAGAGGCCAAGGAAAATCAAAAAAAGATGGAGATGAAAAAGTGTTCCTGATGACCTGTCTGACTCTGAACACATGTTGCAAATAATTTAGAAGCAGACAGCCTTTCCTCAGAAGCATATACCACAAAATGCACAGGCAGGGCAGTAAAGAAAAAAAGATAAGACTTTCCTTGATTTGCTTTTTTCACATTTAAGGATAAAATCAGAACCAAAACCTCATCCTCTTACTTTTTCAGAACCCCCACGAGGAAATTGTCATCCACAGCCACAGTATTCCTTATGAAATTCGCAGAAAGAAATTGTTAGTGCTGCTGCAAAAAGGGTGCACAGCTGATTTTCAATCATGTAGCACCACAGGTTTTAGGTCAGGAAGGTCTCTGAGGAGGAACACTGATACAATAGCCCAGTGGCAAGTCCCCATTTTGATTTTGTCAAGGGGAGAAAAAAAGGGAACCCTACCATTCTGTACAGGTCAGTGGGTGGGTCTGTTTGAGGCCTTGCTGTTCAAAACAGCAATGGCTGCTGACGAACATTGCCAGGGATCATCATACACCTATGATTTTAACATCCTTGTGGGGAATACAAGGCAGTAGAGACCAGCAGGTTGCCCACTGCTCCCACTACTGTCCTGCCAACACATTGTGTGCATGACAACCACTCACAATACGTGTTCAAAAGCTACACAGGAAGCCACAGACTCGTGCTAGTGGTAAAACACTTAGCCAAACACATAGGTGACGCAATAGAGACTAGTAATAATTCAGTAATCTGCATTTATAAACAATTTTGATACTTTTTTATTAGCATGCTGGGAGCTTCTTTTACTGCCGTAAAAGAAGCTCTGGTTTTTAGTTAAATGTTAACTAAACCACTAGAACTAATTAGAAAGCAAAATGACTGAAGGGTGAATCTGTTCACACTAAATTAATGTTTATTTCTGTCTTATTTATTATCCATGAACTTTATTAATTCCGTGGACAAAATACAGTCTTTCTGATTATGAGAGACTCACAAATATCTTCCAAAATAGAATCACACACTTGCCTGCAGTGCAGGCAGCAGACATATGGGTGATAACTTGCACGTTGAGGCACGTACATCAGCAAACACTTGCTTACAAGCACGCATGCACAAATACACTAGCCCAAAGTCTGTTTATTTTCCATCTAGTAGAATTCTCATGACTCCTCTGGCAAGCCTGAGGGATCAGTACATTATTTAAATAATTCATATGAGTTAGAAGTCTTTTCAGGGTGTTTGCTGTTCTTTAAAACATCAGCAACATCTCCTTTCATTTGTGTGGGCTAGTTGTCACTTCCAGGATGGGCAGCTATTTGCTGTTGACTCAGGTAATGTGCTTTTTTCCCCTCTAATGTTGGCAGGAGCTGACATTTTGCCTCAACTGTTGGCTCGGATCTGGAGTCAGTGCAAGAATAGAGTCAATGAAGGGGTAAAGGATAGACTACAGATTCACCTGGATACTTTGACAGAATATGATGAGGTGAAGACAAAAGGAAAAAAGGAGAAGACGGAGACAGGAGAGAGAAATGGAGATGAGCTTTTGCATAGTTTGTCTTGAGGCCTTCTATGGTGTTCATCTTCTCTGCTTGGAGCCTCAGGCTTTAGCCTCGGCGTCCTCTCCTCCTCCTCAGCTGCCTGCCTCTCTCCCAGCATGGGGCCCATCTGATCTGCCACACAGGCCTCTGCCAACTCTCATTAAACACTTTGGAGACTAACACAGAAATACAGATGAGTCTCTAGCTTCACACTTTCCAGATGAGAGGTGGGAGCTCACATTTTGACACAAGAGTCATTGTGGATATATAGCACATATAGAAGAGGCTGCTGCCAAATAAGCGACTGTAGCTAGAGTCAGTCTGTGGAAGTCTGCGTGAATAGTGTGCATGAAAATAAGCCTCCGTGGCTGTAGCCAAGCTCTGCTCCTATGAAATAATGTTACTTATGTTTTTTAATGTTGAACAACAAATGGCCAATGGCATTTCAACAAGCAATACATATTGACTAAAGCAGGCAAAGAGAGACAAATTATAGCCTTTCCATGTTGTTGGTTCCAAATTGCATCGATTTGTTTCTTGGGAATATTCATTCAACAGGATTTCTTTCTCCTCAAAGGAGGAGCACAGAAAATCTGTGAGTCATCAGTGTGTTTGAAATGAAACAGAAGCACTGGAACTGTGAACTACAAAGAATAAGCAGCCAAAAAATACAATAAATTTTTCTGTAATCCATTTCAAAGATCTAATGCTTTGAGTTAAATGCACAAGAGAGCTAATAACCAACAAAGAATCTAGCCTAGATAATTAATGAAGTCTTGGAACAAGACCAGCATTAGAATCATGCAATTTTAAATGCAGCTCCAAAACAAAAGGCACTGCAGAGGAGAAAAGTCTCTGAAGGCTGACTTTAAAAAAAATACAACTACTTTTGAATCTAAATGTCAGCCATGTCTAAATAAATAACATGATGCCTTATCTGCAGCATAACAGCTCCCCATGTAATTCATTCTGCAGTCTCTTTCTTCAAAATAATCTGAAATCAACATCTACTGTGCATCTAGTGGATTAGACCAGCAGAGGCTGAGCACGGTGATAATTTAAGTTGTTATCCGGTATGTGTTGATGCCCGGCTGCCTTCCTTTACTAACCAGGATTCATATGAGATCTACTCATTCAGGCTGATGATTAAAAAAATGCATTCATCAGGTATTTGATGAAATTAAATTGTTCAGATGTATTTCATCAGGTTGTTTTTCCGGTGATGACAAATTATGCAAGGCAGTCGGTTCATCTCCAGAGACATATCTTTGTGTGCACTACATAGACCTATCGAAACTTATGACTGGAAAAGCAGTCGTCACCACCTGGCTGTGGTGCAGTGAACTCTGACCTCTAGAGATTCAAAAACTGGCACTGATTGTACTTCTAGTGTTCTGTCGGAGGTAGAAATCAAGTGGGAAAAGGAACCACATGCCACCCCTTGCTGCCAAAGAACATGACTGATAGAGGTCACTTCACTGTTTGTCTCTCATCAAGGAAAAAAATTGAGTTCTTTCTTTCCCAAAGTCTCTGCAAACTGTGTTCACAGAGCACAATGCAACTTCTGTCACAGCACCCCAAGAGTCTAAATTACACTCACTTTCCTTGTGGGGTAAGAGAAAGAGAAAGGAGGGCGGGGTTCAGTCTAACAATAGCTGCCTGGGCTGACATTAATCTCTTTAAGCTCATGGAGGTCAGTATCCTGCTTCGCTATGGGGGAATGTCAAGCATCCCTTGACACCTCCTCTAATTCCATTACTCACTGCTCCGGTGCTAATAATTCCAAATCCATTCAGATAGCGTCCTTATTGAGCGTCATGCATTTCTATGTTTCCTTCGTGGTCTTCCTCCTGCTGTATTACAACGGGCCATGTTACTTACATTCACTCTTGACATCTAGTGATGTCTTTACACAAGAGATGTGTAACGCAACACTCGGATTCACTGAGGAAGATAACCTCTGTTTAAAGCAAGGAGAAGCTGCTACTGCCAGAGGTGTTGGATTTCCCTCCTTGCTATTTACTGAGTGTGGGAGATTTCTCCTGCGGTCAGCACGGCAGCAGAACCTTAGCTATACGCAGACTGATCTGCTGGCACTAAGAGCTAACAGCTAGATTTAGAATACGCTTTGGCTTTCTCTAGTTCTTTCCTCTCTCTCACTCAATTCTTTGTTCCCGCCATCTTCACACTATCTATTTTCATCTGTCCACCCCTGCTTTCACCTTAAACATAACTTTCCTCCCAATCCCGCGCTCCTGCCTTCCACCATCTCCTTTTCCATCTCCCTTTGGTCTAATGTGGAACTGCAAATGAAGCAGCTTGACTTCCATGTCAGACTGAAAAAAAATCGATATGTGTTGCTCAGTATCAGGGCAGACCCTCTCTGCCACTCCGATGCTCTCTCCGCGAGGGAGAATGGGACAGACAAATGAAATGCTCTCAACTCCTCCAGTGTAGACATGACACACACAGGCTGCCATAATTCAGCATTTTATTGCACATATTTACTGCAGAGCTTGACCAGCAAACAATAATAAATGTACTAGCTGGTTTGACACAATGTCATGGCTGGAACCCTGTCTCTTAAAACAGACAGGTCTCTAATAAAAGCAGGGTCTGTGCAAAGCCCAGAAGATAAAGAGATTTGAACAAAAAGCAATAATAAAAATCACTGTCAGAATGATGCCTTAAAGTGAAGACTAACAGGCTCTGGCATTGCTGAGTAAGCGATGTAATTGCAAGAAAGAGCACAAGCACTGACATCTAAGAAAAGGCCCAGGTGTTTGGTACAAAAAGAAGCCAAAATAAAGATGAACTGATGACTTCTAGATGCAAAAATAATGCAAAAGGGAAGCCAAATGAAGCCAAGCACCACCGGACAAACAAGGTTGCCTGGGAGTTACCTGGACAGGTGGCCACGCAGGCACTTTTCTGGACGTTCTGCCCCTCACACGACGTGCCTCCATTCAGTGGTGTGGGATTGGTGCAGGTTCGACTCCTCTTCTGCCAGCCACGCCCACACACGGCACTGCAGGACGACCAGGTGGTCCACGTGGACCAGCCGCCGTTGACTGTCAGACCAGCGCCAGTGGGGATGAATGGGTGAGGAAGTGGGGAAGGTTGAAGGGAAGGAGGGAGGGATGGAGGAACAGAGCAGCCAGGATTACCCGACATGCAATGCGTAAAGTTGATGTGTTGCGCAAGAATAATTGTGAATAACTGCTGTTATAGAGTATGGTCCAGCGCTGCGAAGCAAACTAATGAAAGAGAGAGACAAGGAGGCTGCTTCCTGCGTCTGAAGTGGATTCACAGTCAACTACAGAGAAAATAGGACTTGAACAAGGAGCAGAAATAACATGACAGCTTGCCATCTTTGATCTCACCTCTGAAGAAGATGCAGTCGCTTTTGAAACATGCCTCCAAATTTTAGTAAATGCATTCATAATATAGTAAGAACGTATCCTTGAAAAAAATGCTCTCAGTCATAAGGGCATAAACCTCTTAAGAAAACAATGTCTGCTCCTAGAAAATGTATTCAATACTAAAAAAAAAAACCATAATAGCTGTCCCAAAAATTCAGATAATGTCTTTCACGTATCCATTACTTATTGCATTTCATTCTTCAAAGCCAACAGTTCTTTGGATTGTAGAGAGAAAACCGTGTATAATTTATTCCTTTTCATATTTAAACATAACATTCAGACACAAATTTCTATTGCATTGATATGATGGCAGCTACCTGCTGTACTGCTGCCCATGCCCTGAACCCGCACACTCCGCTGGAACATAAATGTCACTATATTGCTCAGTGATGGCTGATGATTACATCAAATCAGGCTGCTTTAATTCTAATCAGCTCCCATTTCCTGTTTCAACCATGTTTGCTTCATCTTACATGAAACCAAAATTCCTGATTTATTGACAATAATGGCGCAGTCGTTCCTTCTGTGAACATACCCTCTTTCTAACTCTCCCCAGTTCTCCCGTGGCTGAATCATTTCCTTACCTTGTCTATTCGATTGATTGCCTGCCATAGTGAGGTAAATTGCCAAGCAACTCGGCCCTTGATTACCTCTTAGCACAGAGTGCAGTCGCACCAGGCAGGCCTTGCTGAAATACATCACTGGCCCCCCGCTGAACTTGCTTTGAAATACTGGTTATTATTATTCGCTATAGCTAGCTTTATCAGCTAGTACTGTGAAAAGTGATGCTCTCAGTTAAATCACTTTTTTTTTTCTTGTGCTCCAGACTCAGTAGAAATAAAAGGTCTTTTTGGATAAGAGTGCTTCTACTGTGATTTATCCTCAATTACAGAAATGGTGATGAATTTGTCATCTTGCCATGCAGGTAGAGGGAGGAGATGGAATAAAATTACTCATGTTAAATCTCCAGAAATCAGTTCACAATTTCTCAGGCCTGAGAGTGAAAACTATTGTTTGACAATAAGGAAAGGCAAATAATTAGAAAGTGAACACTCTCGCCCCCACAATCTTTCGACAAGTATTTCAACAAAACGCTAATCAATTATAATCAACAGTAAGAATGATTTTGCATTTTTCTCTCTCGCTGTACTCTTAGAGGGGTGTTTGATGTGTTTTGACTGCATGCTGCAAAGAAAATAAAATAATAAATGTTCTGCACTGTTCATTCATTCATTTTCCATACGGCTTCCTCCTCTTTCGCAGGTCACGGGGGTTGCTGGAGTCTATCCCAGCGGACGTAGGGGCATGAGACGGCAAGACACTCTGGATACGTTGCCAGAGCATCGCGGAAGCGCACGATAGACAAACAATCACTCACACACACACCCACGTCCACAGACAATTTGAAACTGACCAATCTAGCCGAAGTACGTGTTTTTGGAGATAAGAGGAAACCGGAGTACCCGGGGAGAACCATGGTGACACGGGGAGAACATACAAATTCAGAGTAGAACTGGACCCCAACCCAGAACTCTTACTGTGAGGTGACATCGCTACCCACTGCACCACGGTTCTGTGCTGTTCTAATGTTGAATTTATCCTACGTTAGAAATTATATTTCAACCACAATCCAATCCACAAGGTTCCTTAATTTTTACTGTAACTTCCATGTTTTATACATGTAATATCTTCAGAGAAAGGCCTACATTTTACATTTAATTCTTGTTTTTATTATATGAATCTGACACAAAAACATTCTTAAATAAGTCTGCAGCAAATACAATTGTGCAAAAAGAAGTAGTGAGAGTACACTATGACATAGTGCTGAATAATTGAGGCATATGGTGTGTTTTCTCCTCTGTTATGTTAGATATACAGTAGCTGAACAGAATAATATACAGTAACATGATTTACATTTCACACACGCACACACACACACACACACACACACACACACACACACACACACACACACACACACACACACACACACACACACACACACACACACACACACACACACAGAGCTGTGAATGAAGACTGGCTGTCATGTATCCAAAATCTTAGTAGTGCTAGAACCCAAGGACCCCGTCACAGAAAATATGATCTTCCTCTGCATCTTAATAAAGATCAGTCTATTTATCAAGCCAAGTCATTATTTACAGTTTGCTGTTAATTTAATTTCTCTTATATTGGATCCAGTACAGAAAAGGAGAAGGATGGCAGCCCTGAGATCGGAGACTTGCCAGCGACGGCTGCCAGTAACATTTTAAGTTGTGCTAATTATTGTGCAGATACACCACTATCTACAATCTACTATTTTATGTTATCTATGATATGAAAAATAGAACCATATGTCACTTGTGTGTAACACTGAATATTTATGTGTAGACTCTGAATATATACTATAGCTACCTGACAGACGTGCACCGAGTCACCTTGAATAAAAGACAGTGTGCTTTCATTAACATGAATCTGTGGGATAACAAACACAACATGCCAGCAAAACAGAATTGATGTGATTTTGGGTATATATTCTGAAGCTACTGACCAATCAAGTTCTCTCAATAGCCTGCTTGTATGCAGCTTTGACACCTGCTGAAAGAAGTCATCACCTACCATAGACCAGGACTGTGGCGGAGGTGCTTTTGCGGCGAGCAACGATGTTTTTGGCCACACACGTGTAGTTACCGGTGTCTGCCAGTCGGGCTTTTTCAATGACGAGATTATAGTCAGCTGTGATCAAAAAATTGGGGTCACTCGATGGGTTGATGACATCCTCGTTTCTCTGCCACTCCACCTGAAAATAAGTTTCAGCGTTCAGAATATATTTCATCTCCATGAAATGGTCTCCCCATCCCATGCAGTGCTGCACGCTGTGGATTTTTATTGGGGAAAAAAAAAAACAACTGTTTTGATGCAATCAATGTGGCACAAAGGACCAAATGTGGCTTGGCATGACACTGATGCAGGGAAGGAACTATGTGCACTTCTGATTTTATGTTTTCATACGAGGAGTGTCATTTTTATTTTTTTTAGTTGCTGGTAGTCTGTGAGTGAAACAGATTGTGATTTGAGCAGTGTGCGCACCCTGTTGCAGAAGCTGAAACTAATTTTATTCCTTTTCACTTTACTTTCACATTCATTTTCTTGTTTACTTGGTCTCCTTTGACCTGGGGCCATATCTAGAGTTGGTATTGTGTTGCATCGCTGTTGTTGGTGTTACTGCCAGCAGTGATGCTGCAAGTAATTGGGCTTTCTTGTGTATGATATCCTTGTATACACCCATAGTGACTTCTGCTCTTAAGTTCTTTTCTGTTGAACTGCACTTTACTTCCTATTTCCTTTTCAAACACTCCCTACACTGTTGAGATGTGATGACGTCGTCTGCTTATCTCTGTCTCTGGGCTGTCTAAAAAGGCTGGCCAAACCTCTTGTGTTGTTATTAGAGCAGTTAGTGCCTATCTGGGACCGGGAGGAAGCAGCAGACAAGGTGAAACAGCTGGCCCCAGTCTGGTCCTCTAAACACAAACACACGCCACTGAGGGACATGAGCGAGAGCGATGCAGAACAACAGTGTGTGAAAAACGCAGGCGTGCGGAGATGGCAGCGAGATAGAGAACGAGATTGGGAGTGAGTGAGGCAAATTCGCCCATTAATTATTGATAGGCCTTTACAGATGCCAAACGGGGAGTGAAGCCTCCAAGCCTATCCTGAGTGATGTGACGAGACGGTGTGATATATGACTTCCAAGAGAGATAATAAATCAATAACATTTAATAATTAGAGGTGTAATTTATCTGTGTGCTCCCTCGTGGAGCAGGGAAACTCATCCTGCTCCGTTTTTGTTTTTTTTTGCACTGTGTCCTGCTGGTGAGGAAAGGGTAAATGGATGCTGGATGTGCACCCATAAATATCTCCTGTATCCGTGTCTCACCTCAGCTTGTGGCACTCCCTCGGGGGGATGGCAGCGCAGTAACACCTCCTGGTCCAATGCCACCTCTTTACCCTGTGGCTCCTCCTCAAAGTTCTTCCTCAGGTCTGAAGGGGAAAAATATTGTGAAGTGCAAACAGCTACGTATTTAGGATTTTTGTAAGAAAACGTGAAGTTTCATGTCAATATTTCTAGCTACAAAACTTCACCTGTTGATGTTGCCCTAAATTAAATACAATGTTCCACTCTTGAAATGCCCACCCATGGCTTCACTGAACGTGCCGCACTCCAGTTGGCCACTAAGCTGCACAGGGATTGGTGGCACCGACCATCTTGCTTATTACAGGCTGCCTGGCTGGTTCAGAGATGCTTGTCTGCTGCCAGAGGGGACTGGCATCAAGCAAAAGCAATTGCATTATCCCTCACTCCTCCCCTCCCTCCTACTCTCCAGCATCCGCCAGCCTCCAGCCTCCATCTGTATGAGGGGTTGGAGCAGCCACACGAAAACATAGCCCTGAGGCGTCTGGACAAGAGCTCCAGCAAGCTTGGCTGACTGCATAGGGCTTCACATTATGTTTCGGTGAATACTCTTACCACCACACAAGTACTGCTATATATTTATCCATAAACCCAGGCGGTGCATTACAGGTAAGGGGCTATTTGTATCTGACAGGCTAGACGGGTGGCTGGCTGGTTGGTGCAAATTTGATGCGTTCACCCCTGACTTTGAATAGGAGTGAGTGAAGCAATGCCTTATTGTGGGTGGCTGAATGCTTCTGGAAGCCTCTGGTGAAATCCTTTAAATATATGTTGAGCCTGTCCTGACCAATCAGAGCAAGAGAAACATTAAGACAAGAAGAACATTTCATGACATTCAATTTAATTTAAGCTGATGCAATGAGACTGGTTTAAGATATAACAATCATGGAAGGTTCAAACATATTCAAGTGCAACTGTGTGCGTGTTTGTGAAGGTGTGTGTGCGTGCACGTGTGTGTGTGTGTGCATGCACATGAATATCATGTATGTGTGCATTCTTATTGAAACGTGTGTGTGTGTGTGTGTGTGTGTGTGTGTGTGTGTGCGTGTGTGTGTGTGTATGTGTGTGTGTGTTTGTGTGTGTGTGTGTGTGTGTGTCTTTATCTTACATCTTTGTGACTTTGTGGAGCTTTAAAACAAGGCTGGATAATGAATGTGTGTTTTCAAAATGCCTGGTGGTTTGGAGACGCATTGCATTCGACTCCATCTAGAATAATGCATATTTATGTGGGAATGAATTGGCAGAATGCTTTAAAATACTCAAATGTAAAATGGCTTCTTCTAATAAAGCTTTTTAGGCTGCAGCGAGGGATCTGTCTGCAATCCCCAGACAGATTTATGATTGCAGCACTGCAATAAATTTAAAATCTGTTTTTATTCCAGTTACTTTCATAGGGATCATTGCTAATGTATTGTATCTAGTGAAAAATATGTTCATGAATACTCAAATATAGCGTCCCACTTTTTAAGACCTCTTTTAGGCAGAAGCACCTCGCTGTTTCTCCCTCCCAGGGTCTGGTATTTTCTTCTTTACAGGAGGATGATTTGACTAAATTGTAATCACAGTAATGCTGTGATGCACCAGACCCCACCAGCCTGCGGGCTAATTGTTGCATCTAAGTTAGTCCCTCTCAAGCACCTAATGCGAAAAAAATTGTCTCCTCAATATCTTCTTGTTACAAACTGATAGGCCTTATGTAAACACCTTGTTAAGCGCAGTTGTAATGGCGGTAATTGTGCACTCACATGCAATTCTGATGTAGGCTTTTTGGCTCTTCTGGGTACCGGTGGTGCTCCAGGCAACACACTGACACCAGTACTCATCAAGACCAAAGATCTTCTCCACCTGCTGCCTGGTGATGTCGATTGTCACCTGCATGATTGGCAGCGCTGCAAAGGAAACACAACAATAACTATTAAAATGGAGAATGCCAGAGCTGTGTGTGCACAGCATTATCTCCATCAACTTGTTTGATGGTAAGCCACGAGTGAAATGAACATTAATATTTCTACAAAGAAGAAAACACATTAGCTTAAATGAATCCCCCAGTAGATTTTCTACCTTGAACTAAGCCAGCAAAGTAACTTAAAAACAGACAAAATAAATAAAAAGAGAACCATAATCATATATAAACAGAGGGCTTGTTAACTGAGGAAAATGAGAAGAGAGCCTTACAGCTATCCTTTGTGTAATTTGAAGGGCTTTAAAACAGCAACAGTTGGGAAGCAACAAAGAAGTGCTCTACAAACAAAAATCCCCAGCCCGACCTCCTTCTCTGGTATTAAATCCAGAAGGAGGAGTTCACGATCTATGGAGGATTTTCACAGCGCTGTTCACATGAATGATGCTGCTGTAATGCAACGCAAAATCAGCTTCATTACTTTTCAAGAAGTGAGTAAATATAACTCTTCTAAACAATCATCGAAGTAATAATCGGGATGAAATCCATTCTTCTAAACCTTCCACACAATGGAGTGTTGTCAGACTCTGTGTTGATATTTGAGCAGCGCTCACATGTTTATTTTCCTTTGACCTTTAATTTGGGAACATGAAATCCAGCAGCTTTTTTTTATATAATGAGTTACGACCTTGATGCCGACCGTGTGCCCTACTTTCCCTTCACTCTGATGGAGTGATCCTTGTTTTCCCTTCAGCTCTCAGCTCTCTCTCATCTCTGTCTGTCTGGGGTCTTCAGGAGAGAGGTGTTAAACCTTTCATATGAACACATAACATCTCAGAGTCACAGAGGACACATCCAATAGACTGACAGTGCAGCACAGACACAGCTGTGCATTTAAGTCTCAATGGAGAATCTCTCTTCAAACTGCATTTACATAAAAGGCACTTTGTGACACCATCTCACTCCCTCAAGCCCTTGATCCATCCACAATGATCATTTCCAGTTTCAGACTGAAGCTTGAATAAGTACCACCTATCAAGTCATCTAACCTACACAGTTACGTAAAGCACTTCATCAAATCAAAAACGAAAAATGTTTTTCATAAAGTATTTGTGCATTGGTCTGCAGAGGCATGCGTGATTTAACAGCTGTAACATGGAATGTCTGGGAGAAAAGCAAAGTGGCTCCACTGCTGGAAGTCATACAGCCATACAGTGATAAGTGGTACAGAGGGTCACTGACAGACCCCACCCTCTCACCCCCACACCACATATATTAGTTCATAA
Source organism: Antennarius striatus (assembly GCF_040054535.1). Lineage (NCBI taxonomy): Eukaryota > Metazoa > Chordata > Actinopteri > Lophiiformes > Antennariidae > Antennarius > Antennarius striatus. Next base: position 14,951,263 of record NC_090785.1, on the reverse strand, counting down.
AACTGGTGGTTTTTTCAATATACAACCTGGTAAATGCAAGTACATGTGAAGTCAATCCATCCCTGAGGGACCACTCTGAGCATCAGGAATACCTTTGACTTGTAGAACACGCTTTGTTCTGCACTCAACAGTGAGACTATGGCACAGAGAGAAAGAACACCTAAATGGTAAAACAAATAGCTAGTCAGAGTCAGAAAAACCACTTATGGGGAAGAACAAATGGAGCAGAAGAAACCTTCTTTGGTCCCTGTAATATGGCGTTGTTGAATTTCTCCTGGCAGAAACATGAACACATACCTTAAAGAACAGAAACATCAAGATTCTTTACACATTCTTGCAGTTCTTATACATTCATTACAGAATTGCAAAAATGGCATCTATCTATTGTTTTTATTTTCCAGTACTGTATGTCTAAATGGCTTTTATATTGATTTTTTATGCTATTTATTAGTTATTAACAAATCCTGACAGAAGCTTAGAAGACAAATAGAAGAAAAAAATCTAAAGTCTGCCTCCAAACATAAAGTTAAATGAAACATGAAATCTTAAGAGCATTTATGCCCCTGCTTGCCCCTGGGCTTGCAGCAGTTCATATGCACAAATGATTTGAGAAAATACATTTGAAATTTGCCAATAAGTTGCATCGCGTGTTTTATGTGGCTGTATTTACAGTACAGGTGAAAAGTGTTTGATTAATGAAAATCTACTGTCTTCATTGAGCTAAAGGGTGAAAGGAATAAAGATCAGTATGGAGAACAATGGAAACCCGAGGAGAGAAATCTAAAGAGGAGCAATTTGAAGCTCTGCTTGCCAGAGTAATTGCATTCGGTTTCCTTATCTCTTCCTGTCTCCATAATTACCTGCTTTTGTGCCTGACACCTTCCAGTTACACTGCTGTGAGTCATTCTGTCCAATTTCCCTCCAATTAATAAGTAGGACAATAATATCATCACTTTGTGAGCAAAATAGGACTGTAATTTTAGAGCACTTAATAATGATCGGGCAGGATGTTTACTGTTGTTTAGCAAACTCTATTCCACCGGGACCACGGAAAGTAAAACAAGACTGAAACAACTTCAGTGTTTATTCTAAAGTACTTTTCTTGAGACAGGAAAATTGATGCGCTCAAAATATAATTAAATTATATCAGTATTGATTGCTAATGATATCTGCCTCCAAGGTGTGAGGAATTAAAAAGAAGAAGGAAATGTGCACTTACTTTCCTTCAAGATACTGATGCTGCACTTAACATTCCTGTTAAACGATAATTAAAGCATGACGCAATTCCCCCAGCTTTCAGTTTGATGTGCAGCTCGTTCATAAACAAGCTCATATCCCAAATCTCATTAAATTTGTCTGAATTTTAAGGGGTGATTATGTGATTGACACCGTGTGAATCCTAAGCTTAGAGCTGGAACCCTGGTGAATTTATTTTTATTTGAGTGCAACGGGCCAACTTTGTTTAACCATTTGACCATGCTATTGGAAAACACACGTCTCTGGTGCAGAACTGACAGAGGGATGCAGGCTTGTATTCGGACAAACATAAGAGTTAACACTCCGTACCAATACCATATAAATTTGTTCCTAGATATTGATAATTTGATACCATTTTGACACTCAAAGTCTCAGTCAGGGCTAATAAATATTCATTGCATGCTTCCTTATCCACTGACAACGGTGGCCAGTTAGACATTAAGCCCTAGCCTTGCAGCCTCCGTCAAAGACGTGAACATCAATAAAAATACAGAATTAAATCAGACCTTGAAAAAATATTAATTAATCAAATGGTTGCAGATTCTCTCTTTGGATGAGGTGGTTGCTATCATATTTGTGACTATACAAATAGTTCAACAAGTATGAATGCCTTGTCTTAAGATTTATTTTCCTAACATGCACTTAATAGAGAGTTAGTCAATGACTAACTTAAAGTTTAACCATCATATTCACAAACCTGAGAATAAAACAAGCAGAATTAATGGCATACTTGAGCTGCCAATATTCCTTGCAAGGTCAAATATTTATCTAATATTTACTCTTTCATACTTTGCATTGTTGCACACTGCAATGCTGGCACTTGTTTGTTATTTTTTTGTTCTTGATGTAACAGTTATTGATTATAACATTGACTTTTACCTTTGCAATGAAACCACATCCTTCCTTTTCACAATTCTGCCTGCCACTGACAGATTTCATTTTGTGTATTTTTTCTGTAAATGTCTCTGCTAGCATTTGCTGTTTGTCTCCACTGCAGCAAATCTGCTTCACTTTGGCGATAAACAAAGTAAATATCTTGTCATATCACATAGTCGTGGAATATTACCATTTTCCCATATGTACCAAACAGAAACCCTAAAAATGTGAAATCAGGAAAATAATGCTTCATAAAAGCAATTCTGGTTTAATTTCAGTGATTTGTCTTGTAAGACTATAGGTCTGGAGTTACAGAAGGGGAAGAATCACAGAATACCTGAGACAAGTGCTACTTCTATGCATTTTTATAGATATCCTATCAAACTAGTGGTGTAACTACTGCACTGATGTCCTCAAGCATCTCTGTACCCCACAAGGTCACAAAAAGTTCCTTGCATTATACCTCATCCTTGGCGGCATGTTTCACCTAAACTAAGCTAATCTCGAGCAGTTTATGTGTCATAAACACACTGAGTTTCAACAAATTGAATTGAGGGAACGAAATGAGGCTGCAGGAAACACAGAGTGGCTGAGTTCATGAATTGACTGACCTTAGCATGGTGTGATGGAGCTTATGGTAAAATCTTCAGGCAATGAAGTATAATACAAGCTATCACTTTTTCTATAGACTATACAGATCTTTATTCTAACTTGAGAAAAAGAGGGGTAGTATTTCATGAAAAGGGAAGAAATCACATTGTAAAAGCCAAGAACACAGACAATGTTTTTGTGAGTGTCCAGGAAGAGTTTTTCGAGCCAACAGGGGATCAACACGCACAGGGTAAACATCATTGGACTCAATCCCGGGTGAGTCGATATTGGGCTTGTCTGAGTGTGGGACTTTATTTTTCTCTCCCTCACTCTTGTTTTCGCAGACTGTGACCTCAATTCCATAGGGGTCATTTGCCTATCAAAGGCAAAGTCTGGAACTTGCAGGTCCAGAGTGTGTGTTCATTGAAACCAAGGAAATTCAATTAGACTGCATCCCTACTGTGTGTGAGGCCCGAATCCACGGGTGGATAGAGGAGGATTAGGGTTTGGTGACTCTACAACAGCTGATTGCATCATTACAACATAGAGAGAGTGCACAATGGTTGAAGGGGTACATCAGAAATGAACACTTTCATGAATGCACTGTCTGCTCATCCCATCAACCAGTCAAAAGCATGCGCTTAGTGTTCATTTCCTCTTGTGGTTCTTCTTTGTGTCCAAAAGCATTAGTGTCATGAGCAGCACCACAAGTATCTGGGGCCTCTTTTCACTTCACCAACAAATCAATTCAATGTGCTCTGGTTCAAAGAAACCCTAATATGAAGATGGGCTTTCATGTTACGATATATCATGTTAAGATGTCTCTGCAACTTTGAAGCTAAGCAGCCTGTTGAAATGTGTCTAAAAATATACTGTAGGTATTAACAACCTACATAGAATTACCACGTGTCAATAATCCAAAGTTAACCCTCGGTCACAGAGCCAAGGGCATAAATGCTTTATCATCAAGTCTCCAGATTTCCATTACCATGTCAAGCAGTGCGGTGATGGGTACCTGACATACAAAGCCGCGAAAGGCATGTGGCGCCACGAGCGTCTATCTCCAAACAAGGATAACGTGGCCTTCTGAGTGAAGCATGGCTCTATTACAGAGCAAAAGATGGGAACAAGAGAGTGAGGGGGAGGAAAACAGAAGCCCAGAGTTCACAGGGAATACAGCAGTCAGGCCTCCCATTCAGAGATGCTGTTGAGGTTGGGCCTCGTGTCAGTGGGACAGTGTTCCGGGTCAAGGCTCTGCCTCCGGTTATGACAAGCCTTTCGAAAGCTTCTTTTGATTGAGCTGTCCATTTTCCACAATGAATGCACAGTGCAAGGCCCCTGCTGATGCTCTGAATGTCGTTACAGATTATTCATGGCAGACAAACAGGCGAGAAGGTAGCGCTCCAATCAATCCAGCAAGATTCAGTTCAATGCCATTCCAAGGAGACTCAGGTGGAGCCATAGGAAGCAAATGGTGTGGGACAGAAGAAATACTGATGAAAGTCGTGGACTAACATTGCCTGACAACTGTGCTTCAGTTAGTAAGTGACTGGCAGATTTCAGTTACTCTTCAATGGCCCCATATATAGTTTATCATGACATCAACTATTCAATTGTTTTTTATTTTATTTTTTCCGTTATATTTATTTCTTTTTTATTTCTTTTAAATGTATTTTTTAAAGGCATTATTAGGTAGAACTGTTGCTCCACAGCAAGATGGTCCTTGGCTTGATTCCACCCCGTGTGTCTGTCTTTCTGTGTGGACCTGTGATGAAGGTTCATTTCATCCAGGGTGTACACCGCTGCTTGCCTGTTACCAGCTGGGATAGTTTCCAGTACAACTCCTGACCCAGATTCAGATAAGACAAATGGACGAAACGGTTTTGTTCGTCTTGTCTTCAAGAAGATGAATGAAGGAATGAATTGACTTTTATTAAAATGTATTCAATATGTTGCAAAATAGACTGGCATAATTTCTATAAATCTTTCAACAACTATGCGAATATTAGCTTTATAATATTGGGAGTGATTTATAAACATCAATAGCAATGACTACTGCAGTGAGTAATGACACTTTTACGATAGATGGAAATATATGGTCATTAGTAGCCCCTATTTCATGGTTAAAAAAAATAGTACATTATTCAATAAATCAATAAGAATAACAACAAAAACAATAATTGTCATTACTACTAACAGTAACAACAATAACAACGATAATAACACCAATAAATGAAGCCTTAAATTCCTCCAAATAAGTGATTCAATTGCTAATCTAAAACTTCAGAAATAATGTCACAATGTGAGGTTCAAAACATCAAATATGTCTGAATACAAATTTGAGAGGAAATTGAGCTTAATGAAAATTGGTGCACACACAATTTGAATCCTGATATTTTCACTCATCAAAAAAAAAAAAAATCACGACCAGCTTTATCATTGACACAACACTACACAAGTACGCACAGCATTCACAAGGATGCATTTCACCGGATGCAGAAATGGCACATGTGTTCCACTTGCAAAGGTTTTCACAAGTGTGGAATGTGATAATGAATTATTCCACAAAACTTTAGAATAGCATCTCTAAGCTGCAGAATGCAGATGTCATACGATTACCTTGGTTTCATGTATACTTGTATTTCAATTGATATTGTTTATATCTGGTCACCAGCCGCCATGGGAGAGTCACTACTGATTACATCAAGTGGACATTAATTCAAAGCAATGGATTTTTCTATTTACACTGTCTTCCCATAATTACTTTGGCCAACCTTTCCTTAATAGTGCATACACACAAACACGCTTTGTGATTTACCACAGTGCCTTCACCAAAGTGCCCTCCTTGTAATTACTTTGTATCCAATATCCTGACCTCGGTGATTGGCAAGAGTTCTGCATTCTATATGCCACGGTCTTCAGGCTGGAGGTGTCTGTGACCTGTTTCTTTATCTCACACACACACCTTGTCCAATGTGGGATGGGAACATGGGATGGGAGGTGAGGGCTCCGAGCACTTCGCCTCTACCTCCAATAAATTCTGCGGAGTGGGAGGATCTGATAGAAAGTTACCCACATGAAAGCCCTGATAATTTGCTCAGGCTAACATGTTGCTCTCCTGCTTGTCTGACATGGCTTAGGGCTCCAAACTAAATAAGGAAAAGTGCTTTAGGTAAGTAAGCCTGGTTCCCATCTGGTTGAAGTGTGCTGTGCACCATTCAAATTGTATTAAGGTGTACTCCCTCCCTTCTCACGATCGTTTAATGCCTCTTGGGCCTTTGGCCGACACTGTGGTCCAAGTCAGAAGGCAGAGGTGTTTGGTAATCCGATGAAGGAGTGTGGGCAAATGTAAATATTCAGCTCAACAACAAACATTCAGGAAAGATCCTAGAGGAAAATGGAGGCTATGAAAGACTTTCTACAACACTCAGTGGATTTTTCTTTGTTTTTGGAAGCATTTCAGCATACTGCAATTTACATTTTTTCTTAAAACTACATGCACTGCTATTATATTATAATCACTCATATTGTCCCTAAATAAATATTAAATTTGTAAAAGCATGAAGAATTTAATTAACATCAGTTACCTTTACAATTAGCATATTATATATGGCACTAAATCTGCTATGCACTTTGACTGAAACCTGGTGATGAATAGGCAAATTCCTTACTTGCATCCCAAAAAAATAGCACGAAGACTTGTGAGACTTGTTAGACTAAGTGTTGTTTAAAATAAGCAGCTTTTGCCATACCATGGTGATCATCATATGATAATATCTGTATCAGCTATACTTCACTGATTTATTTAATAACTAAGTCATGCAAAATTTGCAGTACGCAACAAATGACAATCTTGCAAAATCTCAGACAATTTCATCAAGTCACAGTAAAATTTTAAGTAAAAGTTCTTGCTTGGCTAAAAAAAAGTTGTTCTCTAGCACCACTGTGAATTCTTGCCTTGCAAATAATGAAAAAAACCTAACTCCCTATGGTGGATAACGAGTATCTTTGCTGTGTTTACATCATGCAAGCATCATGAGAAACCTCCAAGTAGTAAGTACAACCTGTGTGCTGGAGTATAGTGTGCCTCACAATGACCCTTTCCTGCAGATATACAGGACAAAGTAATACAACTCCCCAAGCTTTACTGACTATAACTCTCAAACCATGACATGCAGGAAGTCCTCCAGCAGCTGAAAGAGGACTGAAATCACTCAGAGAAATAAAATAGTAATTAATGAAAAAAAAGGAAGAATGGCAGGATCCTAAAACAATAATACCGGGAAAATGTTCATAACCCTGGTATGTAATCTGTTTATATGCCTGCTGTCAGCATGGATCACATGATGATGACTGTGTAGTTTCCATTCCGACATGGGCCTTGCTATTGAGTCCATCTACATTGTAGCACAAGGGGATGAAGTGCTGCAGACTGAACATGGATTGAGCCTTTAAATATTAATTTCTTTGTTCAAAGTGACTCTATTCATTATTTGTGCAGCATATGCAAGACAGAATTGTGGACTTTATAAATAACTTGACGTGGAAAACTGAAGAAATCGAGACAGCACAGAGTGGACCACTGAGGTTCCTTTGAGATGAGAGGTTACAAAAGTCGGACAGTGGTGAAGGAATATAAGGGCTGAGATATAAAAGAGATTGTTAACAACACAGATGGTAATTAGAAATATTGGATTATAAAAAACAAGACAAAGAATCTTAATATATATTCTACACAATATCTAATTAATCTGATGATTTTTTTTGCTGATTAATTGGTTTTAAGTTTTAAAACGTCAGTCATGAATGTTTAAACATCAAAGGTGCAGAGTTACAAAACTTATAACCAAATAGGAGTTCAAAGCCATTCAGTATATCACATAACACAGAGAAAAGTGGCAGATCATCATTTCAGAAGCTATTACCAACAAATATTAAACGTCTTTCCTTGAAGAGACTCAATTAAATTTAAAAAATATCCCACTTTAAGGGTAGGTGACTGTAAGGACAGCAACAATTTCAAACTTTTATTCAATTTTCATATAAATACACTGAATTATATGGCTATTAAATGCCATGTCTTATATAATATAAACATAATACAGGCTGAATCTAGACGTGGACAGACAGAAGAAAAAATGATGAGCATTTTCTGAAAACAAACTACTGTGAATAAATGAATTATTAATTTGAATTGCATTAAATCCCCAGGTTTGCAGCCCGGTGGCTCGCAGACCGGGACCGCTGCTCTTGTTGTCAGCACGCCTCACTGCACAACAGCTCCACAGGAAGGTTTCCTCAAACACGTGCAGAGGCACCTATTCATTTTCTATCTCCTGTGTTTGATGTTGAGGCATCTGACCATACTGAATATAGAATAGTTTTATGTGAGCAGGAACATCCCAATAACTTTGGGGGGGTTTGGTGTACAAACCAGTAGTTTTTAACTTTGGGTGTAAAATCAGCATCCCAAATGCAACTCACATTTGTGACACTTCCAGAGAAAATGGTGTGCACACCTTTCATACATCTCACAGCAACTCATGAGGAGATTAAAACTATTCTTCATCCCTCACTACATAATACAGTCTTTCCACGATGCAGCAACTCATACCAGGACACCCCGCAGCTTCGACTTTAAAAGGAGAAGAGCAGTGAGTTGATGTTTGTTCGAGTAGTGTGTAAAATACTATACTGAAAGTCTCCTTGGGGCTAAACTCACAAAGTATTAACTGTCAGCAACCGAGTTCCTCTGCCTATCAAAAATCTCCATGGACTATTTAGCTGTCAGCTCCCTCACTACATCTCCTAGCTCCACTATTTTTAAACGAATTTGAGCAGAGCAGGTGTTGATTGACACTGCAAACTCCCACTCCGTCTCTGTCTGTCAGCAGAACACTTGAGTTTTTCATTTCCAAGGGAGGTGAAGGTAAGTTGAAAGATAAAATTACATTACAGTAGAGAATTTAAAATGAGAAAAATGTCAAAGTTCATTGGCTACAATCAAAAAATAGCAACACACCAAAGAAGCTTAGCATCTTGTCTTCACTCCACGCTGAAGTGCTAAAACGACACATTTGGAGGCAGGCTGAGGAATCTAAGCATATTGGCAACTTTGGCCTCTATTTTCTCGGCACAAGGACAGCACAAATGATTGGGAAGTGAAGCATCTGCTGTATTCAATTGTAGTGTGCCGACAGCAGTTGATTCAAACATTTTGCTCAGGGTACAGAAAGCTTAGAATTACCTTTAGCTGAATCCAAGCAAATCTTTCCATGTAGCTCTGAGGCCAAAGCTTCTTTCCACAAAAGGCACACAGACTCATGAAATATGGCTGAAAACACACTTTACCTTATCATTCTTATTGCAAAACTAAAAATCAGGACAAGTAAGAAAGAAAGAAGATAAACAATTATTTCAAAATGATCTATCCATCCATCCATCTTCAACCGCTTATCTGGGGCCGGGTTGAGGGGGCAACAGTCTCAGGAGGGATGCCCATACTTCCCTCTCCCCAGACACCTCTTCCAGCTCCTCCGGGGGGATCCCGAGGCGTTCCCAGACCAGCCGAGAGACATAGTCCTTCCAGCGTGTCCTAGGTCTTCCCTGAGGTCTCATCGCGGTAGGAAATGCCCGGAACCTCTTCCCAGTGAGGCGTCCAGACGGCATCTGGAACAAATGCCTGAGCCACCTCAGCTGGTTCTGCTCAAGGCAGAGGAGCAGCGGCTGTACTCCGAGCTCCTCCCTGGTGACTAAGCTCTTCACCCTTCACCCTCTCTAAGGGTATGCCATGCCACTCTACGGAGGAAAGTCATTTTAGCCGCTTGTATCCGGGATCTTGTCCTTTGGGTCATGACCCAAACCTCATGACCATAGGTAAGAGTAAGAATGTAGATTGACCGGTAAATCGAGAGCGTCGTCTTGCGACTCAGCTCCTTCACCACGACAGACCTATATAGTGACTGCATCGCTGCGGAAGCTGCACGGATCCGTCTGTAAATCTCACATTCCATTCTTCCCTCACTCGTGAACAAGACCCCAAGATACTTAAACTCCTCCACTTGGGACAAAGACTCTCCACCGACTTGAAGAGGACACACCACCCTATTCCTGTCGAGAACCATGGCCTTGGATTTAGAGGTGCTGATCCTCATCCCACTCAGCTGCACACTAAGGGTCCAGGTTTGATGAGGCCAACAAGACAACATCATCTGCAAAAAGGAGAGATGAAATTCTGTGGTCCCAAAACCGGACTCCCTCCGGATCCTGAGTGCGCCAAGAAATTCTGTCCATAAAGATTATGAACATAACCGGTTGTAGAGGGCAGCCCTGCAAAAGTCCAACATGCAACTAGAACGGGTCTGACTTACTGCCGGCAATGCGAACCAAGCTCTGGCTTTGGTGATACAGGGACCGGACAGCCCTCAGCAAATGGCCCCAAACGCCATACTCCCGATACCACGAGTGACACAGTCGAATGCCTTCTCCAGTTCCACAAAACACATCTGGACTGGTTGGCAAACTCCCATGAACCCTCGAGCCCTTGATGGAGAGTGTAGAGCTGGTCCGGTGTTCCGCGACCGGGATGAAAACCACATTGTTCCTCCTGAATCTGCGGTTCTACTATACGTCTAATCCTCATCACCAGTACCCTCGAAGACTTTACCCAAGAGGCTGAGGAGTGTGATCCCCCTATAGTTGGAACACACCTACTGGTCCCCCTTTTTAAAAAGAAGGACCACTGCCCCAGTCTGCAAATCCAAAGGTACTGTGCCCGACTGCCATGCGATGTTACAGAGACGTGTCAACCATGAAAGTCCCTGCACATCCAGAGATTTGAGGTACTCAGGGCAAGGAGTATGGTAACCATCTTGGTGACTTCTGCTTTGATGATAAACGAATCCACCTCTGAGAACTCAGCCTTTACTTCCTCTGTGTAAGACATGGTAGTGGGATTGAGGAGATCCTCGAAGTATTCTTTTCACCGCCTGACAATATCCTCAGTCGAGGTCAGCAGCTCTCTGCCTCTACTGTAAACAGTGTTGGCTGTGGACATCTTTCCCTCCTGAGGCGCCGAATAATTTGCCAGATTTTTTTCGATGCTGACTGATAGTCCTCCTCCATGGCCTCCCCAAACTCCTCCCAGACCTGTGTTTTTGCCTCTGCGACTACTCGAGCTGCAGTACGCCTGGCCTGCCTGTACCTGTCAGCTGCCTCCGGAGTCCCACAATTCAAATTCATGATTTGATAGGACTCCTTCTTCAACTTGATGGCATCCTTTACTTCCGGTGTTCACCACCACCACCAGAGGCACCAGAGACTTTGCTATCACAGCTCCAAGCAGCCCCTTCAACAATGGAAGTGGAGAACATGATCCACTCTGACTCAATGTCCCCAGCCTCTGGCGGGATCTGAGAGAAGCTCTCCCGGGGGTGGGAGTTGAAGACCTCACTGACAGAGGGTTCTGCCAGATGTTCCCAACAGACTCTCAAAACACGTTTGGGCCTGCCGAGTCTGTCCAGCCCCCTGCTCTGCCAGTAGACTCAGCTCACCACCAGGTGGTGATTGCCCCTCTCTTCACCCGAGTGTTCAACACACGCAGTCGGAGGTCTGACGATACGGCAAGGAAGTCGATCATTGACCTCCGTCCTAGGGTGTCCTGGTGCCATGTGCACTTATGGACATCCCTGTGGTTGAACAAGGTGCTCGTTATGGACAAACTGTAACTAGCACAGAAGTCCAATAACAGAACACCACTCGTGTTCAGTTCGGGGAGGCCATTCATCCCAATCAACCCTGGAAAGGGGTGATTGGGATGAAGTCCCCAAGGAGAACAATGGAGTCCCCAGTTGGAGCACTATTCGGTACCCCTCAAAGGGACTCCAAGAAGGCCGGGTATTCCACACTGCTGTTTGGCCTGGAGGCCGAAACAACAGTGAGACACCTGTCCCCAAACCGAAGGCGCAGACCCTCTTGCTCACTGGGGTGAACTCCAACATGTGACGGTTGAGCTGTGGGGCTATAAGCAAGCCCACACCAGCCCACTGCCTCTCACCTTGGGCAACATCAGAAAAGTGGAGAGTCAAGCCTCTCTCAAGGGTTTGGGTTCCAGAGCCCAAGCTGTGGGTGGAGGTGAGCCTGACTATATCTAGTTGGCACCTCTCAACCTCCCTCACAAACTTTGGCTCTTTTCCCCTCAGCGAGGTGACATTCCATGTCCTAGAGTTAGAGTCTTTGTCTGGGGATTGGGTCATGCTGACAACTGCCACCCAATCCACACTGCACCCGTCCCCTATGGTTTCCTTGGTGGGTATTAAGTCCGCCGGAGGTTGGACTCACGTTGCCCTTTCGGGCTGAGCCCGGTCAGGCCCCACGGGCAGAAGCCCAGCCACCAGGCACTCACATACAAGCCCCAACCCCGGGCCTGGCTCCAGAGTGGTGCCCTGGTTGCGCCATAACGGGCGACATCACGGTCCTTTTTATTTTACTTTCCATAGGGGTTTTTGTTACTGCTCTTTGTCTTGCCTGTCACCCAGGACCTGTTTGTCAAGGGAGACCCTAGCAGGAGCATAAAGCCCCTGACAACATAGTTCCTGGGATAATTTGGGGACTCAAACTCCCCCACCACGATAAGATGGCAGTTCTCGGGGGAATTCAAAATGATCATGTTTGGGTTTTTTTCATAATAAATTACATAAATTACAAATGCAGGCTTGTCAGGATGTTAAATAATAATACATTTTTTTTTAAATCTCTGTGAACTTCATGATACGCCATGGTTTTTTTGAGGCTGACAAACAGAAAATCACACTGGAGAAAGCAACATAGGATATGTTTTGGTGGGAGGACAAAGTGAGTGTGTGGGCGATTGGAACACCAACGTTCTTGTTTGACAAATGGTAATTATCATTCAATTTGTTCCTCTAATTGCAGTTAATTTTGAAATCTAATTCCTGCACGTCAAAATCAACTTCAGAGGAACAGATCTCATGGGCTTGAAATATCAAAATAAAAAATACAACTTACTTACTTAGAGGAACTAAGAAGTGTAGAATTTATATTAGTTTGTCCTCGAGACCAATCAACACCGCTGTTTTTTTAAAAAAAAAACCTGCTCGTCTCACTTTACTCCCACTGCTCTAAAATACACTTGCAATTGTCTCAAGGCCAGTACAAATATGGGTTTCAATTAAATCCACTTTGGCTCCCCTCTCACTTCGAGGTGTGTTGCTTTGCTTAGAAACAGGTCTACTTGCACCACACAGACACCCACAACCACAGCCAAATATACACACTGTGATGACCTGCCTGAGAAGCCTAATTGAACTCTTTGGCAGATGTGTCACGGGAACAATTCACCTTGCCATCTGCTTTTTGGACTTCATTTCAACTATTCTCCTCTCCATCCAGCAATCAAGGACAGAATAAAATATATAAGTTCTATTATGTGGAAGCAGCTGATAATGCATCATCAATTAGTCACCTTGGCAACTGATCAATGCTTAGCAGGTGGTACAAGGCCATTTTATTCATTTAGGACTGCATTGTCCTCTTCCCACCTGATTCTCTTATTTTTGTCTGTTCATTAGTCTCTGGCTCTCAGGTCTATCAGGTTTGGCTTAGAGTGCAGGACTGTTCTTCAATATTCCATTAGAGGTCATGTTTAATCACTGTTGTCTAGGCCCGGAACTATTAGGAAGAAAATGCCTTCAAATCCCCTGAAATTTGGCGACAACAAATGACAAAGAACTCTTGACTACTTGCAGATTTCACTAAATGTCAGTCATGTTAAGGGACCTCCTGTAAAGGTAAAAGGTATTTATCTGCATTCATGCTGCTGACCTATACTGGACTGACAGAGGGAAAATTTTTTAGAGTACAGCCACATACAGAGGGGGGTGGAAGTTGATGTGAGAGAGGTGATTGGCTGCTATAATACCATGGATAAGTATTGAGGTATTAAAACAAAGGTTGCAGATCATTTCAGCAAAGCCTAGCTTATCTCCCCCTTGGATCAGAAATTAAATATGTCATCGCATTACAATCCAGGATCTAGTCAATCAGAAAATACATATTTTACACAAAAGAATCCTCGCTGGTTGGCAGATGCTGGGGTTAGCCCCATGGTGCTGTAACACATTATTAGTTCAGAAAGTGATAGATGGCTTTAAAGATTTGCTGAGTGCGTCATACGTGGTATTTAGACTTCAGGAGATTGAGGATGGGAGTTAATACTGAATAACCGGGTTAAAGTAAGGGGTTAGTTTCCCTTACAGGGGTTTGAAAATATATAAAGGTGCAAAAACCTAATAATGATTTTAATAAGTTGCAGTTGATTCCACTCTAAACATAAGAATTCACTTTCATCAAGTCAAAAGCAAATGTTTAGCATTATTTCTGTCATCATTTTCCACTGTCATTGTCAACATCTGCTTCAATCAACATGAAAAAATATAATTCCCCCATCTTTATAAAGCAGTTTATTGAGGTTTATTGAAATAGAAATGTGAAATGCATGTATTTTCCACTTCAGAAGGTTTGCTGTAGAGGTGATAATGCCACGCATGGATCAAAATCGCTTCCATCATCGCTGGCAGGTGAAATGCAAACACAATCAAATCAATCTGGCCCATACAACAATCCTCTCAAATGCCAATCTCACTTCTCCTCATCATATGTCTGATGAGAAATCATCGTGTGGGAGAATCTCCTGATCTATGCAAACACCCTGTCAGCATTGATTTGTTCGGAGGGGAATGTGTCTTTATTAGGCCTTGCCAGACATCTTTATTTTCCAGTTCTATGAGAGATAACTTGGCAAAGACACAGAGCTGGCAAGGACTTAAAAAAAGCAGTCACACCCATGGCAATTGAGATAAGTTACTTGGGACAGGTAATTTGAATCCAGAGACTTGTATGGATGGATCAATATCGGACATTGATACCAGGAGGGGAAGGGCAAAATGTGACATCTCCTTTATCTTTCATGGTTCATGTGAGAAGTATTAGGACGATATAAAGGGTGTCACAAAATGTAACTGCATAGTAACACCTGGAGCAGCTCTTGTGTTTGTCCATTACACCTGTCACGGCAGAGGTGACGTCTACTGTAGATGATTATCCACATCTTTTTTTCTGCCTCCTGAATTTCATGCATTGAGCTGTTTAATTGATGCCCTTCAGACCTGGGCCACTTGTGAATTCAAACTTTCTAGTTACTGTGATGCTTGACTGAGTCTGCTGGGAAAGAATATGGATATTGCCTTTACGCTGGAGAACTGGGCCAATTACTTCTGTAAGAGCAGGCATATTCATGATATCAGCTCAGTTTGACAGGTTGTTTGACTAGTCTCTTTGACTGGTTGCTTTAACTCATCTGATATCCATTACTAACGGCAAACATGTGCAGATGTCATTAGGGTGGTGGGAATCTGTTGACATGTGCAGCATAGGTAATACAGCAGCAGATGGAAGGTTGTCCACAAACGAGCTGGTGATCAGGCAGGGATTGAGAAATGTGCCAGAGTTTGAATTTCAGTTCAGGTTACAGACAAAAGAATCAGAATCTGTTCCTCATGCACAAGAAATTATCAGATGTCGTATTTTTGATAGTTTAAATCCTTCATGGTGTGACTTAAAGTATTTGTGTTTGTCCATGTCTAGAGAATATTTTAAAGGGTAGATGACGGAGAATGTTGCTTGTGCCACTGGACCAGTAAATAAATAAATAAATAAATAATTACATACATACATACATACATACATACATACATACTGTACATACATACATACGTAAATAAATCAATAATCAAGAACATGCAATACAATATGATATAATGGTGATAAAAAAAATCAGAACTATTATTTGGAAGGAATGTGTTTTTTCCCATTGATGTATTAAACCGTGCATAGGTTCAAATAATTTTTTTTTTCAACTAAATGGTGGGAATGATGATGTTTCAGGCTCCGTAGTTTGGTCTGCCGTCATTAGTATTCCACAACTTCTGTCCTAACATCCTGTTACCTGAAGAAAGCCTTGACACACATAGTTTGTGATGAAATTATTCAAAACTTGCATGAATGTACGTCACCATTGGTCTTTACATCCAGGTGAGTATCAGTAATGTGTTTTACAAATTTATTCTTCCTCGTGTTATACAGCACATTGTCTTATTGCTCATAGTGCATCACATTATTTGAATAAATTTGAATTGTTACTCTATTTAATAGATTTAGATCAACTGATCCTTATTCTATTCTATGAGTGTAATTTTTCTTTGTGCTGCTCGATCTGCCTGAAACCATCTACAGTAACTGTGGATCTAGAAATAATACATTTCAGCTATAAGATTCTCAAAATGTTGGCCTTGTTATTGTTTTGTCTGAGTTATTGTCACAATTTCATTAAACTTTTTTTGCGATAAAATCTTTGACAAAAACATTGTTTAAGAATTGTATGTTTTTATTTATTTGGCCTTTTTTGTTTATTTACTTGATTAATTAAAAGATCAAATACAAGCAAACACTACTCTGCTTTTATTTTGGCATGACTTATTTTTCTGATGATTACAAAGATAATTCTGCAACTCCAGGGTTTGTGAAACAATTTTAACAACAATCAGGCAAACTAAAAAACCCTACAGGGCTTGCAGAATAGTTTTCCTTCTTAACTAAAACAAATTTCTTACAAAAGCAGCAATAACCTAGAGGCCAATCCTACAAAATGATTGCATTTCTGGAAGATTATAACTGTGATGTAGCAAAATTTAGCAATGACATTTTGAGATATGAGACATGTGGCTTTATGTTTGATCAAATACCTGCATGCTGCATTGTTGAAGTCACTTAACCATCAAACATGGAAAGAAAAAGAAATCATCATCCTGAACAGATAACACCAGATTAATATGCATATCCAATCTGATCTGCTTTTATGCCAATCTGTTTTATTATTGTCAGAATTAATAGCAACTCATCTTTTATTTTCACAATTACCAAGGATGTTGGATGGAAATCTTTGTCAGTTTGAACACTACAGTCACTAAAATCATGGATAAATCTCACATGCTTTTTTGGCTGTTATTAGCTGGTCACAAAGACGAGATATATTTGTTCACAGGTATATTTTATCAATCAATTTTTGTGAACTTCAATTCATCCTCTTGAAGACACAATGTCGATACCAAGAAGCTTCTGATGTGACATAAGTCCGGGTTGCTTGGCAACTGCTACGACTCAGAGTCAGGAGTGACCATGATAGTGCGAGGACAACCTGACACGTCTGTAGTGGACATGTAAACACATGAAATCACATCTACTTCTATCGGCTTTGGGGACATTGTATCAAAATGCATTATAAAGACTACTTTATGGGGGACCTGTGTCCTAAGAAAGACAAGTCCCCACAGTGTGCTTAAGTAAACAGACATACAGTATGTTCCTATAACAAACACACACACACGCACACGCACACGCACACACACACACACACACATCAGGGCACATAGACCTTTAGTGCAGTTGAGTGTGTGTGCCTCATATGTTTTTTCAGGAATAGGGATATTAGAGGCTGCCATCAGTAACCTCCTCTGGGCAGCGCTGACATTAAACAGCACCTGGTGTTTGAGAGATCGATGTAGGTGCCTTGGAGCAGCTACACCTCCAGACAATCACGTGTCCTTCAGAGCTGCATAGCACCACATATGCATCATTCAAGGCCTTGGAACTTTACAGAGTTTCTAAAGATGTAGCCCCTTCGCTGCTGCAGCGGTTTGAGACGCTCTGGGATGACAGATTTGTTTCATAGACAAATAAATGTTGATTGTAATGGCTAATATAACCACATGGCAAATGGTCCATCATCATTAAATGTTGGCAGAGCACCGTTTTGGCAATGTGATGTTCTCATAAACCCCATCACAGTTTATGGAGCACATCATGTTCTTGACAAAAGTTACTGTTAACAAAACGCAATTCATATCCATTCCAACTCCTTAATTCCTCACTGCATAGTGCAAAAAACAAAAAAAAACCCCACAAAGACCATGTAATGGACCAAATGGCTCTGCCAACACTAATAGTTTTAATTAAACTGTAATCTACATTCCAATAAAACAAGCTGTATCAAAATGGATGCACTAAGGTATATGTTAGGTTAGAAAAAAAGTTTTCACTCTAATCCGAATCCAGTCCAAACTTTAACAGTGTCGTCTCTCACAAAGTTTCATGACCGCCTGTCAAGCATTTTGTGTGTAACTACTAAAAATGCTAGAGAAAGCCCAATATGAAATGAAAGGAAGTTACAGAAATTATTTTCTTGTATATGTATCTTTTTTTAGTCAGTTTTCTTTCATGGCACATGCCCAACCTTTCAACCAAGTTTCACAGTAATCCCTTGAGCAGTTCATGTGCCTAAATAAAGATATTGGAAAAACCCTATCCTTTAGTCCTAAACAAAGTGAAAAACATATCAAACTGATCTGGATCCACTCCTAAATGTAATGAGATATCATCTGATCAGTCTTGATGTGAATAGTCTTGGTGATATATATACAGTATATACATATATACATATATATACATACATATATATATATATATATATATATATATATATATGTATATATATATATATATATATATATATATATATATATATATATATATATACACACAGTAAACCCTCTTTACTCATGGTTAATGCATTCCAGGGCCACCCATGAAAAATACAATTTTGCGATATAGCGACAAACTGTTTATTTTGTTATTTACGGTAATTAAAACATTTATGAAGCGCCCTTCCGGATGCTGTCAGCCAATAGCATCATGTGACTACGTACTAAAAATCTGCGATGTAGTGAAAGCACAAACAAGCGAGGGATTACTGTATGTGTGTGTGTGTGTGTGTGTGTGTGTGTGTGTATATATATATATATATATATATATATATATATATATGTATATATATATATATATATATATGTGTGTGTGTGTGTGTGTGTCTATAATTCAAAGCAATTCAATTCAATTCAGATTTCTTCCCTCCCATGTGACACGGATCAGATATTAGTCATGAGTGTTTAAGCAGGAAAGCAGCCCGTGGAATCAGATGAGTGAGGGTACGTGGACACATGCCCCTCAAAATGCTTTGGATAGCAGTAGCTTGAATAATTAATCTCATATCACACAAGACAGTGTCTATTGTAATTGTCGTTGCATTCATTTTCATTTCCACATCATGCATATGTATCTGGGATGGTGCCCCAAATGGTAAAAATGTCACTGGATAAATCCTCTGAGAAGGATTGTTAATACTGGTACCCCTTGCTTTACCCATGTTGACAACTACGATATGCAGGTAAAAACTGTTAGAATTACATTATAAATTAACATTTTCTTACTAGCATTGGTGGAACTCATATCTTTTATTGTTATTATTTTTAAGAGTGTGAGTCTAAAACAATTCCTAATATAAGAAGTATAATAAATCTAACAACAGAATACTGTGTGTGAGCCACAACAAGATGTAACACCATTCTTTCAAGTGTATTCAACAGATACTTGACTCTGTGTTCATTCACAAAATAGATCAGGGTTCCTCACCTATGAAGGTGTAAGCGGAATTGTCAGCTACCCAAATTTTTCTACACTATTTATTCCAGTTGCCTGGTGAGCAGCTGCATGTTAATTCCAAATGCTGAGCACCAGATGGATAAATGTTAGCACAATGAGCTCTTTATCTTAAACAAAGGGGCAAGGTGTGCATTTGAATTGATACTTTCCTAGTTGAATTTCACTGTCCTGTTCTAAACACCTTCCCTATGTCTTTTTTTTTAACATATGCATGGCGTGATATGTATTTATGCCTTCGTCATTTCAAATTAGATCATTCACTAATGTGTGTTCCTGGTGCCGAGAAAAACATGTAATTTCCACTGGTCTCATCAACAATCAGTTGTCAGGCTGCAAAAGGGTGGTTTGAATTCATTGAGCACTGCTGAATCACACATCAATGTCATACATGTTTGTGACACTGATGGTGGAGGCAGGCAATTGTAGCTCAACAAAGAAATAAACAAACAGGTTTCCAAGGTGATCAAGATGTTTTCTGATGCTGAAACCAATGTGATTATTATGAGCCTGACAGGCTTGACAGCCTGAAAGGCTGGATGATGAGCTAAGAGCCTACAGGGGCACGCTAATCACTGGAAAATTCAAACATGGCTTTTTGCATGCAGACATACATAAAGCATCCATGTAGTCCAACAAGTCACAAGTTTGTAACAGAATTCAAATGCTGTTAATGTGTTGATTATTTTTATTTGGAAGCAGGCGGCATTATTTTGCACGTACCTGTGGCTGGGTCCACAGTTTGCTCAATCAGATGGTCGTCCTGGTGAACCCACTCGCCGTTGCACTTGAAGTAGATCTGTGTGGCTGGAGTGGAGCGGCAGGTCAGCGTCACTGGCTTGTTCTTTACGATGTACTCGTCTTCAGGTTCCACAAGGAAGTGGGGTAATAGGTCGGAGAAGGCAGCAGGAAGAGTAGCTGTCGCGGCGTGCTCAGACCCTTGAGAGAATGAAAATGGCAGGGATTTTAGAGGGATGTCAAATAAAAACATGAATGGTTTTACATTTTCAAGTTGTCATGGTAGCAGGGAGATGAATAATTGCACACACACATAGAATTTAAAAAAAATGCTGAAACTGATGCACAAATTGAACTTCCTAGGTGAATTGTGTCTCATCCATAACTGACGACTAGAGGAGGTAGACCGAAAATGAAAGAGAGAGAAAGGTTGTATGGAGGAGAGTTGGCAGACACAGAGCTTGGCCTTGTGAGCTCTTGGCTGGGTTTAAGTGGTCGTGGACTCTATGTCTTTACTCCAGCTCTTAATCACAGCCCGTTAACATTGCCGCTGATAGACCTGTGGCCATAAATCACCTTTCAATGACCACTTCACCCTGTGTTATACAGCTCTTTAACCAGGACTGTAACTCTACAGACAAGCCAAGATGAGAGGTTAGAGATGAGCCGACAGCTAGATAGCCATTCAACTACAATCACCCCCAGTATATGGTGGATGCTGTTTTATTTGTCCGGTATCTCCTGCAAAATAAACACACGCAAAATAAAAAAAAATATATAGTGTGTGTGTGTGTTCATATGTACAGTATATATGAACACAAGGGTTGTCCTTCGGGGGGACAATGCAATCACTTACAGGAAAACTTCTCGCCCACTGAAGAAGCTGAACACAAATACCAAATGACACAATGGCGCCCATAGTGCACACATCCTTCCGCTATGAACACAGCTTCTCTCTCTCTCTAAACATATTAGCCTTGTGAGAGAAACAGCATGAGGACATAGAACAGAGTTGTAAGACGGACATAACCTCTTTACACCGACACTCAGGATAGGCCTGTAAATCCCAAAATGAAACCCACCTAAAGAGGAGCGTAATATTAATTTATCGTCCTCAATCCAATATGGCTGACAGACTGGGCATTAACGGCCGTCTCTGTCACTCCCTGGGCAGCAGGACAGGATGGGAGCCCATATCTCACATATTGAAACGGCAACAATCACACTGACCTTTCTCTCCTCTCTTTTATCCAGCCTTAGTTCATCCTTGCAGACCGTTGATGCCCGGGTCACGGATAATATTACGTTGCATCATAAACACCAATCGTTATAAGGACATTATCCGTCAGTTCCACCCCCACAACACATTATATTAATGTCTTGCTTTTTCTCCTGATTTTCTCTTACCCTTGTGTGCTGAGTTGCTAATTTATCAGATGAGATATGTTGAAGCATGCCACTGCCACCGAACCCCATTACTGTTTCGTGTACATGTTTAACTGTTAATGAAAACTAAATGTTCTGTGTCCAATGAACGACATAGATCACTTGCTGACACTTTCCCCTTTTCTCCATTTTCCAAGCACATTTTTTATGGCAACGCATTTGCGAAGGAGAGAATGTCATTAAAATGGCAGCTCCCTATTCAACTCAAAACGCCTGACATTACTCGCAATGGATGCAAGTTTATTTTCTTCTCTTATGGTGTTGAGGACAGGCCACAGTTCATCATAAATAGTGAGTATAATTGCTCTAACGAGGAGCTAAAACTTTGTTAATAAACAGTGTGGGACCAGTAGGTCAGGTTGTTTGAAAGTGTGCTGGTCCTAAGCTTCTTCTAATGAGCCAGATTTGTGACTGTAGCGATTACGCGGCTGCTCTGACCTTACGCAGCCCAGAAGACTGAGGGAGATGGATCACAAAAACGGTGGGTGAGATCCAACTCACACCTGCCAGGTTAATCATCTCGTAGACGACGGATGATCCTTTAACGGCGATGGAACAAAGCCATCTGAGACGCTGACGAGTTGTTAGCTTGATGAGCTCCTGATGTTGTTAACTTGCTGCTGGCTTCTCATTTGCAGAGGTCGCGCACAACATGAACTCTCAACTTTTGATGATGTTTTTCCAATTTGTGTTAGTAAGTGTGCGCGCTTCTGTGTGTGTGTCACAAGGGGCGGGAGTTAGTCTTCCATTTTAGTACATGTGCTTCAAGTTAATGAGGTTAAACATGTAATTTCTTTAGAGAAGTAAATTGTCGTTTAATGGAAGGGTATTCTAGTCATGCACTGCTTTATATCAACCCTTAATGGAGGGCTGATGAGTAGTAAATTGGCTTAGATTATTGTCACAACAATGTATTTCAATGACAACGTGTACCGACGTAGACACATGCATGCACTCACAGGGAGTGTCAACCACTTAAGAGACTTCTTGCAGGTCAGTGCACAGATCAAATAGACATATAGCAACACCATAAGCGCTGCATTAGAATCAACTGAACCTAATTGGCTAAAGCTGCCATTAATTGTTCAATGCATCTGAGTCAGTGCAAGATTAGTTAGCGTGCGCACACACACACACACACACACACACACACACGCACACACACACACACACACACACACACACACACACACACACACACACACTAAATGGCTCTCTTGTTTATCATTTGGTCAATGAATATAACTTAATTGATGCATCAAGCTGGATGTGTTGCTGTGGTCGAGTGCACATTATGTAACTGTCTTTGTCCCTGTGCATTTTCATGAAAAAGAATCCAAAGTGGAGATTTCACTCTTTCAGAAACACATCACAGGATACAAAAAAATATTTTTCCGCAGCTGCTTTTTTCTCTAGAGACTGTTCAAGTGGCCTAAAACCCATAAACAACCCCCATCACACGCACACACACACACGCATGCACGCACGCACGCACGCACACACACACACACACACACACACAGACACATACACACACACACACACACACACACTTATGCATAAGAACATCAAGAGTGCACCAGGTGTCAGTGTGCTGAGCCATGATGTCCTGGGCAGACTTCCTGCTGTGTGCTGACCCCATGTCTCATCTGCCCAAATGACCGCCCCAAGTCCCAAATCAGAGACCGGCACATCCGCGAGAGGAGATGATGAGGCTTTTGTGATGCAGTCAGAAATATCTCCAAAGAAACATTTAAAAATAAAACATTATTTTCCTGTAAGCACTGTAACTATATCCAAAACGCAGTTAAAAAGCACACAGGATTAGATTTTCAGAAGTGTTGCAGCTTTGTAAATATCTTTTGTTACCATCCATCTTCAATATTTCATAGTGATTTTTTACTTTAATGTCTCTAACTGTATCATTTTACAGCAGTAAATATCTTTTTTAAGTCTTGTTGTGAAATACTCACACTCGTCCCCCCTCTGCCAAGCTTGTGCCAGGGTGACAAATATTGTTGACTTAGTATGTTGCCATTTGTTAAATACATTCAATTTTTAATTTCACTCATGTCTTCTTTGAGAATAATTCAGTGTGAGGTTGTCAGCAGTGAGATTCTGTATCTGGAGAGTAAATAACCCTCCTTTGTGTTCGCCCCCAGCAACACATCGCTTGCCCTTTAGAGCCAATTACATTTTTTTAACAATGTCATGTCTCTAAAGGAAAGCATCATTGAGCAATCACTGGGCATAATTTACATTAGCGTGATGAACAGCAGCTATAACAAGTGTTTTATGATGCCATCAGTGCCTTACAATGTCCTCTGAAATTCAATTAAAATTACTGTCCATAATATTAAACCATTTCATGTTTAGCTGCCTTAACAACAAAGCCAAGATCAAATATGTCACAACCACTTTGTTGGTTGATCTTTTTCTTCAGAGCTCTTGGGTTTTTGACTGAGATCCGTTTTGGATGAGTTTAAACACTGACAGTGTTTGGCAATTAACATTAACAAAAAAAAATGCCAAAACAGCTTCAAACATGTCATGATGTGATCTTTCTCACATTTGATTAATACTTTTCCAAATGTGCGCATACATGAAGTGTAATTAATAATTTGATTTAAGTCACATTGTAGCCACGTTTAGTATTAGTCCATCAAAATGAAAAAGCATGCAAAACCGCCTTGGTTGACACAAGCACACACATGACTCATGTAGCCACCATTAATAAAGACCAGAAATTTACCAGGCTAGGCTCACGACATCCAGAGCTGAAGGTCCACAGGACCGACAGGTCGGACCCAAAGCTTTACTACCATACTCGTAACTTTTGAGCTGACTGTCACTCTGAACTCAAACAAGACACTGGAGCTTTTCTGTAAATGATACATGTGCTGGTAATTAATATCATTTGACCAAATCTAAGTGCAATGTCATAGTTTTGGGCATCACCTGGCGATCATTTTGAAGCCAGATAAGGCTTATTGCATTAGCTTCAACCTCCAGTTGCTCATATATATATATTGAAATTGTTGTTTGCCAAGACTACTGGATAATAAAAGCATTATTTGTAAAATGTTCAGCAGAGCTAATGCTCTACTCCCCAATGATGGCATTTTTGTTAGACTGTTGGCTATTCTTTTAGGTTAATTTTTCATTTCATTGATATTTCCTTCCATATGCCCTTATTTTAATGTGTTAACAGTTTTTTTGTTTGGCAATGTGGTTGCCTTGGAAAAGTCATGAAGAAATTGTTTTTGTTTACGCATATGTTATTATCTATCATAAATCTGCAATAAAAAAATTGGATATGCTAAATTGGAAGATGGAGTTTTTTTCTATGCATGTAATCCTGTGTCACCTGTGTTGATTGTGGAGCTGTTGAAGTGTGTTGTCCTTTTTTGCACCATCTCCTCCTCCCTCATACATAATGAACAGACGAGAGCATAACATGAGATTTCTAGGGATTTCTATTTGTTGCCAATTATACTCTTGTTCCGTTCTTAAAATTGTTCCAATGCACAATGGTGGTGTCAATTGCTTTTGCACAAAAAGCAAAAATAAGTAAAAAAAATATGATTTATAAATGATAATTTATGAATAATTAAGCACAATAATATTTTTAATTCTAATCACCCAGCCCTACACTTTAAATAATAAATGATTAAAATTAGAATTCTGGAAATAAGACCATTGGTTCTTTATAGGTCAGAAATACCTTTCTGATATTAACACAGGGAAAGAAACTGGATGAGCTCAAACAAAAAACCCTCCATCCACCTTCATACATAATCCAGAGCACGGCTGACTGATGCATGGTTCTCCCAAGATGACAAATATTTACTCCTTCACATGTCTGAGATTCACAATACATTTTTCAATGAGGCAACCACAGCTCACCAAGCACTCTCTCAACCTAACACACTCATTCACTGCTAAACACACACAATTCTGTATAGTATACACACACACACACAGTACATACGTGCACTGAGCTGAAGCAAGCAAAAAGAAGCTGAGAGAAATATAAGCACACAGGCAAAAAAAAAAAAGTTGATCATACACAGCCTTTCTCTCTATCAATGGAAAGTCTATCAAAAATGATCAAAAACGAACAAATTCATATTCTACACAACACACCTGGCCTTGCCTGTTGGTCTGGAAAACCGAAAATCATTGGCACTGAAGATACACTTGTAACAGCACAGAATCATTAAATAAACATGGAGGACAGGTGGCACCCAGTGAAACCCAAAACTTAACATTCATGTCAACATCAGTGGTAAAGGATGGAGATGGGGAATGGAGGGCAGAAGGAGGGGAGGGACCTGGAAGGATGGGATGAAGAAGTACAAAAGCGTCACACATGCCACATGTGACATGATTACAATGTTCTCCAATTTAGAATGAATAGAAAATTGGCTGCTAAGCATGTACATTAATGCAGGGCTGTACATCTGTGAACACACATCAATTCAGAATACTTATGCCATGCAGCCTACAATGTTCCCTGACGAGAATATCTCAATGATGGATGCTCTCCCAGAACTCAGGTCACATTGTTGATGTCAGTAGCTGCCAACATCATCTCTAAACAAACTGACATCACTTTGAATTATTAAATGTGGTTTTCTGAATGTTGTTAAACTAAAGATAAAAGGTTGGAGCACTTGAGTAAATAGATACACAGAACCACTATTAATGAGCCTGACACATTTGAAAATCAGCTTACACTTTTGCTTATTCTGAACTTTATAGATTTTCTTTTGTCGTCTATTTGAAGCAACAGACCAGCAGGGGGGCGCGGGCAGGCAAGTGACTCTTTACTGTCTATCTTTGCCACCAGCGCTGACGCTCCCAGACACCTTTGCTTGCCTGTCAAGATGATGCCATCTTGAAAGGCACATTTGCTTTGAGAACATTTTAAGTTCTATGTCATCCTGAAAGCTCTCATTTTGAAAAATGCATTAAGTGATGAGTGCTGCGTGTGTCTGAAGATTTTTGTCTGTGCAGATGTACATGTAGCGAATAGATGGCTGAAACTGAAGGTTAACATGATGAACAGCTAGGATTCTGGATTCATGAAAATTTCCTCACTGTGGGGTGAATCAAAGCAGATTTTGATTTAAGACATTATATGGAAAGATCTTATGGATTTATTCAACCTCATGTAACATTGAGTTGTATAAAAACTTGAAAAGTTTGTCCCCCTCATGTTCCACATAACACATGTAAACTACACATATAATTAGACAGAATAGGGTAGAAATTAAACAAAAGCGTGTTCCTATTCTGAGAAGCATCATTAAAACTTTGTGGACTGAGAGTCTACAAATTGCATATTCATCTCTTGTGAAGTACCACAGCTGATGCTTTGTCCTCATTCACCTCCAGATGCTTCCAGAGGCTATCCAGTTTCATGGCTGAAACAGCCTCTCAAAATCAAATCAGTTTTCTATAGCAGCAGTTCAATCACTGGCTGAGTCTCTCCAATGAACTTTGGATCCTGATTTGCAATATTCAATGTCGACACCAACTTGTATATTTAACAAAAGTTACATATTTGATGTCCATTTTTATTACGAATGTTACCACATTAAAAATTAAGTTTGAGAGCATTTAGCCTTTTTAAAAATAAAACAATTTTTGATCACAGTCTTGTATGAACCAGCATCTCCTAAAGAGATTAAGAGCTTCGTTTGAACTTGAAATACATAATTCAACTCCAGAGGATGGCAAAGATCGAGCTGCATTATTAGTTAGAGATGTTGTGTCCTCTTGTTTGGGTCTAAAAATACTTTCTAGTCTTCAAAACAGCGCATTAGGCAGAGGAAGAGGAATCTTTCATGCTTTCATAACATCTTTGCTTTGTAAAGCTTATTTTGGCTATTTAACATTACAGCATTAGGTTATTAAAATCAAACAAAATAACAAAAATAACAAAAAAAAACACGTCTTCAGTACATGATTGTTGTATGTAGTTGGGATCTAGTCTGGAAACAAAACAGATGACCACCGACACAAATTCTAGTACTTAGTTCTTCTGTGTACCTATTTTTGTGAAAACACATCAAACTGTTACGCTCCAGAAACAAAACAGATGGATGAACTCACAAAAAAAAATCCCTACATCCCGTTCATGATGGAGAATAATTAGCACATAAGTCCTTAAAATGAATTCATCTCAAGAGGAGGATTCACAGAGCCTGTAAAGCTTGTGCAGACATGAGGAACACGATAAAGTCTGCTTATTTTTGAGCTAGATTCAAAATGCCTTGCAGAAAAAGTTCAATTTAAATGCTTCAGATTCTTTAAAGCTTCACCTTTTTGCCGTTTCAGTGCATGACGTTTTTCAAGAGTCACAGAGATTTAAACACATTTTGACTTAATAAATACATGCAATCCTCAAAGGAACTGAAGACATGCTGAGCTGTCAGGAGGGGCAGACGCAGTTGTGGTCTTTGCTACCCAAGGCACGCACATCTTCCTGAATTTGTTGTTCCCTTACGCTCAGCCGGAAACAAGGTTATCCGAAAGCAAGCTGATTACACAACGCACAGTCGGCACGGGAGGGAGAAGAAATAAAGACAGAGTTGGAATGAAGGTATTCTTAAATCTTTGAAATGGATCTTAGGAAATAATGGGAGGATGGAGGAAGGAAAAGACAAGATACAATTTAGATTACCACGTTAATCCTTTAATTACCGGATGCGCCTACAGCTAAAATGAAACGTTTCACACACTGCATTTTACAGCTGTGGAACAATTTGAAGTAAAGGAAGTGAGACAGACTCCCGAACGATTAAGAGCCATAATCATTAAAATAATAAAATGTATATGCTCTTGATGCTAGAAAACACAACAAATTGCATATTAGAGCTGAAATGAAAGTCAACCTCTATCCTATTCATAATAAATAAAGATTATTTCTTAGAGAGTTTTACAATTACATAAAACACGTCCTTTATCAGCCGACAACATGGCAGCTAATAAACCAAAGAATCACAGAAAATACACATCTGTTCAGTTCAAATAAACATGCTCAATTTGGCTAAATGTCGAAGCAGCAAAGGGGGAATATATGGCTGCTGATGTTGGCAGACAATCCTTAAAGTTCTTCAGTGTATTCCAAAGGCTTTTGACACAAAGAGTTGTAAACGTGAGGCCCCCTTGCAACACTTGTCAACCGTGTCAACCTGCCAATTTCTCACTCTTCCTCCTCCCCCTCCTCCCCCCCCCTCCTCCTCCTCCTCCTCCTCATCTCATTATCTATTCTCCTCCCAATAAAGTTCTGGGTACAACGAGAAGGGGGATGACTCGCTCTATCTAATTAGTGTGACGGAGCAAGGAGGCTCCTCAGCACCAGACAGAGAATTAGAACACAACATGAAGATATGATCCATAACAAGGCTGAGATTAAGCATCACCTGTTCAACTCTAATTACTGTAACAAAATGCTGGAACCAACTTTCTAATATGACAAGCCACCAGCACTTCCAGTAGTGCTGACACTGTACCACTGGGCTCATAGCAGTGTGGTGGAAAGATAAAGGAAACAGATGTTTAAATACAGTATAAAAAGAAATGTCACTGCCTGAGAATTTCAAACATTTCTTAACATGAAAGTTTTTTTTTTAAAGCAAAACTGCAACACAATTTACATCTGGCTTTAACATAAGTGTAAGTGCACACAGATCAAATTTAGCAGATTAATCTGTTTAAAGGTGCAGGTGCATGACCACAGTCATGAGAAGAAAAGCCTCAAGAGTTGGATGTCACTCCAATTCGCCTCATTCTATCAAAATCTACAAATACCAACAGCAGCTAATAAGATTTTGAACGCCAAATGACTAACTTTGAAACTGACATATAACAAATAATGAGGGCATAATTGAGATGAGGAAAAGGCTTATTTAAAGTTTTAAATGAAAAGCTCTCAGACAGCATGTGACATTTCAGATGATAAAAAAGAGCAGATTTAGTACACAAGTGGTGTATTTACCCCACAATATAATACATTGCATTTAATACTAATTTCTGCAAATTAGTATTAAATGCAATGTCTTACAGTTTAGGTTGATGTGAGGATATATCTGAATATCACCAAAGTCACTGTGGTGTACCACCCAGGGACAATGATGTTGAAAAGAATTTTTACATGCAAGAGTATTTTGGTCTAGAGCAGTGGTGGACACATCAGCAATGGCACTGTTGGCTGAATTTATTTTTTCTCAGGCAATAAGCCATGAAAACAAAAATACATGTGTGAACTAATTTGTAACATCATTTTCTGCATCTTCAACACAACAGAGTAAAACAAGAAATAGCAAGTTCCGCCTCTATGATTATAAAACAAACAAATTAATAAATTCTGCAAATGTAAGAAGTGCAAACATAGAAGAAGAGTTACTGCAAGCCAAGCACGTTTACCCCACATAACATGTTGACAAGCGGATCAGACCAGAGGCTTTGGACCTGAAAGAGAAATATAACTGGGATCATGTAGATAAGTGAACCTGTCTAGAAATAAAAGACAGAGATAGCTATCTGATACGACTTCCCTTGCCAGGCAAACCAAAGCACATCTGAACTCCATATGTATGGGTATCAGTCAAAGGTAGAAGCAGAAGACGTGGGAAACTAATTTTGACCTAAACAGCTTTCGGATTATTCTCCCCATCTATTTTATTAATTCATCTCCTCCTGACATAACAACCAAAAAGCAAAGACAAATGGGATTATGTGATTTAGCTATGCATGAATACAAATCAGTTTTGGGAGAAGTACCTCATTCATTACTCAAAACCGACCTTCTCCTCCATTTCAGGTAAATCAGTCTTAAAAAGGAATGTGTTCTCTTCACAATTTAAAGGAGGCAAATTCAGACATTAAGGACTGACTGTGATGTATGAGACACAAGTATGTGACCAGACAGTGAGGACAACCAGTTCATAGCCTCCTCACTTTAGAATGACTAATGTTACTTGGCCTTTATCTGTGAATTGGTAATAACGCCAGTAATATGTAAATGACTCTTCACCTAGTCATCCATATTAAGAATGATAAAAGTTTCGTGTCATATTTCCTAAAAGCTGGGCGTCTTATAAAAGGTTGACACAAAGGTCAGCTCGAAATTAGGAAAAACAGGGGAGAATAAAGTCCTGGCACCTTTCATATTATGTTCTCCTCAGTACAGCATAATGCACATTTCTATCACTCATATTATAACCAGTCATTATTAAACACATACCAATATAATCATATTGTGTTTAAGTTAGACACAGGGTCACCAAGTATCACAGTGGATAAAACAGGGAAGCCTCGGACAGGAAGAACCCAGGTTTGAATTCAACCTTGAACCTGACAGTCATAATGAGTGTCTCATTCAGTTCTATTGACCGATTTTACCAAACGGTAACAGAGTTCAGCACAAATTTGACTTCAAATTCAAAGAGACATCTTTGAAGTACTGCTAGATGGAGGAAAATTCAAGGTGCACATACCACAAGGTGCTATAATACTGACTCAAGAAGCATCAGTAACCGGAACGAACAGAGCCGTTATGTTGCTTGCAGCTAGAGAAAAGGTACCAGAGGTGAATTACTGCTCCTCGGTGTGGGACAAACAAACAGAGTATGAAGAAAAATGATACCAAATAAAGAGCTGGAGATGCACTGCAGTGAATGATGGAGGAGGATGATTGTAGCTACTGTATCAAGGTTTAAATACAAAGACTTCAACAATGTCCAACCAAGACATGGAAAAAACTCAATCTGCTTTCCATGTTGGCAAGGTTGGGAGCTGCAAATTCATTTGAGGACTCCATCGAGACATGACTGCAATGGGCCCAAGTGTATTTTGATGTGATTAGGGTTCTCATTGCCTGAAGAAAATTAAACAAGAATAAGAAGGTCTTTGTGGACTTTGTAAAATAAGATGAAGACTATCTCATTATCATCATCATTACTTATTCATGATGCTGTTAATATTGAGCCAATATCACATTTTGTGATTTGGATTTTATTTTACAATCAGGTCCGGACTGAAATATGACAAATTATAACACTCTAATCCCTATGTAAAGAAAAACTTGAGTACCCTTAGAACCTACATAACAACATATATCTGTGCATAATAAAATATCACCAAATCACTGCAAATATCAGTGAGGTAAAAAAAACAAACTTCATTTTTTGTAAAAAATGGTGCGATGCTAAGACTAGTTGCTCACTTAATGATCAAAATTATACAAAGATGTAACGCATTAAGGCAAAATATTCCCTCCAAACTGTTTTACCTACGAGTTTTCTTATTTTAATTTGCATCTATTGCATAAGTTTGAAGTGACTGCTGTTAAAAAGAAGCAAATCATGGTCCCATCCTACAATCTGGATTTTATTAAAAGTCGCTGATTTCTTTTTTGGGACACTGCAAATTCTTCCACCCAGTGTAAATTGTAGTTTTGTCAGTGTAATTGAGGAAGATAAACCTAAATTAAAATAAAGTAAACTAAAATAAAATAATATAAAGGAATAGCAATGTTTGAAAATGCGGAATACATGCCTGACTCATACCCTTTATTTACATTGCCTCTAAAATGTAATAAATTCTTCTCCAGCTCATACCTAATCCTCCCACCAAGTTTCACTGAAATCTGTCAAGTGCTTTTTTTCTGTAATCAAAATACGAGACAAACAATCGGAAAGGATCATTAACCTCCTCAGTGGAGATATTATCCTCTTCTTAAAATGGAACTGATGGTGTTTTTTATTTTCTTCCCAGGTAGTCTAATTTCCTTTGCCTTAACAACACTGAAGCTGGTATAAAAAAAGAAGAAGAGGAACTTGAGCATAGTGCTTGTTCTGCCTTAACCCTGCAGATCAAATGTAATGTTATAGGCTTTCAGCTACTTTGGGCTCAGACTGCTGATGCCTGCAAAATGTAATTCCCCACACCAGTGACAGAACAACTCCAAGTACTTTGTCTGGGGAAAATAAATTCTTATATTTTTTTATTTAGCAACACATTTATTTAGTGAAAAGTACTTAACTGCACTCAAAATCAAATATAACAAACTTTTGTTTTACCACTTTCACATCCCTGTTGTGTTGCATTCCTCCTAATATTCAAATTGCCTCAAAATAAAACTGCTCATCCATTTTCATCGGTACTCAGTGAATTCAAGACAGACCGTAAACCCTAAGTTAAATCAGTGAGGTACTGCTTTCACTGTCACATCACGCAACATTCCAGCTCCATTCTCTGCAGATCTAAATGGCCTTAATTCAGTCGTGTCCCAGAAAAAAAGCAGTCTTTCATTCCAATCATCATACCTGCATGATGGATGTGACACTCAAACTTTTGAACTTGAACTAAACAAATTTGTGTTCAAAATTTAGGGTAATGAAAAATAAATATGCTAACACAGAAAGAAAATACAATAGAACACATCAATGTAGGCTTCTGTAGAAAAGCTTTGCTGCTGTGTGTACAGGTCTTCACTTGGACTGTGAGTGTAATGTGATTTCAGTTTGTGTGACTGAAGTACAGTAAAGGGTTGCTGTTACGAAGATGGCTGATTTTTTGGCATCACGCAGCACTTTATTGTGTATTTTCAAGTGGCTGAGTGAGGTACTTGTGTTGTTTTGACACAACTCTAAAGCGCTCTTTGAATATAATCTGTTCTTGTTTAAAATTTGCTCAAAATCCGAAACACAGTACTTCCAAACAATGGATGACGATCTGCTTCGAGGAATGAGCTTGTCACCTTCAGCTCCTCCTATCTCCTAAGTATACAAGAGAAGTACTTTTAAATGTAATATCACTTGTCATGAATGCATCCAGAATACTAATGTTTGCAGGCAGTGTGGTCCATGGAGCAGCTGTGGTCATGCAGTGGTGTAAGGGAGCACTTGATTTGCTTTGAAATGTTTTGCTTCAACATCAATATTCCTCAATTAGGTTTATTTGATTGTGGGAAGCCAAAATCATTATGGAGATTACATTGTGATTAATTGTGCTGCACTAGCTGTGGATATTTTATTATTTATATATACAATAATTAAAAAAATTAAAAGACCAAAACCAACAATGTGGTAGTGTGTCTCCACTTATTTTCTGTCTTCCTTTTCCTCTTATTAGCACAAACACTTGTCACTGCTGAAGTTAAAATTATTCGTCACAAATAATTAAATGGAGTTTATAAATTTGCTGAGCATTCTCCTGAAACAGTTAGGCAGTGCAGGTTTAGGTTACAGGTTTAGGTTAAAATAACTTTCACAGGACATTCGTTTGAGATTGTTTTTAAACGTGGATTAAAACACATTTGATGAAATGGTGAGTATTTGTGACCCAAATATGGTGTCTATATGATTGATTCTTCAAATACAGTGTCTACGTTCATGACAGCGTCAGGGTGTGACTGAAAACTGGGATTTAATACGTTTTGACGACAAAGGATCTCTATAGCACAGAGAGAAAAGCAACAGTGTCAGGTGTGGGATAAAAAACGGAGCAGATGACAAGTAGATAAATTAATTCATTGCAGAATGAAATTTTCACAATATCACCAGAGTGATCACCAAATACATAATATAAAATAGGAAAATATGCAAAGTAATCAAGTGGTAAATGTAGATTAAATGATCTGTGAAAGCTGGAGTCATTCTGAACACGAGCGTCTTTTATGATATTTATTATTTATGTAATGAGTATAATAATGTAACAGGTTCAGTTGGTGCTATTTCACATGCTGCTGGATAGTTAAAAATTCTAACAATCGCTATATCTGTGTTTTCATATACTGTGTTTTAGATACAGTATAGGATTATTCTGCAAAGCAACGATTGAGCAGACTTGGAGTTTAGGGAAACAAATCTCTTCACAAGATTAGCAAGAGGCACTGAAATACTCACCTTCACACAGTCATACCTGAGAAGCAAACTACAGTATGTCACTTTTCTTTTGTAGTGTCCTCCTTCCAGCCTGTGTCTCTGAGGCAGATAAGCAGCACAAAGACCGTCCTCCCGTGCCGCTACGGCAGCTGATGATCATCTGACAGATGATGTGATGAGGTGGGACAGCGCTGCTATGCTGCTAATAACACCTCACCGCAAATAAAGGCTGAAGATAGGAACGGTCTGATAACAAGGAAGCTGCTCTCATTGTATGAGAATCTTCAGTCTCTCTTCTCGTTCTCTGCTCAGCAATCTCATTTCCTTTCATTTAATTTTAAGTCACCTTTTAAAATGTTTCTGAAAAGAGATGGCATGATAGGCATACTCTTGATACCTCTGGTAGTCATCCTGAAGAAACTTAAACCTTACACCTTAATTTAAACCTTAATTTTTTTGTTCTGTCATTGGCTTGAATGGTGATAAAAATTCTGCTGAATTTTTAAATATACAGAAATTGATTTTAATTTGTCATGTAAGTAATAGCAGATAACAATAGCAGTAGACTAGCCCCGTTATAAACTTAAATTAGGTGATAGTGATTATTAAAAATGTGTCTTTTTACTGCAGTCAGTAAAATTAAAATGAAAAAATTCCTTATCAATCTATTTTTCTTTTGGATGGTCAGTTTTCCACCGAAACGTACAAATTTTCAGCCCTCGGTACTGATTTCATGGGTTGTTGTTTTGTGTAATTTAATATCATCCATGCACGCACAAAATGAAGGCTTCTGGATAAGAATAATTGGTTTGTTTATGTTACGTAAGTGACATAACCTCTGTCATGTATGTGACAAAACTGAATTTATTACACAAGTTCACTCCAACTTCCATCAGTGGAATTTCTATATCACAAACTGCCATATTAGAGCTTATTGTCTCCATGATATTTACACCTTAAGGTAACACGAGAAACACTCAATTTAGACCAACAAATGTCACATCAAGAGCCATTTATGTGTTATCATAATACAGAATAAGTTAAATACAATGAGGTGTTATTTATATGCCATTTGGTGAGATCAGGATGAAGACAGGGGTCGAGCCGCACTTGGCTCGTCAGACGCTGAGGGAAACGGAATTCATCAACACAATGGTCACCTCCTTTTTCACCTCACTCACATCTGCAGAGTTATGACTTCATGAACAATACACAAATTCTCACAGCCGTCCTTGAGCTCCCATGGAGACTTGAGTCTTCAATCTGTCATCTGTGTATTGTGAATACCAAAAAAAACACTCTGAGGATAAATTCAGCATGTTTTCTTTGTTACAATAATGTGCATGTTGAGAGTAGCAGACATTCCTCCAGAGTTCCTTCAACAATGTCGACTATAACAGGTCTGGGTTTTTCTTCCTCACTGCTTTTCCAAATCCATAAAAAGCCTTGATGGCCACATTCTACATTACAGAGACAGAAATGGCTTCCACATCAAACCCAATAACACAGGCAAACCATTCGGTAACTGGCAATAAATATATGAAAAGAGGCGCATTGACCCCAGGAAAAAATACGAACAAATGTTCTAGGCAAGAGCTTGTGGAGATGTGTTATCAGACCCATCGACTAATGGCTATGAAAGAGTGAAGAATCGTGTGAAGTTCTGAAACCACAAGAATGATAATCACCTCATTTAGAACAATTTCCATGAAGTGAATCAGCACGTCTATTTATTCTTTCATGTACATGGTACATAAAAGACTGTAATTGGAGCTCAACTATAGACTTACTCTGTGAGCATTTTAATGTAATTTGAATAATGGGATGGCATTCAAGGTTATTTGAGAACTGCTTTCAAGTGTATGGAAGGTGGCGACTGACAACCCACAGACGGAAGAACCACCTGGTGAATTTCGTTTTAATGACAGCAGTGGAGAATAGGATGTATTTGTCACATTAAATTTGAAATGACAGGTCATATTTCACCTTAAGAAATACATACCCTGTCCAAATTCTGTAGTCCACGATTTGATTCCAATGTAACTACCTCACACACATTAAAGGAAACGAGAGCAGATTATGCAGGATTTAAGGCAGCAAGGAAACAGAAACATTCTGCATCAAAATTCATGCAGAGTATTTTTTTATGTGTAGCACTGAACTGTGACAAAGGCTGTAACAATCCACTTTATTTCTGATAGTGAAATCTATCTCTCATAAAGCTTTCAGTCAAATTGTTCGTCACTCTGTTAATTTGTCAAGAGGCCATTTTTTTGAATTGCCTTTTGCCATTATCCACGAAACAATGAAGAGTGAAGCTCACAATCAAGAGGCAGAATTGCTGAATGCATTTAAGTAAATGAAGAAACAGTATAAGAATTGGTGAATAACTCCCTTCCTTAATAAAGTTACAGAAACTGATCAATTTTAATTTAATTGCATAGCCTCCAGTTTAAGAACTCAGAGGCTGTGTGTTTATCTGCTTTGCTTAGCCCAAATACAGCAACAACCTATTGGCTCATGTCTGCTGAATGACAACACATCTTCAGTCATCTGCAAAATGTTTGTTTTGTGTATCTAAAAGGCTTCACAATAAAATTATTACTTTTTTAGTATTAATTTTATTATCATTCTGAATAGTCCTATGAGGGAATGATTTGCTACATATATTTCAATATTTCAATATTCAAAATTGTAATATTTCAATGTGTATAATCAACCAATGAATCAGGAAGCATCATTTAACAAAAATCATAAGCTGAAGTAACTTCAAAATTTCAGAATTGATTTATACCACCCTTTGACTGAAGAATCTGTTCAATAACAAGCCTGTTCAAAGTGCAAAATAGTTTCAGACAGAATTTTAACAAATTACAAGAGCCTCTGGACAAATAACAGCATCTCAGAGCACTTGTCACTGTGCCTAAACCATTGAAATGTTTTTCCATTTAACGTTAATGAACCTCACAGATGAAAAAATGTTGTTTTTATTTTTCTGCTTTAGTTCTTAATTAATTAATTCGATTTCTACATTTATAATTGAGGTGCTGTAGTTATTATCCTTTCTGGGCTGCATAAATTTAGTTTCCTGGGTAAATACCAAGAGACTTCGATCTACTTTGCTATTAAGGCAGTGCTAGTATGCACAAAATCATCTATTATCTTTATTATCTAACTATTAATTTTTAAGATACTAGCAGGAAACAGGTTGAAAAATTATTTTTGGCTTCAAGCTTAACAGATCTTGTTTCTTGTGAAACAAATCAGTGAGTAATTGATTATGTGCACTTTGTTTATAAATAAATGTTTGTTTCATTAAGATCAAAGTTAGTCTGTCAGTATAAATATCTGATATTATGCTAGATTAATTCCAAAAAGTAGATGTATTAAATCCTAATGTGACAAGAGACTAGATATATGAGGAAACTGTGACGTCTGACGCCGTTAATAGATCTACAAAAGACACATACAGAAAAAAAATCTTCAATATATCTGTAACATGAGCACTGATCCAGAGTTTGGGATCCGGTGAGGCATTGCAATCTATGGGTCGTTCCTGCACTTATTAGAAAGAAGTGCTGCTGGTTCAAGTTATGAATGTTTGCCATTGTATAAAGAAGGTTTTTTTTCTGAAGGATCAGAGCATTGATGTCCGGTGGCAATCCAGCAGCCCCTCCCCGTGCACGACCAGCGGAAAGACAGATTGCCTATATTTCTATCACCTGTGTTGGGGTCTGGCCCGTGACACCTGCTAGACGAGCTCAGTTTCGTGCTCTCCTTGTCAGCTAACGTATGGGTCTATTGATGTGCTTTGACTGGGCCGGGCTGAGCCAACACTACACACATTAGTGCCAGCTGTTGTGCCTCATCTGTCTGTGTGTGTGTGCCCTGATAGTCACAGACAGTAAACACAGGCTGCTCCGAATATAATGCCCCTTCATCCGCCTTCACCCTGTGTCCCTCTGCTCACAATGCATTCATTTCCCTGCCCCAGATTAAATGACTACAGTGTCGGCTTTAATTGAGTCCAAGAATGTGGCTGATGGGGAAAAAGTTGATTTACTGCTCTACGGTAATTGCAGTCTTGATTACACCCGTCTCAAGCTAATTTGAGAATTTAAGATTTAGGAAGGCTTATTAGCATGGTCTGCAGGATCACAGTCAAATGATTCGACAACGTGAAGTAAACACTAGAAACCCAAATGCTGTGATGTTCGACGCCAATGATTAAGGTTAAAGAATTCAATGATGATTACAGTAAGTGCATGAAAACAAACAAAAGACCTTGATAAATAAATGTGACAACCAATCCAGACTCATCAAGTAATCAGACAGAAAAAAAAACTGCAAATTTCCCCATTATCCCAGGCTGATCAAGTCCTATTTTTTTTACAAGACACATTGATCCAACAGCAGACGCGTGGAAACATTACCCACCCTGTTAAGAAAGATGAGGGAGACGCCCTTTTCAAAGAATGAGCCTATGAACCGCTGAAATGTCTGTTCATACCCCTGCTGGCATGAATAATCACCCCCAGCTTCTATGTAATGTTCTGCAGATGATATATTGGGCCACATTTATTACTGCCCCGCTTCCACCTGGCTAGGAGCAGCTAAGTCCCCCATTAATAAGAAAAGTCAGGCCTGCAACAGAATTTCCACAAAACCAAAGACTACAGGCTTTGATCCACTGTTAAGACAGCATGACCTATTTGGTAAAAATTAGAGTCAGCAACCATTTTGCCTGAAACATAGCACAATATGAGATTCCCCTTTGATTCGAGTGAAGCTATTCAACAGTTCAGAGACACTTGCATTGCTAATCCCAGTCTATCAGATCTTTTGTAGATATTATGTTTATAACATAACATCTGTCATCTAGCAGTGAGCTCGCCACAGTCCAACTAGGAAACATTCAGGCTTTAGTTATTAGAAACACATGTAGAATACGTTGGTAATGACTGAAGATTAGTCCTGCTGGATAACAAATTCTTCTTTGAATGGGATTAAAATTACAAGCAGTTTGATGTGGTTCAGCAGGATTAAAAAGCCATTTATATGTCATCCTTTTGCCGTCAAATTAATTGCACAAGTTTGCCCTTTAGACAAATATGTCAGACAGATGAATTAAATCCAAAATCATTGGTTTCTGAAAAATGGACCATGCTGGCATGTTGTAAGAAGATGTTTTTGAGAGAGATCTTTTAAATTCAGGCTCAGGACTTTGTTGAATCAGGAGAAAATCAAACCATAATGAACAGATTCATATACCGGAACAGTAGCTCAAGGTTTAGAGCACAATAGAACAAGTTGAACTTCTGGCAGAGTTCATTACAAAGAAGTTATGTGATAAGATATAATGTCAAAAACAAGGACATTTGATGAATAAATAATAAGATTACATTTGTACTGGGTTGAAACATTTCGAGCAGAGCAGTGCACCATTGCAGAAAACCACTCCAACATATCTGACAGATTTTCGCAGGCTTTTACACAGCCTGTACTCCAGTCAGTAAATGCTGCTGGTTTCTTGGTGCTTCTGCTCTCTGTCCTCCTATTTCTCTCCATGTGATGCTATAAAATACAACTACTGCAAACATGATTCTGAAGTTGATAAAGGTCAACCTTGTTAATCATCAGTATATATGTGAAAATAGCCTTTAGTATTATATCACCTTATTTTGTTGCAGAGAACCTCAGCTCCTCTGTACTCAGAACAAATGCTGGCTGTAAGCACAGAGGGAAATGTTGTTGTGACTGAATCTGCAGAGTAAATATGTGTGCAAATGATGATTGTATATCCTCATGCGTGCAGCATGTGTCTGGAAATGCATGCATGTCAAGAGGCCACAACATAAATCAATTTAAATCCATCTTCTACACAGAAATGACTTATTTGTCCAATTTATTACAGAGCGTTCAATTCCATTGTGAAAGGCCTGAGAATTCACATGGCTCTTGATTGAAATCATTGCCACAGGGAGAACCAAGCCAAAAACCTCAGAGGAGCTGCAATTCGGAGAGAGTGAATCATTGATTTTCAGCAGGAAATCATCAAGACGTATCTAAGGTAAATGAGAGAGAGGAAATGTCAAATGGCCTAGTTCAGCAGGATATTCAGTTATCACCGCATCCTTTTATAGACAGACCACAATGTCCAGCTATTTTCAAGTTGTATTTAAGTGAAGACCAGTAACACTTGGAGAAAGCTTGTTCCTGCACTTTAGTGAAGTGCAAATGGAAAGCACCCTTGAATGAGCAAAATTGCGTATGAGAGACTTTGAAAGAAATTGTCTTGCCTAAAATAAAAATGTGACAGGAGAAAGCAATAAGATGCTAAACCAACAGAAGTCATATTGTGGGTTTGGATTTGCTTTGATGTTTGATTAAAAATATGCTACTCCTTTGAATCCCGTATGAATTCTTTGAAACTCAATAATGTTTGAATTAGAAGATTTAATAAAGGGGCTAAGAGCGAACAACTAGTTCGGTTAAAATACACAACATTTTACATTCACAGTCTTTTTTCACAGCAAGATGTGACATCTTCCTTGTGAAATAAACAGCTCACACTGCGTTTATAATTATTCAAACACAAATGAAAGTATAATTTGGTGCAGAGAAAATGTGCTTTTGTGGGATGACATATACCTCATCTGAAGCCATGTGCGCACTCTTGAATAACAAAATTTCTTGGTGTCAGGGAGTCCAATTAATCAAAAATCTTTCACTTTACGTCAAATGTCAAATTGTAAATATTGCGAGGAAAACACATCAAGAAATGACAGAACATGCAGACTTGAGAATAAAGTGTCTGGCTGTGGTGATGCTGACAGTTGGAGATAAAGATTAAGGAAGAAAAACCACCTTGTTCTGGGTGTGGGTGCCCGTGGTATGGAAATGCTTTTGAACCAAAAGCGTCAGAGATGATAATGGGTGGATCGACACTTTCTCATGTGACATGTGAATGTGTTGCTTTTGTCACTAGGCCTTTTTTCACCCAACTAAAGCAATGAAAAAAAAAAAAGTAATTTATTTGCTCAGACAACACAGGAAAACGGAGCGCAGTGGGATTGACAAGAGTTAAACGGTTATGTATGAATACGAATGATACAGTCAATATCATGAAACGACGAGGTCAAATCCAAAAGAATGGCAGTGGAAGTGTGAAAATATGGTCCGTTTGGAACAGAAGTTATTGAAAAAAACAGGATTGTAAAATTATCATAATGTAAACACAGATAAACTATATGCTTATGCATATACTGTATATACATATACATATATATATATATATATATACATATAATTCATATATTATGTTATATTTGTGGGTGTGTGCATGTGTGTGAATAGGAATTTAACACAATGCAATCAAAGTGACATATGCTGCCTGACTTTATTTCAGAACTAACTGTGACATTGAATACATTGATATCATGGAGCGCAGTGGCCAATCAGGAACCAGACAGCAATGGGCTGGACCAATCATGTAGCCTGGTCACTCTGCCACATGGAGGACCAGGTCTGACCCTCTGACTGGCCCGAGGCACCAGCCAAGAGGAGAACTTTACAGACAGTTTTTGGCGCAAACTGCACAGCCATCACTAATGGTCTGAGTATACCAATAAAATGAAGAGCACTTCCGGCTGCCTTACTGCTAGATATAAAAACATTACGACTGGCATTTTAGATGAATCATGACTCATCTGAATCATGGGTTCTGCTGCGTTGGCCTTGAACAACTTGAGCTTACCCGCATAATTGACTTGACTTTCCCTGCTGGGCTGTGATGGACCTGGGTCACAGAATGGCAGGACATGTCCAGCACATCAGGATGTAAAGCGGACTTTCTATATGTAAAGACAACCATTAACAGGACAAAGAGCTGGGTGCTGCACTGCTATATGGTTTATTACCAGACTTGTATGAACAATAAAAAGCCTGGCACCATGTTATTGAGTGTCTATGGTGTCTGTACACATCTGAGGACATGTGTGACTGAATCTCTCGAGCAGCTAAAGTGATAAGTGATAAGCGGTAGAAATGGTGTTTAGCTTCTCACTGGCTGCTGCAACGATCGCTGAAAATTCATTGCTCTGTCCAACTGTACGGCAGCAGAAGAGAAGGGGGAAGTGTGTTTAAAGGATTTTCACAGTCCCTAATGCTATTTATTACATCTCACCAGCTGCAGTGAGGAGTGTCTACATGTAATTGCAGCCATAGATCTTTTG
This sequence comes from Antennarius striatus, assembly GCF_040054535.1. Classification (NCBI taxonomy): domain Eukaryota; kingdom Metazoa; phylum Chordata; class Actinopteri; order Lophiiformes; family Antennariidae; genus Antennarius; species Antennarius striatus. The sequence goes on along the minus strand of NC_090785.1, from coordinate 14,908,593 downwards.
GCCTCAGGACAACCAATCAAGATAGATTCCTTTTTCCGTTGTTGGGATTGACCATGAGTGAATCCTGTGACTTAGAGATGGGACATTATTTAACATGGACCCAGAGTGACATTAAGGAGCATTAGGTTCCAGGATTGTTAAAGCGCTTGTCACACTCCAAAGGCATCCATCTGCACAACGCTGGCTTCAATCAATAGATAAGTAATCGGCTGCAATGAGAGCCAGCATGCAGTATTACTCACCGGCTCTGCCCTGAATCAGCCCCATCGCCCAGTGAGCAGGAGAGTCTGCTGCTCCTTCATGAAGGAACTTATCTTTCACAGCGAGCATGACGCTATCGACAGTCCAGAACTGAGAGCAACTTTGTATTGGCACGATCACTCAGAGGAATTGTTCTTTCATGCAGCTTATCTGCTACAAAGTCAACATAGCAAAACAAAATGTGGAGCGACTGGCAATGCTTCAAGAAGCTCTACAATCAATTCCATGTACTGACTTCTTAAGGATGACCTGTAGTCCTGCTTTAAGTACAACAGGTGAAGCTGCCTCTTTTTTATTCCATTTTCTATGAGGGGCTGTGAGGTGCTAACGAAATTGCAGCATGGACGACTCTATTGTTATTAAAATTTGAAACCCATCCTTGAAATTCAATTTATAGCAGTCCCCCCCTCTCAAAAAATGTTCTCATTAAACTGAAACTAAATTTATGTGCCCAACTAAAAAATAAGTAGTCTGAATAATATGGTACATCATACACAGAAGAATGTCAGTGGTTGAAACTATTCTGTTTATTCTGTTTAAAGTTAGCATATGAATTGGGAAAACGGAATCAATGCACACTATATCCATAAAAACTCAACCTAACCACGAGAGGTTTTCACTGTAACTGAACTAAAAGTAGGACGCGAGTAATTCAAGTAAGGTTTGTCATGTTCAAGAGAGGTTTCTGAGTAGTTTAGCTGGACTACCTTTACATTAGAACTCCTTACATAACACCCCTAGTAATCCAAATAGAAGCTGCAGATGAAACCTCTCCTCATCCTCACGCTTATTGAGAGCAGTAACTTGGTGGAATCACAGAAATGAAATTAATTCTTCAAAAAGTTCAAAAGACTCGCTTCTCTCCCCCGCTTTGACTATAAACATTAAAAACCATGAATCAAAAGACATGAGACCCAGAACCTTCATCATGACTTTTATGGAGGGGATCGCCGGAAAACAGCAATATAATATAAAAATCACTGCTATTAAAGTGCAAGAATGCACTTTGGCTGACACAATATTGATTACTTTACTGCTGGAATAAATGCAGCTTGTGCACCAACTATCTAACTTTTGTTTAAAATCTGGTCAACCTAAACATATTGAACAGTAATACCTTAAAAGATAAATGACTGTGAAAAATATAAGCACATAAATGTTAGGATGGAGCAGTAGTCTACATAGATTGATAGCCTTGTAAGTGTTTGATGTAGCGCTGCCTTGAGGCACCCCAGCTTTCTTTGCAGCTTCAGCTGTATAAAGAATTGAATCTTATTGACAGCGAATGTCAGTTTTGTGGAAAAACAAGACCGCCAACATGAAATTAACAATCAAAACAGTAATTTAAATACTTCTGAGGAAAAGCTGAAGGTTGGCCAATGCGCTCCATTGTATGAATGAGGAATGCAATCAGTCAATCAATGCAGTGCATCCCAGCCATCTTATCTACAAAAGTCCTTCCTACAATGGGACAAAGAGTCTCAGGCATTAGAAAAATAAACAGCTGATGTCAAAGTGAGAAAACATTTCTAATAAAATTAAAATGCTCAATTATGCTAAGTTGTTGTTAAAATACACAGTGCTTTATTTTCAGCATTTTTGGTGGAGAAAAACATCCTCTTCAAACAAAAGCATTAGCATACACCCGTGCCATAAATCAAATTAGTACCATGATGTTGATGGGCTCTCCCGCTGCGGTTTCTCTCAACCGATACGGACAACAACACAGCTGGGAGGTGATACGCACACCAATTTACTTTCTGCACAACAAATATATGCAGGAGGTTCACCAAAAAACACACATACACACACAAAAAGAATACTTAACTTCTCATTTGAGTGGATTACCAAACCCCATGTCAGAACTCCTTTGATTATTCATGAAGCGTTTAGCATTACATACGAGTGCATGAATCTGCTCCTTAAAGTAGGTCTGACTAATAAATCTCTTTTCGATAGTTTATAGCTTATACATTTCATGTATAACAAAGTGTTATGGTGTGGCTCACTTGATCCTGGACCAGCTCAGTTGTCCTTTAGACACAGCTTCGACCAGACAGAAAAGTTACGCTCTGATTCTCTGGCAACTTGTTTCAGTTTGTTTCACTCAAAATAAAGAAGAAAAAAAAAGGCTGACAAAAGAACACATGTTCACTGCTACATGTGTCTAATATGTAAAATGTAAGCATGTAAATATGTAGAATGAAAGATGAACCTAAAATTAACTTAAGACTACTGTGTTTAAACTGTATTTAATAAGCAGCAGATACCTATGTTGTATTCTGACACTACCATAGGTTTTGGAGAGGGAACAGTGTAAGTGTGACGTTGTTCATCAGTTTGTTTTATCCACACTTTTCTGTATGGAATTTGTCCCATACGCAAAAAAGGGTAGAATTTTTTTTTTAACCTCAAGTGATAATGTCAATCTGATGAAACTTCAAATGTTGCTAAATCTCTCAATAATTGCTTTAAAAACAATCCAGACAACAGTGAGGACTTTAATGTTAAGGCTACAGTTCAGGATTTAGACACTTCAGAACAAATGAATGTGATCAAACTTTAGAGTGATAACACAAAGCTCTACTTGGTAAAATTTGCGATGACAATTCGAGCAGGGAGATCTTTAATCTCTAATTTTAGTAGTTCTTCAAAGTTATCATAAAAGACCAAAACACACTCGACATCACCCAAATGTTCACACAAGGATTCGACCACACAACATGACGAATCTTTATGAAGACTTTTAAATGAATGAATGTTGCTGTGATATTGAAGCTGTTGAACAGCAAGACTGACTGTGAACGAAAGGTCAGGCTTAACAAAATGAAGCTTTAAGGCCTTAAACTAGAGGTCTCATATCACAAACAATCCTACCCCCATCACCACCACCAAAAGCCTCTTCTTATACACTCAGCTAATCAGCACGACTAAGCATCACTTTCCATATGTCGCATAGATCTGATTGCTTGCCATTTTTCAGCTCATTAATGAAGACTTATACTGTATTCGTAATAAATGTGTCCTTGCTGAAACATGATCAAGTTTCTGGCCTCGCTGAGTGCTTTCAAATGATTGCTTTCCCCTTTGTGGTCAGTTTCATTGGTATGGGTGGAGGAAGCCGCTGAAGAAATGGAGAACAAAATGGGAACTCTAGCACAAGAACCTAATTACAAAAGGATTTTTTTGAAATATTATACAGAACAAGTACAGGAGATGTAAAAATGAAGAGTATGTTTTAGATGTACTGATTACTTTGAAATGTGTACTATTACACAGATACAATATATAATGCATAGTTTTATAGCATGACACGACCCAAAGCATGAAACACATAAAGTTTTCAAAATTTCTAACAATTATGGTATGTACCAAAACTGTTCCAGATGATCTCATTAAAAGAATCCTGGCTCTTTAACATAATGCAGCATGCACTCCATACAAATGAAAAGTCAAACACCCTGACACCTTCAGCCAAAATCTGTCTGTATTCAGACTCTGCAGATGCAGTCACATTCACTGGGGGAAGGAAATGAATGCTGGCACCTCTTTGCAGCCACACTTGGAGAGGCCATCACTCTGAGATCATTTTCACCCATATGTACAGTAATTACTACTTATGACTCTTGTGATTTATAACCAACTAGTGAGTGCAGGCTTTTCTTTTTGGTAAGTTTTCAGAACCTTGTTACCTCTGCTGATATGTATTGCTATTTATTGCAACATTCTTGTTTTGACATGACATGCACAAAAATGGAGGAAATGAAGTGCTACTATATTTGTATTATACTTTTAGATTAAGGGCAGCATGGTGGTGCAGTGGGAAGCACTGATGCCACAAAGCAAGAAGGTTCTGAGTTTGATTCTTTTCTGTGTGGAGTCTGTATGTTCTCCTCGTGTCTGCCTGGATTCTCTCCGGGTTCTCCAGCTTCCTCCCACCTCCACAGACATGCATTAGGTCAACTGATTAATCTAAATTTTCTGTACATGTGAAGGTGAGCATGAGAATGACCATGAGTGCTTGTTTGTCTTTCATTTGGCCCTCTGATAAACTATCGTCTTATCCGGGATGTAGTTCGCCTCTCGCCCATAGCCAGCTGGCAGCGGCTCCAGCAGACCAACAAAATAAATGAAACAAAAGTGTGAAAACTACTTTAATATCCTTCATACCTCTTCTATTACATTCAAACTTAATTAGTTAAATCACAAGTTAGTGAAAAGGGTAACTTGTAAGCAGCAGAAACTTGTTTTAACATGTTTAATGCCTAATGTTTGTTTATTTATCTGTTCTTGAGTTGACTCTTGTCTTAGACTCCTTTTATACTGTATATGCAGTATTAGTACTTCGGAGAATGTTTTCCTTCTTGTTTTTAGGTATTGGTGCTCAAGAGGTACTGATTTAAATTTAGTGATTAGGCTATACATATTCATACATAATTAAAAACCATGAAATATTTGTCCAGTTCTGTGGGTATGGTGAATTTGATTTGTATTTTCCAGTGAGATGGCTCTCACAGAATGTTAATGCAACTGGAATGTCACATTTCTACACCAGTCTTTCCTTTCCATCTTTCAACATTGCAAACGGACCGTTTCTATAATACATTCAATACATTGAAGTCTTTTGTTGCCAAGTCATCTGGGACAAAGATGAAATTTAGTGTTTAGAATGTAATAAATTTTTTTGTGAGATGTGACTATGGCGTCGTGACTGGTACATATCACTTTTATCAAAGACTCCTATTATATGGACTAAATGGCAGTGTGACTCATGATTTCAGTGAGGAGTAACTTTCATTTTCACTGAAAAAGATCTCAAAATTATGTGATTTTTTTTTCTTGGGGTCTGTAAAAAAATAAATAAGAATCAACTCCTGCTATCTTTTAAAGTTCTACGACACATTATGCAGGGTGCTCTGAACTCTGAAAGAGACATCAAGTTCACTTAATACCTTTGACAAAAAGCATTAGTGCACGTTAAATGAATATCTTGTTTCTTGGTCTGTTCTGAGAACACTCATTTGCAACTTTAATTCCACAAATGGATTTCAAAGCTATGTTTACAAGGGGTGAGACAATCTGAGCTCTGACAGCTCAAAAGCAGCTTCCTAGTAATAAATAGGCTAATGCTGCATAATCAAGTCACATGTACACTAACGTCTGTTGAAAGCTCTTTAGAAGTCCGTGAAAGTTGCATTAAAAATGCATCTAACGTGGCTGGTTTTCTATACGCGTGTGTGTGTGTGTGTGTGTGTGTGTGTGTGTGTGTGTGTGTGTATGTATAAATATATATGTATAAAACTTTATGAATTCTGAATTATTAATAATTAATTATATGAATGAATGAATTAATTTTATCCTCGGTGGTAGAGGCTAAGACTTTACACCACTGAGGAATTCCATCGCATTTACGTTAATGACGCGCTGATCGTTGTAATCAACAGTCCAACATGCCACTTTATCCTTGATTACTCTGTTTTAAGCCCACAGAGATATGGGATCAAAATGCATTACTACATGTGTATCATTTAGCACACTACATGACATGGAATACATCGTTTAGTTCTGCCAAGGAGGCTAGGTGATTAGTTTGGTGTGTTTGCAGGATCAATAAAAAAAACCATGGATTTGTACAACCACTTGATGTGGGGGTTTGGTTGGTTCCACATTACAAATTTTTTACCCACTCTGACCAGCCATGTTTTTTCAACCAGTTTTTTGTTACAGGGATGTAGCTCAGTGTTAAAAAGCATTCTTCGCAAGTACGAGACCAGCATCTGCAGACCTACGGGGGCACAAGCCAGTTTAACCGTAGGCCGGTCCCAAGCCCAGATAAATGCAGAGGGTTGTGGTAGAAAGGGCATGTGGTTAAAAAACAACAACAACAAACTGCCAAACAAGTATGAGCGTTCATCTCAATGGAAAAGGGATGACTCGCTGTGGTCATACCTAACGAGACAAGATGAAGGACAGTTTTTTTTGCATCCTGTTTTATTTCCATTAAGTTTCTCGGCTATCTCAACCAATAATTAGCATCAAATAGCAAAAAAGTCAGAGTTCAATACTCAGCAGTCAAAAAAATTAAAAGCTAACCCGGCCAACATTGGTTCCTAAATATACCTGTACACCAATTATCCCCAGGAGACGCACTATATCAATTGTCTCCTTCAGGGGCCCAAAGCCCATCAATAATAGAACAAGATAAAAAAAGGACAAAAGGATGCAGGTGACGCGCCAACAGGAAAGCTGAAAAGACCACATGAAGTCTGACATCAGAGTAAACTATTCACTTAATCGGATATTTCCTGAGTTATTTTGACATGATGTGAAGTCTTAATCAATGGGGTGTTGACCGTTCGCATCAGGCTAAGTCCTCATTCCATGCTCGTGTGATCGCCCTTGTCCATGTTCCTGAGGCCCAATTACTGTAGGTCATCTTCCGCATCATGGCAGAAAATTAAATGTTTCATGTCTTTTTAAGTTTGCATTAAAGCTTTTACTAAATAATTACTAATTTCTTACTGATTTCTTATTTTTTCATGATTAAACCCCTTCCTGTTTTTTTGACAAATCACACCCTGTATATATACAGATGTGTTACATAAAGTATAACGGCCACTAATGATTTTACACTGAAAATGTTACAGAAAATACAAAAGGGAGTTGACTACACATGTTGCACCTGCTTTGTGCTTCCTCTCTCATTCAACTGTCTCTAACACTCCCATCATTCACTGAGAGCTCGCTGCTCGTGCCAGAGTATCATTTATTCTGAGGCTTTTGGAAAGACTGGCCAGGAGAAGAATTGCTCAGTGAACATCACTATTAGTAAATATGTCACTTGCCTCTGTGACAGGACCTGAAATAATACAAGACTATTCTGTTATAACTGCCACATCCGACCACCCCTGTTTTCTTGATTCTAAAAGACCAATAAGAGCGGGGTCGAGTCGGTGTGAAGAATTTGGTCTAATGAGCCTGAGTGTCTGTGTGGGCAGGAGAGGCACTCACTATAGGCGCTGAAGAGGTGTTGGCATCCCAAGCTGGAAAAGTGAGGAAATTTGCAGAGCAGCAAGAATTAGTGGTTCCCTGTTGGGACAAACGGATGGGAGTGGAGAAAAAGTTGTGTGGGAGGGGGTGGGAGGGATTCCATTATGGTGGAGAAAAATAACCTCTGAGAGGAGAGGAGCGAACATAAGGGAGGCAAAAGAGGATGGTTGGTGTCAGGGTGGGGTAGTAGCGATGGTGGGGTCCACTGGGAGAAGTGCAGGAAGGGATCCGAAGCCAGGTCACCTTCTCCATAGAGAGCAGCCGTGAACACGAGGCCCCTGGGAGAAGGTTCACAGTCGAAAGCTCTGCATCCTATATACCAAAGCCCACACTGTCTTGTGCTGCCTTAACCCTGCACAGGTCTGCAATAACAAAGCCAATTAAGAAGCCCAGGAGAGAAGCTAAAGCAGCCTCAGAGTCGCCTCTCGCTGACTTGGCAACCAGAATTACAGCTCAAGAGAGTACCTTTCAACATCGAATAAAGAAAATACCAGCAATTACCAGTGAATACCTGCCGTTTCCAGCTCCATTTTCTATGAACTGATGCAGTGACTAATATAGCCATTAAAACTTCATCCCAAATGCATGGTAGCTAGCTTGGCATAGCGAAATAACACATGCAACATCACAAACAGTGTGTGTTTTAAGAGTGAATGGTAGTGGCATTATTTTTAATTATTTAACTACTGTGGTATTTACTGTACATGACATTTCAGTTGGCATTTGCTTCATCTCCACACACTGTCTGCTTGACGTTAATTCAGATTCAGCTGTAAAAATCGATATTGTGCAGTTGTTCCAGGAGATGTGGTAAAGTGACAAGTTTATCCCTGCTGCACATCCTCCGTTGTCCAGGAGCAGAGTGACATCATGTTACCCTTACCCCTTTGATATATGCAACCACATATGTGTAATGTACTGTAAAGAGCAGTCAGTTTGTTACAGAGGCAGAGTTTGCTGTATAGAGGTTCAGGTCACAATGCTAGTTGTCATTTCATGCTACAGCCCCTCTGTTCCAGCAATTAATTTTCAAATTGTCTTTCTGGGTTGTAGGAGAAGTGATTTTGAACACTGGATGCAGGCTCAGATCCTTCTCATTGGATGGCCAGGCCCTCACTATGTGCTCCTCTGCATCTGTCATCTTGTAGATTTGAAATCCTTCCCTGATCGATTGTACTAAAAGCCTTAATCTGATTGTTAAAAGAGCTGATTTGACAAAGCTGTTATCAAACTGATTTAAGCACCAATCAATACTGCATTATGTCTGGGTTTCATTCCTCTTTCAGGTTTGTGGCAATTTTTTCAAGGACAAGTTCAGGAATGTCCTTCACCTTCAAAATAACATGTGTGGTGTAAAATGCATAATGTCATGTAACCACAAACTCTCACCCTCTTATAGATATGACAAAAACAAACAAACATGCTGTGTAATGTGAAAATTTTACAAAAATTGTGTCATTAAATGTGGAGGTTTTAACATTAATTGTGTGTTTACTGAAACTGGTTCCAAAACCTCTTCTTCATTCTCATGTGATTGCATTTTTCAGGATTGTGTAATGATCCATGAAGGGTTGTGTAGTCCCTGTGAAAGGATCATTTCTCAGAGAGACCAGGAATGCACAAGGATGGCAATTTCAACTCACTTTCCCTCCTCCATCTTTCTACATCTTTGAGGATTCATTCCACACACGTACCTAACATTAGAGGGCAAATAAATTGATTGCTAGCAGATGAAGGCGCTTATCTCCCAGTGAGTCAGTTTTGCACTGGAGACCCCAATACCAAAACTGGGAAGCACTTCATTATGTCAATTCTTAACAGTAACTAAAAAAAAAAAAAGATCTGAAGCTGGAACAATACCAGCAACCAATGTTTAAAACAAACCAAACAGTGAGACCAAGATGGAGTGGGACACAATGATCAAGACCTCTGGGCTAAATTGTGTTCATTAGCGGCTGCATCGCAGAATGAATGAAGCTGCTTAGTTATTCTGCAAGCATCTTTGTTAACGTGAGCAGGCAGGAACAGGGCTAGCCTTAGCCTCATGCTTCCTGGGGTAGTGATGGCCAATTAAGCCCCTCTCTGATGAGCCATGCAGAGGCCCAGCAAGCAATTAGGAGGCCGGAGTCTGCTCATTACTGCTGCAGACTATTGAGGGCCGCTCTGTGTAACACACAACTGAGGGCATACCATTCCGGACCACCTTAGAATTTGGTTTATATCATTCAATTTGAATCAAACAAAGATTGTATTGTAATCACCGTGATAATGACAGTTACTGTATTAGTATGAATAGAAAGCACACTGCAATTGACACACTTTTTCTTTTTTTCAGACATGATTTGTCAACATAATGCTGATAACCCCTGAAGGGGCTGACACACACTAATACTTCACCAATGACATTGCCATTTGACTGACAACTGCTGTTCCCATTATTTATTTATTTAGCTCACATTAAGACTTGCAACGTTGCTGAATAGAGTCAAAACGAAGCTCACACAGTCAGAAAGGAGTGAGACCATTACAGTACTGTAAAGTTAACTGAATCTGATATTGGCAGTGGAAAAAATACTTGGAGAGAGCATTGTTGAATGTAAAGAAAATGGCAAATACGTTTGTTTTACTGCTACATTTGCACTCCGAAAACAAGATTTATCTTCATTTAACAAAAAAACACACTGATACAAGATATGAAAACTTATGGTTTCATATAGCAGCTAATATGATTGCATCTTAAAAGCCAACGAATAGTTTTTTGAGATAAAGATTTTGCTGCAATTTTTTGAGAACAAAAGTACAAGTGCAGTAAATGAAGACTAACATACCAACACAGAAGAAGACGTATCCACGTAACAGATGGAACTTAGGTGTAAAATGATCATTCTGTATAAAGCGTAAGTGCAAATACAAAAAACTGTAGTCTGTGCTTATATGGTGCTTCAGGATCATTATTATTGTTTGTATTTTAGAGATATGCGGATAGATGAGATGGGTTGGATGAGATCCAACTGGTGAGCGGTAGGATTATATAGAGGCACAGATAAGAACGTAACCCTATTAGAATCGCTGCAGAGTCCTACTGATGAAAAGCACGCATTCAAGCCGAAGCTCTCCTGTGGCATCCTGCAGCCAATCCAAAGGAAGTCCATTAAGTCAGTTTGGAGAATTTGTGATTTCCTGCTATCATGGCACACAAACCTGCCAATCCCTCACCCTCCCCATCCAGCATCCCGCTCCCCATCTCCCCTGGTTAGGACCAGAGGCAGGTGGCACTAAGTGCTAACCATATGGCTGCTCGTGTAAGAATAACAGTGAGGGATCAGCTCCAATGGGCACTGAGATACAAGACAATGGAGAACAATGATAGCTATTTATCACCTGAGGATGGGGACGTTGCGGGTGCATTTGTGTTCTTTATGGACACCACTTTACAACCAAGTGAAGCATACATAGAGGGAGTAAACTCAGAATGAGGGGAAAAAACAATGCATGTGGGTTCTGCGATAAAGCCCACAAACATGAATGAATGTGCAATTTGATTGGGCCTCTGGGAGTAATATGTGCAGAGAAGCCATATGTGAGCAGCAGAATAAGACTCATTCTCCAAGAAATGAACTCTTATTCCTAGGAGGGCAATTCACCAATATCCAACCTGTGGCCGGCTTCACGTACGTGATCCTGCAAACACACACAGAGGTGCACCAAAGGATACATACAAAAAAGGAAATACCGATGACATTAAAATTCCAGAAAGCTTTGATCAGTGACATTATACTTAGAACATCTTTTTTTTTACATTTCGATCAGATCTGTCTGCTTTTCAAAATGATTGTGCCAGGAATCGTAAATTACTAGGAATACAAAAACCAAGAGAACACGTTCAGTTCAAGAACCTGGAACATTCATACACCCATCCATTGTGATCGTCTAGGCACAGTCACACTCAAACCTACAAACTATTTATTGTAGAACAACCCACTGCACCACATTGTCATCCAACCTGGAAGATACATCTGTCTAATGTATCAACTCAAGTTCAGCAATTAGCCACAGAGCAGCAAATCCAGATCTGTATGCACCTATAAGCATAAGAGATCTGGATGTACATGGACCAAGAGTTGGACCACTTCTTCACTTCTTAACAAAAATCTACAGTTCGGAAATTAATGACAGTTACAAGCATGGCATTTGAAGGAGAACAGAGATGCCATAACCATCAATAGTTTTTCACACCACTCTGAGAAACTCATTACCCTTTTCTGAGTTGAAGGTAGAATACTGAATGCAGACAACGACGTTCTCTAACAGTATCTTGAGTGAGCGGCCGATAGGAACAAGCAGATGAAGAAGCATCCATGGGGTTGTGTGAGAGAAAGGTCTGGAAACAGAATGGGTGGCTACATTCTTAAATTTATTTAATATATAATTAGAGTTGTAAAACTTAACATTACGCTCAGAAGAACTGGTGTGTATATTCTACAGGTGACTATCACTGGCCCAACCTTCCCTGCTATGTTCTGATGACTACTGAATGTCATTTGACTGAATACAGGTCAGTGTCTAGAGACCAGCGCTGAGTGCGATTAGGAACATATGGACATTAGCATAGACTGTTGGTGTATTGCTCGCTGTCAAGATGTGCAATGGGACTGGCCGACCTGACGTTGTTCCCGGTTCTGGTTGGTAAATGAGCACAAGAAGTTGGCAGGTGTCCAGCTTAGACTGGATCGCTAAAGAATCTGGATGTCAGCCAAGGTCATTTGTGGACACTTCAGTTAATTGATGTATAGTAACGGCACACAGCAGAGTGACAAAGAACACTTAACTAAAAATAAATGAGTAAGCGGGACACTGTTCATTCTCGAACATAAAAGCTGCCATCAAATGCTTGAACAACAACAAAGTGTTTCCACTCCCATTATTCCTACAAACCCACATGACCTCTAAACTTTAAAAAAAATAAGTTTTCTGACAAGTACCAGCATTAAAAGAGCAATGTTTCCATGAGGTGGTGTATAATTCTTGGTCAGGCTGTCATCGCAGAAAAAAATTATTAGTAAAAAAAATTATAATAAATTCTTCCACCTTCAAGGTTGGAGCAAATAGACAAATAGAATGCCTCAATGTTAATAAAATAAAGCAAATATCTGTAAGACAGAGACTTTCTTTGAAACCCTGGTCAGTTCATTATGATGGTAATTCAACAGAGTTGTGGTTTCACTGAAAATTATTATTGTCCTCAAAAATTAAAAGGTGCATTCAAGGAGATCAGACAAGAGGAAGCTCTTATGTTCAAAATAACTATTAATGAAAAACTCACGGTCAAGTCAGCATGCTAAACCGAATGTGGTCGAGTCAACCAGATACAATCTGGCACTGGACCACAACTGACAACTCATCCAAATTTCATGATCTCCTGAAATTAATGATTTCAGAAGATTATTACACGACACATTACTTATAAATTTATCTTTATCATACATGTTATTATTTTTTCATTATTAGCTACAAGTTTTTATGAAGTCTAATATAATTTAATAGAAGTAATCTATTTAATACAGTGCAATATTTCCTTTCCCACTACAACGTACGGTTTTCATAAATCCAAGCAGTGTAAAGTTTCAGCCTCCCTTTCACTGGATCAGAATTTTCCATACAAAAATGTAAGTCGCTTTAGTCTCATCCCAGTAAATCCAAAATATACCCACTATAATCAAATTCTCCTAATATTTTCTCCTCGGCCTGGTGTGTCTGTTTGATAAATACATGGTCTGAGGCAGAACATGCAAAATCTCTATTTGGAAGACAACTAGACCTGATTCAGTGTGATTGAAACCAATTTAGGAAAGTAGCGAACAATGCACTACTTTTAAATGATAAGCATTTGTTCTCAACAAACACAAACATCCATTTATATACCATTATTGGAGGTCAAGGAAGGATTATGTTAGTGTAGGTAAAGGCATTCGTTCAAACCATTCTCTAGTTTCCAGTTTAAGTAAGTCAGCTACTGGTGTTAAGAATAGTAGGAGTGAAATGGGGGAAACATCTAAAGACATAATATTTTCTCACCAGTTCAATATGACTGAGGTTTAGTCATGGCTAAAGATCCCACATACAGTGAATCTGCCTCTTCCAGAAACAGGATAAGTTGTGTCAGCGTGGTTGTGGAGATGCACAATGATCCTGGCATTCTTCTGACAGAAATGCCACAGTGAAACATTCTGTGCAGCGTGCATCTCAAGAACGCACAGTTCTTGTCTAGAATGTAATATTTATCTCGGAAATATCTTGCGTGTTCAGCTTCCACATCTTCTCCTTCTTGATATGTGCATTTAGCTATGCCGCTAAGCTCTTCAACCATGCCACATTAGGTGCTCCATGCCATACATATACCAACTTAAATATAGACATTTCAGTAAAGGCATTTCAACATCAGAGAGGAATCCAATCTGTCTCCAAATCGCTCTGTATGATGCTGTGCTGCCAGCAGGTCAGGATAAACAGATATCGCCTTGGGCTTGAAGTGTGAAGGAATATTCAATAGCACATAAAGACTGAAGCGGCCCAAGGCCTGCTTGGGGTTGATGTGCCTGATCAACATCAAGCTGACTTCCCTCCTCTGTTAAACTAGAATCCTCTATACCTCTATCGCATAATTACATTTCACCTCAAAGGAACAAGAACGAAGGGCTCACAGGTCAAAGGGAGGAAGTAGTTAACGCTGTTCTTTTGATCCGCCAGCAATGTCTTGATTACGATCTCACCTCCCTGTACAGTTTTTCTAACTTGATTCTTCAGTTGTGCATGTAGAGGATCACTCTGTGTTCCAATGTCACAGAGGTGTCATCCCATGTGCACCTGCACTCAGCCACCATACAAAGATTATGAATAAACCCAGGATGTGATGCCTCGATCATTTTAGATTTACATTCCATTAGTTGGATTGATTGAATCCACCTGCCCTGTGCACCCATTCAACTGGGCAAACCTCGACTCAAGCCATCTGTAGGGGACAGATTGGGCCCATTGAGTGAAACTAGATGTGATGTGTAAAGCAAATATGCTTTTTCTCAGTGACTCCTGTGTGACCAGTATTATGCTGTGCATTTATTTTACCCTTCCCCTCTGTTTTGAAACAGTGTCTTCATACTGCCAGTGTAGAAGAACTCTGATGGCAGTGTGGAAGGAAAATAGATCAAAACCAGCATCTCAAAGAGAGAATCACAAAAAATTGAGAGATGATGAGAGAGCAAAAAGGAAAGTGTTGCAGATGTTAGAACATAAAAGAGATGATCTGGCAAAATTTATAAGTTGTTTCCTCTTGTATGTAACACGCTTAACACAGGTATCATTGTTTTCTAAGTCGCTACCACAAAATCTTTTTATATTTAGATATCATATTTGGAGACTATTTGGAGTTCTTTAAATATTTCTTCTATTCTTGATAAAGAGGTATGTTTCTTGAATTGAGGCACCATGTCCTTTTATAAGCTCTTGTAAATGTAACCATACGCTATCATTATTTTTTAATTAATAATAATTGCGAATAACTAATTCACAGAAGCCACATTGTAATCAAAACATCTCAAAGCAGATTGCACTTTCAAAAAAAGGTGCAAACTCAGCAATATCACAACTGAAATGCAGGGAATGTCCCTGCTATACGTCGGACTTCTGCATAGCTATTTTTCTGAGCAGATGGTTATTTCACTGGTGACAATAGTTTTGTCAATTCTGATTGCTCTTCCGTGAAATTTGCAGAAAAAAGCCAATTCAGCCTTTCACCTCCAGATACTTTAACTGTGGGAATTACATTTTTAATAACACATAAAGGTCCCGCTTGCTTTTTCCCCTAGGGCCAAACTCAATTTATTATGTTCTTCCACTATTTGATAAGATACTTAAGAGGGTCGGAACCAAGCAACCAAGTTTAACCTTTTAAAGAAAGGTATTGATCTTTTTTAAGACAGCTTGAATATTCACCTGCTGGATTTTGAAGATTTTAACTCAGCTATATCATTCGTTTCCATGTGTTTGCTGGAAGGCTAGACACTTAACGAGTACCAGCGTCATTTTAAGCAATGCTACATATTTTAACTGCATGAAAGCCTTTAGCCATCGGTATCTCGATATTTAGTTAGCTGCAGCCCACAAGATGTCCGACAAACAGATTATTAATGTCAAACTGTTTCCTTCAGCTGGTTTTAAATACCAGTTCCATTTCTTGAGGAGAGGAGGAAAGTGTTCTGGATAATTCAGCTCTAGGTAAAATCCTTGTGAACGATGAACACTATGCTATAAACAAGCTCAGGACCTTGAAAAAAGCTGAGCTAACATTAGCGGCAGCTTGGCTTGCAGCCCTTCCAGTTTTATCGCCCACCAGTTGGGCAAAATCTTCCCTGCCTTCAGTTCGTCCAATGTGACTACAGTATATGTAGCATTTCTCCTACATCAAACTGAACACAGTCTGTTGTTTAACTGATGGTTGGAGGGAAGAAACTAAACATGCTTTAAGGAACTTTTTCAATAATTTCCAACCATCAATGATGAAACTGATTACATAACGCTGTACATTTTCTAAATTTACATCATGAGTACTTTGCTCGGTCTAATCTGCTGTAGACAGATTGTCATTAAGAATGTTGGTCAGATAAAACAGGCAATACGATGATGCCAACAAAAAAATCAATGAACAGATATTTTTTTCTGATTAATCAATAATAAATTTAATTAACCACAGCTCCAAACCTCCTTATGTCATGGTGAAATATTTTGAGGTGTTGTTCTGCATCATCGTGAGTAAAGGTAATCTGTTTTATTTGCTTTTAGGATTAGGGTGACATGAAATTCAGTGCTGCTCTACCTGATTTGAGAAATGAACCCTACTAAATGCTGACAGTGACTGAGACATTTGTGATAATTAACACAATACTACTTTAAGTTCCATGAATGGTATGACACTACTTTCCAATAATCCTTTGTGAACTTTTGTACTACAATGCGCTCTAACTTCGCAGTTAATGCATTCCAGGAACCACACGCGATTAACGAATTCCGCGATAGAACGACAAACTATCTTATTATTTACGATAATTTAAATGTTTATGAACCCTCCCCATACTGATATTAAACCTTTTCCTATTACCTTTTCCCACACTCTAAAAAACTGTTTAAAGCACTTTTGTGTCTCACATAAGTCAGAGACTCACGGAACATAGCACACTTCCAAATGCTGTCAGCCAATAGAATGCTGACAGCATCTGTTGGCTGACAATCATGGTATCATTTGATTGCCTACCAAAAATCTGTGATGAGGTGAAGTCATCGCGGATCGTGTTGATGTGCGAATGCGTGAGGGTGCACTGTACTTGTATTTGACAACAACATTGTACATTATCTCAGTTTTTTAATATGCTTCGCACTAATGGCGGATTTTATTAGTTTTTCTATTGTCAATTGCTGCTGAGAAGAATCTTAATTTTGCGGTAGATTCCATATATAGTATTCCACTCTTGAGACAACATCCCTCAAGCTAAAGGGCAGCTATAAGACAATGATAATGAACAACATTTACCTGAGCTTGAATTTAGAGTATATGATGAATCCCTTGATTCATTATTTTATTTCTTTATTATTTTTTTATCCAGCCATCCATTTTCTTGTCGCTGAGATGATCGAAATTGTCTAATGGACCAATTCACCTGAGCTGCATGTTTGTGGATATGAGGGAAAGCCAGAGAACCCAGAGAGAACCCAGGCAGACACGAGGAGAATATATAAACTCCACACAGGAAGGAATATCGAACCTTTTACCTTCATGCTACCAGGCGAAACCACTACCCACTGTGGCGTTCCATTATTATACTAATTATATGTAATTTCATGTAGCTGACTTATATGCATTAATGTACGTTTGGAAACAATTTCTCAGTGCAAAGACAGGCTCTTCCTTGATGTCTGAAACGATTCTTTGTTTTCTAATAGATGTAAATTAATGATGGCTCCATCTCTTGGATGCTTGTTTACTGCTCAAAATGTATGGTAGCATTATAGTGAATAAACTCAATGTTTTTGATATCCTTTAGCTTGTGATTACATTTCCCTTTTCCATTCTCAACCTGACGGTTTACTCTTGACATGCTTCCCCTTCAACTCTGAAATGATTGCTTGCATTAATAGGTTAATTAAAAGACATGGGTTTATTCTGAAGCAATTACCTTTACTTCTGTTTCATACTAGTCCCTTTCTCTGCCCAGTTGAGCACAATTTGTCTTATAAAAACTATTATACGACATGGTAAACATAATGAGATAACAAATACATATTGCTTAGGTGAAATTACAGAAATCATATCCAAAGCTGAGGTGACTGAAACAAGACCGAGACTAAAAATAACCTGGTTTAAACCACTGTTTTCCTATTACTGTTACATTATTTCATGTCATTATTTTGTATTAATACCTGTTTCCATCCACTCATCGACTTTGAGAGCCCATGTAAATATATACAGTATGTGAATATACCTGCCTGGTCCTAATAATAGCTTTAAACTGAAACCCTTGAACCGGTTCCAGCAGCTCAGAGGATCCCACAGGGGGTCCTGATCCTTGCTTTGTCTTTGCGGGATAGAAGTATCATGGTCCACAAGACCTGGGCAAATGTTTGTGCACAGAGGCCACGCAAAGAGGCCATATTCATAACTGTGGTCTCTGATTTACGAGGTTGGATTTACTACCCATTGAGTGCAATTACATTCAGCACAGACAGTGTGCAAACAAAGACTCAGACAGCAGCCATTTTGTGCTCTGGATAATACAAATGGTGGTAATAAATGGAACTGAATTAGCTAATTATGACTACGATGGATAACAGTGTTGATTTCTGAACATACATTCCATTTAGAATACATTTAAAATAACGCACTTGACATACGGGTGCCATGCCCGAGTGTTCTTTAGATGTTATCGCCCCTGCCTGTCTGTTTGTCATTTGAAGTACTTGAATAACCAGAGCACACATTAGCCGTATCAATAAATCAATACATAACAAAAATGAAAGCAGTTCTCTTCAGATTTAAGAGCTATCTTCTCTGCTGGAACCTCATTGATTATGTATATAGTTTATCACCTCTGGTCAAGATTGAAACACAGGAATGTCTAATGTTGTTGCAAATGGGTGTTCTGATATTTCTTGCAGTGTATTATTATTATTATTATTATTATTATTAATAATAATAATAATAATAATAATATTTACACTGTTAACATCATCAAGTAAAATAAGGTATTTTACTTTATTTTTACTTAAAAAGTTTGGTGAAACTGTGATGCAGTTTCTCAGATATTACTCAGATAAGACTATAAGCCTTCAGAGTCAAGTTAAAAAAACAAATTTCAATGGAAATAACTAAATCCCATGTTTTTTGATAAATTAAATTGTCAGTGTTTGTATATTTTATAAAGATGTGCTCCAGACAAAAAGGATACTAGTTGTAGATGATTACCATCGTTTAGTCTTCAAGAATGGATGGACGGTTGTATCTTCATTCAGAATCAGGTTCCTACTGTATATTCATTCATTGATATCTAATTTGAATGAAGTATGTTATACAAAAATCTTCAAGGTAAATACACTGTTTCATAAATACTGTATTAAGGAGAGAGTTTTAATGACAGTTTCTGATAAAACAAGAATCTCATCTCTTTTGAGATCCTTTTGCCTATTTTGTCACAATCTAAGTATAACTACCTGAGCCAGCCAGTGGCAAACACAATTACTTTATGTGAACATATCAGGTACAACATTTGTAAAATACGCAAAAGTGATTATAAACAGCAAACGAACCCTATCACCCTGTCACAGACCCCATCAAGCCTCAAGACCAGCTTGTGGAAAGTACGATATGATTCTGTAAAATCCAACAATCCTGTGAAACATACAATGTAACATAACTTAAAGCTTCCATGTTTGAAGATAACAATCATTAATGAACCTCTGCCATCCCTCGCTGACTGACCGTCACAACCCCCAACATTGCTGAAGGTAGTTAAATCATGTGAATATTAAATACACATACTAATGGCTTATTCATAACATTTCTGGTTTTATTTTATGATGAACAACTACTTATCTATGTTTATCGTTTCCAACAATAATAGCTGAAATATGTAACTTCATAGTCCTTTTTTTTGTTATTTCTGGAAATCATTAGATGACCTTCAATTGGTGTCTCGTGACCCTGAGGCAGCCACCTACGTGGAGGACACTCCCCTAGCTGTAGGTGGTGGGTTACAAAAGAAAAGCTGGAGTATAGAAGGTCTTTCAAGGTAGCAAGGCTAGAAGTTTAGGAGCAGTGTTCAAGTTGTTCTATCATGGTGTAGATAGGAAAAGAAATGGAGTAGGAGTTATCTTGAAGGAGGAGTTTGTTAGGAATGTCCTGGAGGTAAAAAGAGTGCCAGATAGAGTGATGAGTCTGAAGCTAGAAATTGAGGGTGTGATGTTCAATGTTGTTAGTGGGTATGCTCCACAGGTAGGATGTGAGCTGGAGGAGAAGGAGAAATTCTGGCTGAACTTTGATGAAGTGATGCAGAACATACCCAGAAGTGAGAGAGTTGTCATTGGTGCAGACTTCAATGGACATGTTGGTGCAGGAAACAGAGGTGATGAGGAGGTGATGGGCACGTTTGGTATCCAGGAAAGGAACGCGGAAGGACAGATGGTAGTTGACTTTGCAAAAAGGATGGAAATGGCTATAGTGAATACTTTCTTCCAGGAGAGGCAGGAACATAGGGTGACCTATAAGAGTGGAGGTAGGAGCACACAGGTAGACTACATCTTGTATAGACAGTGTAATCTGAAGGAGATCAGTGACTGCAAAGAGTATAGCCAAACAGCATAGGACTGTGGTGTGCAGAATGACTCTGGTGGTGAGGAAGATGAAGAGTGGAAAGGCAGTCGGTCCTGATGATATACTGTACCTGTAGAGGTTTGGAAGTGTCTAGGAGAGGTGGCAGTAGAGTTTCTGACTGGGTTGTTCAACAGGATCTTAGATAGTGAGAAGATGCCTGAAGAATGGAGGAGAAGTGTGCTGGTGCCCATTTTTAAGAGCAAGGGAGATGTGCAGAGTTGTGGCAACTACAGAGGAATAAAGCTGATGAGCCATACAATGAAGTTATGGGAGAGAGTAGTGGAAGCTAGACTAAGGGCAGAAGTGAACATTTGTGAGCAGCAGTATGGTTTCATGCCAAAAAAGAGTACTACAGATGCAGTATTTGCTTTGAGGATGTTGTTAGAGAAGTACAGAGAAGGCCAGAGGGAGCTGCATTGTGTTTTTGTAGATCTGGAGAAAGCTTATGACAGGGTGCCCAGAGAGGAACTGTGGTATTGTATGAGGAAGTCTGGAGTGGCAGAGAAGTATGTTAGAGCGGTGCAGGACATGTATGAGGACTGTAAGACAGTGGTGAGGTGTGCTGTAGGTGTGACAGAGGAGTTCAAGGTGGAGGTGGGAGTGCATCAGGGATCAGCTCTGAGCCCCTTCTTGTTTGCTATGGTGATGGACAGGCTGACAGACGAGGTTAGACAGGAATCTCCATGGACTGTGATGTTTGCAGATGATATTGTGATCTGCAGGGGGAACAGGGAGGATGTGGAGGACAAGCTAGAGAGGTGGAGGTTTGTCCTGGAAAGGAGAGGAATGAAGGTAAGACAGAATACATGTGTGTGAATGAGAGGGACCCAAGTGGAAGAGTGAGGTTACAGGGAGAAGAGATCAAGAAGGAGGAGGATTTCAAGTACTTAGGGTCAACAGTCCAGAGCAATGGAGAGTGTGGAAAAGAGGGGAAGAAGCGTGTACAGGCTGGATGAAACAGGTGGACAAAAGTGTCAGGTGTGATATGTGATAAAAGAGTGTCAGCTAAAATGAAAGGAAAGGTGTACAAAACTGTGGTGAGACCAGCGATGTTGTTTGGTCTAGAGACAGTGTCACTGAGAAAAAGACAGGAGACAGAGCTGGAGGTAGCAGAGATGAAGATGCTGAGGTTCTTTCTGGGAGGGACCAGGATGGATAGGATCAGGAATGAGTACATCAGAGGGACAGCACATGTTAGAGGTTTTGGAGATAAAGTCAGAGAGGCCAGACTGAGATGGTTTGGACATGTCCAGAGGGGAGATAGTGAATATATTGGTAGACGGATGCTGAGTTTTGAACTGCCAGGCAGGAGGCCTAGAGGAAGACCAAAGAGGAGATTTATGGATGTAGTGAAAGAGGACATGAAGGTAGTTGGTGTGAGAGAAGAGGATGCAGAAGACAGGGTTAGATGGAGGCAATTGATCCGTTGTGGCAACCCCTGAAGGGAAAAGCCGAAAGGAAAAGAAGAAGAGATAGAAGGTCTTTCAGGCAGCATAGGAGGAGGGTTCCACAGGAAAGGACAATTATCTGCAATGTGGACTTTGCAAATGTTTAACCTTTTAACCTGCACCAAAAGACCATGAGTCGGTCTGTCTAAATTAACCATAGATATGACTGTGAGCGGGGATGGGTGTCTGTCTATGCAGCCCTGTGATACTTATCCAGTGTGTACCCCACTTTCAGCCATTGTAAGCTGGGCTAGGTTCCAGTATAAACCCGGATCCGGATAAGAGGCTGAAGATGAGACGATTACTGTTTGTCTTGTTTGCCTTAAAGAAATTGAATGAATTCAAAGACCATGAGACCTATAACTGAATAAGAGAGAATTCACTCAATCTCAGCACATCATCTATCATTTTTTATTTCTTAATTACTTTTAGTGTCGTGTGACGTAGATTGTGACTCTGAAAACCAGTAGCACATCTGAGGCATTCCTTCATCTCTAATTTTTATCTTCAAAAGTAATCACGGAGAAAAAAACTCCTCTTTGAAAATGGTTTGTGAATTTTAAAGAAAGGAAATGTTCCACACCAATTGAGGGGGATGGAAATTTCCATCAAAAGCAGCAGTGGAGGGCCCGGCTCCTGCTCCTTAAGCTGATTGAAATATGCTGCCCATTAGAGTCCATTCACGAAATTCATGAGCAGGACAGACGACAGTTGCCTCACCTATAGAGAGGTCCCCTCTCTTAGCAGATACCCTAACTATTGTATTATGGAAAATTACTCAATTTAAGGCCGTCTTCATATGAATGCAAATGGGCCGAAATCAGCAAGTCCAATTTACATGAAGTCATTTACTGGTGGCCTAAGAAAAAAGTAACATAAGCAATAATATAATACAAGCACTAAAGAATGTAAATGGGAAAAATAATCAGACATGGGCAGCAAATATGACCAACAGGAGAAAGCACCACTCTCACGGAGTGTTTTAAGGATTGACATATTTGAAACTTTTGTCCCCCTTTCTTCTCACTTACAGGCACAACAATCACCTACAACAGTATCACTATTACAAAAGATTAAAAGACATGTGTGTCCTTTTATCAAGCTCCAAAAAACATGTACTAATACTTCTTAAGCCTCAACAGAAAGAAAATGGAAACAATTCAACCTTAGTGCAACTTAGTGGGGAAGAGCGAATGCAGCAAGATTCAAAGTGGCTGCAGAATAAAAAGAGAAGTGAGAGATTTATGCTAAACGTGAGCTGACTGACAAAGCAACGTCTTCCCAAGGCTCTGTAGGAGATCGGCCTAAATCCTTCTCATAAATTTTATATTAATGCCAGAGGTAACCAAGGTTGTTTTTCCCAGTATTTCTCCAGGTCCATTAAACACACCTAATATATTTCAACATTCTCCCATTTCCTCATTTAACTAGCTCAGCTGAATTGCCAAAACTGGAGCACAAGAGAATGTTTACTCCTTGCAGAGTCTGATGTGACTTCAGCGGCTATGATTTTATGTTAAGCTTGACTGGTTTAAAGATAAAAAGCTAACACAGTCACCTTCCTGTGCACCTGTAGGTGCTGTAACCTTGCCATTTCAAGAGATAATAAGATGAGCTGTCGAAGTGGGGAGAGGAAGAGCAGCGAGCGTTCTCAGATCTCTCTTACTGCTATTGTAGTCTATTCATCACGAATAACAATTCAACTTCATAACAAATCACAAAATCCTTTATTCCTAGAAAAATGTGAAAGCTGTCGATCAAACTTTTGCTTTAAGGAAGAGATGCCAAAAAAAAAAATTTGCGCAATTTGTAAGCTTCTGTGTAACAGCCTGAGCAGGTGATGCCAAGTTTCTGCTTTCACATCTCTGTTCTTTGACTGGTCTATTTTAAGATGTGGAGAGCTTCTCCTTTCCAAAACCAAAACAACATAGTAAGTCCCAGTGCAACAAATTACAGCCACTGCTATCAAATATAGTTTCTACCATGGAAACTCCCCAAAACTTCAGCATACATACACTATATTAAGCAGCAGGTAGTGAAAACACTAAAATAGTCGATATACTAGGCTCACTGAGTCATTTACATAATGTGCCACATGAATAATAGGCTTACATACAAGTAATGAGTTCTTTGTCCCTTAGTGAACAGATACAGTGTACTCCACAGTTGTTCACTGACAAACCGTATCAGCAGATCAGTTAGTCACTGTACAGAGGAAGCTCAAGATGGTGAATTAAAAACGATACATTTAACGGTGAGAAATACATAGATTTTAGCAAAGAAAGGAAAAAATGTGTCTCAGTGAGACAGGAGCAGCAGCAACAGGTTTATGTCTGCTCGAGTTCCAATCATAAGCTGTGAGCTGTAAGAGTATATGTTTGGCATTTATCAGCCACGACCTATAGTTCTGAAAGGAGAGACTGACTTCAGTCTGCAACGTCACTGTCTCAGTTGTCAAAGACATGCTGATAGGCAAAGCCTACAAGTAGGAAGACACACACACACACACACATACACACACACACACACAAACACACACACAATTAAAAAAAACTCTAGAGACGGCAGACTGATTGTTTATCTGCATCGTAGGGTACAGAATTGAAATCCTCAGCCAAAGATAAGACATCAATCTTCCTCACTGGGTTGCGTAAATAAATCTGATTACAGACAGAATCATTTCCCCTTCAGAATTGTTTTATCTGCTCATTTCATGTCTTAGCACCAGATAATTCAGGCAGTGTTCGGCACACTGTGGTGACTTTTGCTTGTGGAATCATGAAATTTTTAATTCAAATAAATATCTGGAATAGCAAAGTAAATATAATAATCATTCACGATTGTTACACATTGTGATTGTTGCAATATGACCTATAGTTAGGTCAAACTGTCTACTTTTTTCAATTAGCTGTTAGGGAAGCAAAGGCATTCAGTGTTATACCTCTGTTAAGGTCCTTGATTCAATGGTACCCTGAGTCAAATTATAAAAAACAGAATTTAAGAGTAGAACACTCCCTAAAATCACATTTCAGTTTGGTGGAGTGTGAGTTTTAGATTGGCATCCATCTAAAACTTGGCATCATTGGCATCATTTGGATTGGCATCAAGTTGTACACATTCACAGATAGAAAACTCTATAATTACATCTTTCTTTCAATCCATGCATTATTCTCTGTGGAGTTAAAGATCACGTAGTAAACACCTCATCTCAAGGTTGAAAAGGTTAAAAGGCTTAAATGCTGATCCACCCCAACAAATTTGTAATTTAATGATGTCAGATCATTCCCGAGATCCACCCGCCCACCAAGTTTTATGAAAATTTGTTCAGTATTTATTTTTCAGTACGCCTGCTGACGAAACCAACCAGCAGTCAAGACCTCTCAGTGCAGAAGAAAAAAAAAGGAAAAGTGATGATTACAATTTCCTAAAACCACAACAGACACTGGATTCTTTGCTTAAACAATAAAGTAAAGCCTTGGGTAGCATTGATGACGAAACGAGTGAGACTGTTGCCTCACAGCAAGAAGACTAAAGTCCCCCCAGGACTTCTCTGTGTGGAATTTACCCATCCAACCCATGTCTGCATGGGTTCTCTCAGGGTTATGGAAATGAATTAATGAATGCAAAATTCTAGATTATAAAAGGACTTAACATACAAAAGATTTTCTGTAGTTCTCAAGTCAATTAGTCGAAAATTCATTTTAGTTTTGTAGGTGAATTATGCACTAAAACTTAACTGATTGGCAAATTATTTAACGCACAAGAGCTAGTCACTAATTTAATATTGAAGTCTTAAACATGACACTGAAAGACTGGATCAACAGTTTTAATAATCATTCACGAAGCAAATTAAAGTGAAGAAAAGTGATTGCAATGATAATGAGACACAGTGATGACAAAAGGTGAAAATTATGACATCCCGATTAGTGTTTCTAGGAGTCTTTAAATGATATGTGCTTAGAAGTCATTACAACTGAGCACCTGATTATCATTTTGATGCATTTCAAACTTTTGAGTATTTTATGCAGCGGATAAAAAAATTCTTAAAGATTTGGATAAATGACTTGATGTAATGCTGGAGTCTACAAACCATTTTACAGTGTTCAGTGTGTTCAAATGGGACTCTTGGTTTTCATATTCTTCCTTCATATTCAGTGTGAAGTCATTTCACTGTGACCATAATAAACATTGACAACTCCTTAAACTCAACTCAGGTGAATTTCTCAGCATATTTATGTTGTATGAGCGTGCACTCAGTAGACAGACATCTTGACAAAGCATTCCATTAAAAAATAAAAAACCAGATAAAAGGCTAAAGAGGATTCAATTCGGATTTTTTAATTTAAATGACATCAAAATACAGTAGAAGAAAGTCACAGAATGGGTGATTGGTGGCGGAAAAGCAAAATAGACCTTGTATCCTTTCTGAAAATAAGTTATTGTCAGGGTCTTTGAGAATGTGACAATGTGGTAATGTCTCTTTTGAGTCGAGGACGAGTCGCCACAATAAAAGGTAAATAAATAACTGATGAGGGCAATAAAAAGAAAATGCAGACGTTTGGTTCATCATTAAAACAGTCAAATGTTTAGTCTGCACAGACCATGAAATCCAAATCTGATTTCATTAGAAATAAAAAAAAGCTGTCATTCAAATCTTGGATTGAATGTTAAGAGTGTACTTCAGAGTAATCACTGCTAATTTCATAGGGAATAAGTGGGAAGTTTGCATAAAACACATTCTCTTTTTTGCAGTAGTTTTTTGCATTTTTCAGGTTTCATCAATTATTGTCAGGAAAAGGACAAAAACTGAGCACTTAATAATAACTGCTAAACTAAATGTCTCTTGAAGTTGGGTTCCTGTCTGACCAGCAATGAGCTGAAGGAGAGAAACTTCACCAAGAGACAGTGATGAAAAATGTGTGTTTCCATCAGCTTTCTGTTTCACCTGTCTTTAGATGAAGGGGGAAATGAAGTATTGCTGTAACGGAACTGTCTATCACTACATCCCATAGAGCATGAGACCATTCCGGAGACAGGATGTGGATCACAACGCTCTTTAAACACAGCTGCTTGTTATGATTAATCACTGAAGATGAGCAACGGCAGAGTTATTGACAAGGGGAACATGAGATGTAGGGGCTGATGACTGATCGCCTCAGAGGAACCATTCTAGTTAAGTATGTTGCAAAACAAATTATATTATATTATATTTTCTGTAACTAATAAGCTCCGTTAGCCAATACTACTATGAGCTGTGTGGTTCACCCAGTACGTGAGACATCCTCATAACCAACCCCTAACAGCCTCACAACCATACAACGGTGCACATAATTGTTGTTTAAGCTGTCAGTTGTTTTTTCAATTGATCGAATATTGGCCCATTGGATCTTGTAAAATACTAGTGCGCTGTCGAATGTCAATTCTCAAAGTGATACCTGAGAGTTGTTCATTTTGTCCTATCTAAATTTTCAGTGTGTGTCATTTGACATCGTCCAAGATTTAGGTGTTCAGGAAAAGATAGTCAAGTGATTCTTAT
Source organism: Antennarius striatus (assembly GCF_040054535.1). Lineage (NCBI taxonomy): Eukaryota > Metazoa > Chordata > Actinopteri > Lophiiformes > Antennariidae > Antennarius > Antennarius striatus. Next base: position 14,881,385 of record NC_090785.1, on the reverse strand, counting down.
CATGTAACCTTTTCTCTTAACCAATCACCAGTGGCTTGGCCGGTGATTGGCTAAGTTCCAAGGAAACTGCTTGGATGCATATGTGCTGTAATGTTCTCCAAACATATTTTCCCACTTTTAATTAATTAATAACTGAGTAAGTAATAAGTAAATCTTAACAACTATTTTACTATTAATGTTAAATGTGTTCAGATTTTGTTGGTAGCTTGCTAATGTACTGTAGCACTGACAGTAACAAAACCTCTGTGGTGGCCCACAAACTGATTAGAGTGCAATTTCCCTTTACTCTAAATGTGTAACGCACGAACCAAACACCAATGTATTGGACTGCCACACCATACATGATAAATGATGATAATGTAAATGACTGTATGCCAAAAGAGTACATCAGTTACACCTGCAGGCCCTGCGGTCATTTGTTTTGTGATTGCCAAGGGCATGAGTAATAGGCACCCTGTGTGAGTAAGTCTACTTTGCCCTTTGCGTTGTGCTATCTGTCTGACCTGTCAAAGTTTTATCACAGGAGGTTTATTGGATTCAGAGACCAGCCTGTCACACTTTGCACCTACACCGTCTGCCATCACAGACAATGATCGGCATGTCCTGTCTGGTATGTGCAGGTTACACAGTATCCTCTCTTGTGTCTCACTTTAAATCCAGTCTGTTAGGATAGAGAACGTATATGCAATGCAATTATGGTGATGCAGTGGGCCAGTTAATAAGCAAATGCAAGTGAAAATAATAAACTGGGACATTTTTTATGAACATTAAATGGTTTGATGAATGAATCATTCCATTATCACATCAACACCATGAAGCCAGTGACAGGGATGTACTCCCATTCAATCACGAGAGTCAGTCGCTGATGTAAATCTGGTTCGCAGTTGGTTCAAGCTCATTCCAAAGGTTTACACCATGACCGGGCATATTGTCAGTAAAGGTCTTCACCAAAGCTGGGTTTGCACTAGGAGCTAGTATGACTAAGCCACTGTGGCTCAGTGTAAAAGAATTGAGCAAGCCACAAAAAGCCACACTCTGCGTCCAAGACAGTGGCGCACGGGCGGACGACCAATGCTCATTGGGGTGGGGGCTCCCCCGGGAATGGGGTTGTTTTCCTGCATTCTGAGGGCAAAATCTTCTGTTCAGTTTACCGACAAAAAAACACTAAAGTCAACAGTTCAAGCTGAACTATCTTTATTTCTGTCCTACTTTATGCAGGTATGAATGTGAGATTCAACAATTGAAAACTTCCATTCACTATGTGAAGATAGTCTTACAAAATATTGCTCAATGTTTACTTGTAAGTTTTACTTAGACTAGAAGACATTTCAACTTTGACCACCACCAACACCATTGGTATGCCATAGTTTATTTTATTTTAAATTTTTTTTAATTCAATCACATGATTTTTCATTTCAATTTAAAAAGGCATGAAAAATAGCAAGCGAGGTGAATACATATTTACATGCTTCGCTGGTTATTCGCTGGGGTTGGGGCGCCAGGAAAAGAGATATGGACCGTCTGAACAGACTCATTCGCAGAGCGAGCTCGGTGGTCGGGCTGAGCCTGGACTCTGTGGATACGCTTCTGGAGAGCAGGACCATGTCTAAAGTTAAGGCTATCATGAACAACACCAGCCACCCCCTACACACCCCCTTCTCCCAGCAGAAGAGCACCTTCAGCGGCAGACTGCTGTCACACAGCGCCTCCACAGAGAGGCTGAGGTCCTCCTTCGTGCCCCGTGCCATCAGGGGGTACAATGACTCTCTCAGGAGGAGCGGGGGGGAGGTGGCGAGGTCAGCACGCGGTTGAATGGATTTAATTTAATTTTATACTGTTTATATTTTAATTTTATACTGTTTTATATTTTAATTTTAAACTGTTTATATTTTAATTTTATACTGTTTATATTTTAGTTATAGTTTAGTATATAAGTCCTGTTAGTGCTGCATGTGTCTGTTAGTGTAGTGTATGTCTTACGGTATGTCCTGTGATGTCAGTGTTTCTTTTTCTCCTGGTGTTTATCCAGTATTTATTCTATCTATCTATCTATCTATCTATCTATCTATCTATCTATCTATCTATCTATCTATCTATCTATCTATCTATCTATCTATCTATCTATCTATCTATCTATCTATCTATCTATCTATCTATCTATCTATCTATCAACATATTAGAAGTCAAAAAGCATCAATTGCAAAATGTCTGAAAAACAGATTCAGAAAAAAATTAATGAGCATTTGCGCATATTTAATATTAATATTTTTATTTACAAATGAAGAATTACATGCCTCGCTGGACTGAACTGTAGTTTCATATTTTTCAGGGCCAAAGGTAAGCTGCTTAACTCCACCTCTCATGGTGAGACTACAGACAGAGGGATAATTCAATAAAGTGCAGTTCTTGGAGTCATAATGCAGTCTGGTATCCCCCCTTGCAACGCTACACTACTGCCTGAAATCTACAATGACAAAACTGACAGCTGTTGACTAGGGACGTGGCATTGAGGAGAATCAGGTCCCAGTGCACATGCTTGTCCCAGCGCTCCCGCATCATTGCAGTGACAGGACTCAGGAGCCGAGGACTGACATGGTGGAGACAAGATGGTAGCATTAATGCATCATTCATCAGAGCTCTGCACCCTGCCTCAACCGGAATGTGAAAACATAACTGTAAGGAAAATCCTATTGATCGGAGTCACTTCCCTTTAGACAAATTGGACTGTTTTCTCTGCCTTTCAACTGCTTTGGAGGCATCATGGAGAGCAAAGATGAAATCCCTGGAGATATCATCGTGAATGCTCCATCATGTTTCGTGAACCCTGTATCAACTTTAGCCACACACTCAGCATTCTGCAGATCCAAGAGCCCAAGATTTTAGGCAAAAATTAGCACACACAAAATGCTACTTATCATATTCAGTGAGTAACTTGGTCAATCAACATTACGATGCAGCATGTACTTGATTTAAGTCAGGAAAAACCTGCAGAAACAGGTTGTTAAGATAATGAGTACAGCCTGTGCTGGTCTATTAAAAGTGGTTCTTCCTGCAAATGTCAAATACATAATTCACCGTCATCCAGAATGAGAGGCCCCCCATCCTCCTACATAATTGTGCAGGCAAGGGAGGCCTCGTGGCAAGAGAAATCATCTTTGCTTTGTTCTACCAACACCCCTGCAGACGTGTCCTTGATCAAGATGTAGCTACAGGGGAGGTGCTCCTGGCTGCCCCTGCGTGTTCACCACTTTGCTGCAATGCAAACACAATGCTCTCTGAGGAAAATATGCACACAAAAAAAGCTTACTTCAAAACAACACCAAACTCTTGTTGCAATCTCACAACTGTTCTCTTGGTTCGTTAGGCCTCCAACGTCTTGTCTCAGATGGCTCAGATGCATCAAGATGGAAGACTTTAGAAAATATCTCTGACATCATCACAACTGTCAATGTTCACTGGGGAATGGACAGACAAAGAAAACTATTTTAAACTACTCCCAACACAGCCAGCAGCAAGTTATATTCTCCCAAAAGAGGCTTTTGCAGCGCGAACATGCATGGAGTAACAAGACAGACAAGTGGATAACCATCTTAGGCGTGCAGTCCTCCGTCATTTCTAAATTAAAGATGGGGAGATAGTGCAGACAAAATATCTGCCTGGGATCTCATTTTCTGGTTAAGTAAAGGAACATGAAGGAAATATATCAACACGGCATCTCCGGGGTCAAGGGTTTATTTGATGAATCATATCAGCAAGGTTCGCTCCATTCTGTTAACACATGATGACGTTTATTTTAATGGACACGTCATATGAATACTGCCTGCATTCATTTAAATGGCATTTGAATGAATGTAATTATTTGTAACAACAGTCATTAACAATGATTATGGATGTTAACACTGTTATGGATGCATGTTCTGTTCTGGTTTCTTCTCCGCTCCCTCCGCTCTAGTTCTGCTCAGGTGTTCTTGAGTGAGGGGCACCTGGCCTGAGTCGACAGTTCAAACTCACCAGTTCACCTTGGGGAGAGGCTTATAGAATGGGGACTGCTGATTGTGATGCCTCTCAACCTAGGAGCAGATTTTAGCTGCGTCAGCTGCCATTTCTCATCCTTTGTTAGTAAATCTCATGGTTTTTTGTATTTTTGATTATTTTTGATTTATTAGCACCTTGGGGCCACATAAATGTTGGGCGTAATGACCATGAACCTCAATATCTAAGCAACCACATAAACTATAAAGAAATAATTAATAAATTGGAAAGAAAGAAAGAAAGATTTTGAATTTTGTGATTTTTTTTAATATCACATTTATTCATGAAGTCGGTATTACAAGATAGTTAGGTTAATAAACATCTAACCATTAACAACATCTAAGAGAGATTCTATCAAACACGAACACACTCTTAAAAAAACTGTCATTTGAAATGTGGGCAAAATATACTTGAATCAAGCCAAACAGAAAGAAAGAAAGAAAGAAAGATTTGATTTTGATTTTTAAAATCACATTTATTCATGAAGTCGGTATTACAAGAGTTACATTAGTTACATTAACAAAGACAGAAAGAAAGAAAGAAAGAAAGAAAGAAAGAAATGAAGAAAAAAAAAATCAAAGAAAGAAAGAAAGAAAGAAAGAAAGCCCACTTTTGACATTGTCTCTTCTCCAGATAAACCACTTCAGTTAAAAGTGTTTCAGTCGTCACATGACTAAAGAGGTGGTTCACAAAGCAACAGCTGACATTCAAGCCAGCAGACTTGGATGACTGTGGTGATAAAGTTAAACTGAGAAACATCTATTTCTATTGCTGCACGACCAACTGTTGATGGTGAATAACAACATGCGTGGGTGTGGACTGTGAACAATCCACTTTCTATAAGGAACACGACTTTGAACTGACAAATATAGAGAAGACTTAAAATGTTTTTAGACTTGGTAGGTGCATTTGCATCTTTACCAAAAGAGCACAGTGCTGAGGTGGAAAAACAAATGGAATCTTGCAGAGGTGATAAAATTATTGAAGGTATAGAGCTACAAAGGATAGAAAACACAACAGCGTGTCTGTGTTTGTGTGTGTGCATGTGTGTGCGTTCTTAGTAACACAGACCAATGAAGCCTGACACAGGAGCTCTGATAGCAATAAGCCATCATGCAGGAGAATTAACCAGAGTGTTACGGCTGAACCTGTGGGACTTTGCAGCTTCTGTAGGGGATCTTTGACCGACGCACATGCTGCAACCTGGGAAACAGGGAGGGTGGAGAGATAATACTCCTGTGTTGTTAAAGCAAACAGATCAAAACCTTAAACTTCTAAATATCTGTGGTGCATTCTTACAAGATGCATGTAAGTGACTTTGAATTCCATTTTAATCAGAAGCAACTGCATCCTGGAAAAAACAACTATTTCGTGACACAGGGAGGCCTTGCTTTTCAAGGCTCATGTTTTGACTCAGGGTGTCATGGAGACAGAGATTTAGTGTGACAACACTGATGCCAAGTGTTGTACTCCTGCAATGCTTTGCAGAAACACAGCACTGTCTTCACACATCAGAGAAGAACGACAAACAAAAACACTTTTTTGTTTTATGAGTCAGCCTCGGACAAAAACACAGAGAGGTTAGTAGACAGGAGTCTGACTACATCCTGTAGAGACTGACAGTAAAAATGGTGCTTATCTGTCAGACACTTCTCTCCTCTTAGCTTCGGTCTATACGTGTTGTTTGTAATAATCAAATTGAACGATAATGAATTATTTTTCTGAATGAGCTTGTCTTTCAATCCAATTAGTTTTGGATCTGTCAAACAATGGCCATTCTTACCATTAGGATCAAAAGCAAACAAAAAAACAAAAGGCTGCACTTAATTGTATTTTATTATGCATTACCAAATGGTGTTTAAAATGCTATTGTAGAATGACAACTGGCAAGATAAAGCAAATTCACCCTTATGGAAAAATAATTTAAATGTGAATCAATAGCAGGAAAAATAGTTTGCTCCATTAATTCCATTTATCTATAATCGTAGCTAAAAAAAAAAAATCCTCCTAGGAAGATTTGTATTTGTTGTCATTCTTAATACTGTTTTGTTAATGTGCTGACTGCTTCATATTTAGCGTGAACAAAACAACAAAGTTGAGAACCACAATACATTAACATTTACAGCCTTATTCTTGCCTAATTGCTTTAGCAACCTAAGGCAAAAAGACATGGCTACATCCATGTGTGTGTACAGTCTGTGTGTGTCTGTGCGTGCAGGAGTGCCTTTACTCTGCTATTCATTTGACACTTTTCTCCTCCCCATTGTTGAAGAAACTAGCAGCTTAGCTTCAAGCACATCACCCAATAATTGTTCCTTGGTTCATATCTGTCATGACACTTCTATAGGTCTGCAGCCACTGTCACAGACCTTAGCCTGCAGCCCAAATGGGGACGCTCTATTTTTGCCTCAGTATCTCCAGATTGTGTCCTCATGGCACAATCTGGAGATGCCATTAGTGAGGACAGAGACAGTGATGTTTAGTGACAGTCAACGACTCCTCTGGTCAAGGAAGTGCCCTCAAGTCATCAGAGTGTCACACACACCCCTCCATTCTGACTGAACACAACCTCAACCCCCCCCCCCCCCCCAAGTTCACCTTTGTTCCAGCTATGTGAAAAGCAGGAAGCTAATTGTGTGACAGAGGTCGGGGTGGGCAGCACCCACGACAGCCCGAGCTGTGCCACTGTGTAGAGCTGCCAGGCCTGCTTGTCAAACATACTGTAGGAGAATCCGACACAAAAAATTAGGCGAGAGGCAAAGGCCCTAGTTTTGCTGTGACTGGCAGGTTTTTTTTTGTCTTTGTGCTCTGTTCACGACTTTTGTCACATTTAGGGCTGTGCTCTAAAACATGCAGAAATTCTGCAAGCATCTGGGTGGGATGATAAGAGAGCATCGGCACGGTCTGTTTGGAGGTGATAACTTAGACTCAGCATAAATAAAACCCTTTCTGGTGATTCACATATTTTGTACAGTTTGGTGTCACGTGTTTGAGAAGTACTAGAAGAGCCCAGAGTTAAAAACGTATCATGCCTCAATGCTCTGAAATGAAATGCTGAAGACTTATCAAATTATATCTTCCATGTGAAATACTTAAGCTGTGATTTACCAGCATTACTGCATAATATTCAGCACATTTCTACAGTATAAATTAAGTGCAACTGCAGAGTCTCTAACTTCCCTAAGGATTTTCCATTCACAAATATGGAAATCATGCATTTTCAACACATTTTATTTCTTCCACCAGTAGGTGCAAAATGAGCGAAATGGTGCCACTGCTCTCCTGTGGTTATTCTAACATAGCCAAAACAAACAATAAATCAGCTTGTGGTTCATTTGTGGAGAGCGTCATGTGGAGACAACACCACAAACCACTCTATAGGCAGTTAATAGCTTTACTTGGCAGCATCAAACTTGTGGGACCTTGGGCCCTGCTGTTTGCTTTAGGCACTGACGATTTCCACCAGGCTGTGGAGGCTCAATGCATCAGTGCTGGCTTAACACAAAATGGCAGCCTGTTACAGAGGATGGGCATAGATAATGTTTGCGTTGGGAAAAAAAGGGACGCATGAATCTCCACTAAAATGTGTTTCATTATCTATCTGAAATCTGAGTTGTAATTTTACAGAGATAAAGCTGACATAGAGGAGTGGACAAAATTCATAGTTCCAAGTGATGTACTGTCAGCTTCTCAGTCTCCTCTAATGAGTGAAGAGACATTGATTAATATAATGAAAACTGAAAGGTAAGACAAAAAAAGCTTGATAAAGAGAAAGCCTCTGAGGCAGGAAGTAAAATGTGCCTTTGGGAGATCTAAGAAATGTCATCCGAGAAGTAAGAAGTCCCTTTCTTACACATCTTACTGGTTTGTTTCACCTCATTTTATCTCCATCCTTAGAACACGAGTGGGACAAATCCTCTTTTTAAATTCTGCACAGGGCCTGAATGACTTCTGTGGTGCGCAACACAAAGATAACAGATTTTTTGTGTAGCAAATGGTTTTAAAAGGATCTTGTATGAAGAAGCACATGATTTCACAGAGCAACATTATAGGACAATTATTTAAGCAAAAATATTGTTTGACTCAGCCAGTAATGTTTTGTGGTTATTAATAATTAATTGAGAGAAAATAATGGAACATAGTTTGCCAACTGAGATATTAGAAAATCATATTTCAGCCTCATACCACACGCCACGGGCTGTGTGGTATGAGGCTTCCGTAATGAATTACTGTATTTCAGTAATCAGTTATTCTAACAGGTTTTTTGATGATTAATGGAATAAAGGAATAAGAGTCTCTTAAATGAACTAATAACATGTATTTAGTTTCCGAGGTGCCCAAGGTGACCCCCACCTCTCGCCACTGAGTCTGCTGTGATACCACCCACGAAACCAGAAGAAGCAGATAAGAAGCCAAGAATGAATGTATGAATGAATGACTAAATTTAATTTATCTAAAAAAGTTTTTATAAAAATATTCATGTTACTCTTACTCATACAGTATATTGTACTCATATAAACAAAAAAAACTCATTTAGGACATTCATGTGGTCAATTTCGTTGGTTTTAAAGACTGCACAAACCCTACTCACTGTGATCGGATTAACACAGACCTGTTGTATTAACTGGAACATTTCAGGGTCCAACTGTCAGCGCATGTCTGTGAGAAGCTCATGGTTTAATGAATTGCCTGCAGCATTTAACTTTCTGTGGATCATTTCAGTCCTAATGTCATGCTTCAGCCTGAAAACATCTGTCCTCATTTTCAGTCAGGTGATTAAAAAAAAAAAAAAGAAATCTACAAAAATATCACAAGTCCATACCCACTTCATCACACAGTATAAGGGTGATTCAGGGACGTGGTCTGAAGACTAGCTCTGAAAGACAGAAAATAAGATGATTCACTGAGTTCAACCAAGGAACTGAGACTGCACCAGAGGAAATGGTTACTCACAGACTAGAACTACCTGAAACTCTTACCTTCTTTCATTTTAATTCAAGTAATTTACAAAATCTACAGTTTTTTCTGAAAGGGATATATGTATGGATTTATTGTGTTTACATATGTGAATAATAACAGTAAGAGAAGTGGATTATGGTTTACAAAATAATAAGGATGAAATACAGAAATCTTTCTTAGTAGCAGGTATATAGATGTGATGATATCAGAAAAATAAAAAGGGTAAATGAAGGTGAGGCTCTGGAGGTAAGTTAATCGAGGCCCAAATACAGTTACATAGTGGGAGCGTGGGGGCTCATCCCAGATAGGTCCATTCGGATCAATCTAAATAACAAAATGAAATAACACTCCCTCTCTCCCCTTACTCTTTAAATATTCCCTCTTGCCTTATTATTTTTTAGTTTCCTCCTTTTGGGCCCTCATTGGATACTAATGAGGAAAGCAAAAGACAAATCTCTGGCTCACTCTCAGGAGGGTGGAGCCCCAGTGGAAGTTTGACACTGCTTCCAACTCAAAAAAATTATGTTCCAAACTACAAAAATTGACCGATCATTGTGGATTAATGTGCTTTCATAAAGTTTTCATGTCAGCGGAGAATTAAAGGGCTTGGATCTCCCTCACTCCTCATGTAGCGCTGCAGCAGCATTGACCAGTGAAACCCCTTGGTGCCACAGAAAGTGGACCAGGTGGGAATGCCAGCAAAAATCTCTGGCAGAGGCAAGATGTTAATGTTAAAACATTTATTTAAATGTTAATAATCCTAATCCAAACAAGAATACCAGAATCAACACAGTAGAACTCAGTAATACTGACAAGAATGTCAGGATCTGGTTTTCCTTGATGTCTGAAATGTGTGTATCTGTGCGACAGAGATATTCTGAGAGCCGTTATGGTAAGAATATCTCTGGTTTGGTGGTTTCTGACAGAACATGGCTCATATTTTCCTATTTGATGACCGTACAGTTGTGGATACAATGGACCTTTGAAATTCAAAAATCGAACCGTCTGTGAGTAATGTCCTTACTTTTGAATTTTTTAAAGCAAGGACAAAGCCTTATGAAGTGGTTGCATGTGATAAAACAGAAAATACTGTAAGCTGCTGACTCCTGACTAACATAAAAGATCACAGATTTCATTGCTTGACCTTGTCTAAAAGAAAAATAGCTGGACATGATTCCTTTTAAAACTCCACTGGGCATTGTCATCACAATTACATTTATAAAATTTGGCAGGAACTCTTATGCAGACTGGCTCACAATGCCATTCACCATCCATGATAAAAACTAACACAGTTAGTTTGGGTTAACTTAGAATCATCTGTGAATCCATAGGACTTATCCAAGCCATGCACACATCAGAAACACTAGACTAGAGCATTATATCTCAGACATTGATTTTCACTTGAACACTTCCCCATAATCCTTCAGTCGGAAATGAGAAAAAATGTGTCTGTCAGCAAAATAACAGAAACACTAACTAGTTACTATCATTGGTGAACTATTCAATGAGAGATCTATTTAAAAAAGTCTGAAATACTGCTGTTTACTGCTAAATTTATCCGTTAAGTTGTAAATAGCTTGCTGGTAGTTTGTTATACTGGTGAAATAAGATTAGTTAAATGTTACTAGCCATCGAGTAGGACACTTCTGCAGTCCCAGCCTAATGAGGCTAATGGAGCTAATAAATTAGAACAGGACAGAGTCTCTCTTCAAAGAAGTTTAGTTTGCTGGAAATTCATCTAGATTGGAGCGTGGGAGTATATTTCAAGGTAAACGTAGATTGTGTTTCTCAGAGATTAGTTTTATAGGTGCCTTTAGACGTTAATATAAGTGACTGGTTGTAGGTCTTTCAACTGGCCCTGCAATAAACTGGCAATTTGTCTGGGATGTACCCCTCATCCTGCCCAAAGTCAGTTGGCATAGATTCCAGCATGAATATATGAATGTTTAATTAAACAAATAAAATATTTTGTACACCCCTCGATTCATACAGGTAGTACAGTATAATGCCTGATAACTCTGGTAACACATGAGTAAGCAGACAGAGAGCATTAATTGTAAATGAATGTTAATATGAAAGAATCCAGACGGAAAAACTAGATTCATTGCCTGCTGATTGGCCAGAAATTACATCATTGTTGAGAACACCTTCATAATCAGCTTTTCAGTAACACTTGTGTCGTCAAATCTGAAGTTACTGAGCTGAATAATTCTCTCAGCATCTTCAGTTTATGAGTTCTGAAATATTCTGAATTGCAAGCAACATTTTGCACAGCGACTGAAATAAAGGATGGGGGCAGTCATTAGTGGAGCTGTTAACAATACTCTGTGAGCCAAGCCCGGTCGGAGGCCAGCATCCATTCAATCACCGCTTGAAATTGGACACCAACTCCGATTCATTAGATGACAGGCACATCAAACAAATAGCTTCATACAGTGCTTTTTATTGGTAACCAGATGTCTGCCCACATGTTAGATAAATTAATTAAAATTACCACATTAGACTGAGCTATTTGTTTTTACTGAATTAGTAGAAGAATACCGCCTCCCAAAAGACACAAATACGATCAATAATTTGTAAAGACACTTTCAAGTCTGTAAATCTTAGACCAGCAAATACATAATTGAACTAAGGCAGCATCTGTTCGACCAGAGTGGAGGCGCTGCAGTATGATGACATCACACTGTCTTTTTGACATAAGAGGCCTGAACGCTAACAAGAACTACAACATATCTTCTTTACACTCACACCAAATTTTATGCAAATGTCAGTTCATATCCGTCAATTTGCTGCACACAGCAGACCTAACCCAAAACCTGTTATGTACTAATGAAAGGTATATCAACATGCTGTGTACATGACTGGGGCTGTTTAATTAAAAAGAAATGAGAAACAAAGTTTCCTGAACATGTGAATGTCTTCCCTAATGAGCAGCACTTTGTATCTGTTATCAGCACAGGATCAGCCTGTACACAGACAACTACAAGCCAGCGTTTTAGAAAAATAATTTGTATATAGTGAAAGCAACACCCTGAGACAAGGTTACAACCACCCAAAATAATAAGATATGAAGGACGATTACAATGACACACACAAAAAAACTAGAACGGCACTCAGTAGAGCCAAGGATCAACAATCCTAATTTAATCAGGCCTAATCCAAAAACCAAAAATCCTGCTAGCATAATTTGATAGAGTGTCACCAACAAAAACATATTCAATATTGGATTTGGATTTTCATTTGATCCGGCCCGAATTACATGCACTCATAGATAGCAACCTCTTAAATAACCCTGTTTCTTCCAAAGTTCTAGATGTTTCTTTGAGTAATTAAAGAAGATTCATAAAAATTCCATATTTTGTAAAATTCTGGTTCTAATGCAAGATCTGGATCCACACCAGATTTCAATGGAGTCTATCCTGGCCCAAATTCGATTGGGCTTGTCGTGGAGACAAGTTTTGCATTTTTTATTTTGTAGTCCTGCTGACAAATCAAAAAAGAAAGAAGCACTTGAAAATATAGCCTCATTCACTGACTAACAAAGAGCTTTTGCTCAAAATCCTAATATGGAGTAATGTGACTTTAAATCAATGTTTCTCAGCAAAAATTAAAATGTGTTTATGTTCGTATTCTTAAAGGAATCTTTTCAACCCAACTGCATTGGGGTCTTCATAAAAAAAAATGCAGACCAAAGGGCTTCCTAGACCAAAATTAAAACAGGAAGTCAAAATAATAATAACAATAAAAAAAAATTTTTTAAAAACTGTGAAACCGAATGTTAGGACTAAGGCAACAAATGACAAGGCACCTGAAGTAAAAGCCACCTAAAAAAAGATATGTCTTGGGGTTTTTTTAAAAAACTGTCCTCAGGGGAGGATTCTCTCAGATCCTCAGGCAAGCTGTTCAGGAGACTATGGCAACAGTGGCTTATGGCTGGCTCCCTAAATTTTTTTAATCCTTGGAAAAAAAAAAAGCTGGCTGGAGAAGATCTGAGGGATCTGCATATATATCCAACATATCTACGATAAATATCTGGAAAGCTTGTGTGAGAGTGAGCGCAACAAATAAACTATAGCAACTGTATGTAAAAACATATTGCAAAGACATAGACCTAACTTGTTTGTGTGCTTGTTGCCTTAAGTTCACTGTTGATTAGAGAAAATAGTCCTGAATTGCTGCAGTGTCATATCACAAATTGCTGCAAGAAAATGGGCATACAAACAGTTCACAAGGCAGCATTTCATTTCACCTAATTTCACTCTATGGTTAGAAAAATGTGGATGATATTAAGAACTATTTTCCTGCCAATGCTTAACTGAAGATATCCAATATGTGCATCTAATGATGAAATAAAAAGTGCTTGATCTAACACTTGAACATTCTTCCCTACCTGAATACTGAGCAACATGTAAAGATAACTCGATGGATGCTGAATGGTGCGAGAGTTAGATAACATGTAAGGAACAAACAGCAGGGAAAAACACTTTAAATATCTCTTGATTGGAGAAGCAATAATTGCTCAGAACTTATTCACAGAGTTCTTAGTTATAGTGTTCGCATTCATCATTTGTGACATCATGGCATCTACATGTGCAATATATTACTAAAAGTGTTTGGGATTATTCTTTAGTTACTAATGCGCACAATAAACCCTATATTTAGAGAGGCATTTTTTGAAAACATACACCAATGGTCGGAAATGGCTTTTGACATTGTTATACCAATTTTTTTTCCCTTCTACATGTAATTACTTCAAATCATAAGCGAATATTCCTTTTATACACATTCAATATTAATTATGTTTGACTAAACTAAAACCATACCAGGACAGGCTCGTCATTTGAAATTCAAAGTTCAAGCACTGGTGAAAATGCCTGTATGATAATACACATTGATTCAACATGAATACATTGTCAGTGGATGTTTGAATCTGTAAAAGCCATAATGAAGTGTAAGGTGCGCTGCAAAAAAGGAAATGTTGAGCTGAATTTGTCATGATTAATTCTATTGCAGTAAGGACTTGAATGTGTTTTCCGTGAGCTCAGTGTTTCTGATGGCTTTGCCAAGAAAATGTCTTGCTTAGCTTTAAGCTTTGAATCAGTAATGTTCAGACCTCATTTCAAATCTGGAAATGGTTTATTTGGAGAAAACAATAACACAGGGACCTACATAGATCAGAGAGGCTGTTCCCTCACTGCTACGCATTTTGGGGTGAAAGATAAATGGTTTGTGTTTTGTGGGAATCGACGAGCATTGCACAACATTGGAGTTATTTTTGATGATGATTTTGGGTTTGAAAAATACGATGACACAAAGAGGTTCCAACCTGACCTTAAAATTTATTCCTTTAAATATTTAGAAAGCATAAAGTAACACCAGTGACATTCGTAATGTTGTATCAATAGTGAATTATTAACAAGCTTGCAGCTAAACCCAGCATATTCTAACCTTACATCACATAACATGCTGTCTGGGCTTGAATGTTCACTGAGAGTCACTGCTCTGTTGACTCAGTTGAATTGCTCGCCTAAGGCATCAGTGCCTGGACACATACACATAATTAGGAAAGGTCACTGTGCCTCCTGTCTCGTCAACAAAATCACTTCAAGATGACAAATTCTGGCTCAGGCTGAGCCAGACCTTTCTTAGACACCCTTGCCAATCAAGCGCCAGCAGGGCTGCCTGGGTAGCCTTAGGTGATTTCTAATTATGTCTTTTACATGCCATACTAAACAGGGCTGAGCATGACAATGAGCCATATAATTGGTTGGAGGTGTGTTTTCTCTTCAAGGTTGAGGTAACAGACAAAAGTGTAATTATCTCGTAACTTTAGACTACAAGCTGTTAAAAAATGGCCTTGTGAAAATTAGAGCAAAACTATTTCTCCAGAATATTTCATCAAAGCATTGAAAGGTACCAGACTGTCGTCTTTGGAGAGCAAAATGTTTTAATGAAGAATACATAAATATATTATTCACAAAAAATTGACAAGACATTGCCAAAGATTGTTCACATTAAATGACCTTCAAACTACAGTGCGCATTCGTTCCTCGTGGTTAATGCGTTTCAGGAACCACATGCGGTTAACAAACTATATATCTTATAATTTACGGTAATTTAAACGTTTATAGACCCTCCCCATACTGATATTAAACCACTTTCTACCTGTATTACCTTTTCCCACTCTCTTATCGACTGTTTAAAGTACTTTTGTGTCTCACGGAAGTCCGAGACTCAAGAAACGAAGCGGACTTCCAGATGCCGTCAGCCAATAGAATGCGCGTACAGTATCACATGACTGCCTACCAAAAATCTACAATGAAGTTGCGAGTGTTGATGTGCGAATGCACGAGTATTTCCAGGTTCCAGGTTCCAGGTCCTACAAAATGCAGTGTGTACTTTCCATCCGGTCCACTCTATGATTAAGTGGAAGTGGCCATCACATCGCTCCCTGGTGGCCTTACTAAGGAACTATTAATCTATGCCCGTCTATATTGCATTCAGATCTGCTTCCCCCCAGCTACCAACCGGCATGAAGTAAAGGCCAGGAGGGGACCCAGAGGACTAGATACTCTCTCTTATTATGAGCTGCACTGAGACACTTCTGGGTTTCTAAGCTCTTCCTCTGACAGTGACTGATGGCCAATTAACCATTTGGAGAGGAGTATTGATCACCTGGAGAACAGGAGGAATCTGGAAACATCTCCTCACACACCACGATTCTCACTGTACGAAGTGAATGGCTAGACAGCACATCATGTGTAATAAAAACAAACACCACTGGGGAGGAAAACTACAGCAATGTGCCTTTTGGCATCATTAGTACACTCGTCTGCAACTGACGTTCAAGATATCATCCTAAACCTTCACATATTTTGCTGAGATGATTTTTTTTTCCTGGCAAGAGAACGCAGTGGCATCCAAGGTCCAAGGTCAGCATTGCATGTTCCCTCTCTCCATGACAGTGTAAGAGCAGGAGAGAGATTATCCCAGGAAAAAGAACATTCGATTAGGCCCTCCAGGAAAAGACTCAGCGTTCAGGCCAACAAGCTCATCCAGACTCATCAGTGGAGAGGCCATACGAGAAGAGATGATACAGGAGTGCTGGCACATGATGGCTGCTAGCAACAGAAACAACAGTAGAAACCGATGGCAATCTCCCAACTGGTAATGTAACATCAGATAATGCAGGTCTTCTATGAATTACGACCCAGGTTCTCATTGTAACATAGGCTAATCTCATCCTACGTCAGAGAAGAAAGGTCAGTTTTGTAATACCTGTATAGAGAAGCACAGATTGAGGCTTCCTTGAACAACATTTCAAGGGGGGAACATCCAGCCTTAAACCCGTAAGAGCTCTCACATAGAACCAAATCATAGAATGCAGTAATTGAAATAAAAGGGCAGGCTTTGACAGAGATGTAGTACCTTTGTGAGTCCTCGGCACAGACTGCAGGAAAAAAAGACTCAACTCCTCCCTTCAGTAAGGTTCACCCTCCACGTGTCCTCGACATCGCCCGTGTCCTTCTTTACTCCTCAAGATTGCCATTTGCAAATGATAAGCGAAGGGACATAGCCTTCTAAGAGATAAGGTGCCTGAACATTTGTCACCAAATGGAGCGTGTTTCTCCATTGTTTAAAGCTGACCAGTGTTGACATGCACTGTTTACCTTTTATTCATTTATGCTCAACTATTACCTCTGCCTTCATTAATCATAGTAACACATACTGAAGAAATTACATTTTGCCAGCCTAAGGCAGGCAGATGATTCATTCAGTTTGTCTGTGTTTGTTCTTCTCAGAAATTAACATGAACGAAAGTCAATTTTATAAAAAAAAAGTAACACATTTATCCAGTCTGTCCTGTAACTAAATAATTTTAGCTCTTTATATTCTGCATGTCCAATTCTAATTCTGTAAGCGATAAAAATTCATATTCATTTATGCTTGAGAGAAGTGATCCCTCCCCACTAGTATGTCTCCTCCTTACATATAATCCTTATTTGCACATCTTACTTATTCACTCTGTGAGTGTTAGTAGTAGGGAAAATACTTTTTTTATTTCCCTGCCCCCAGTCTACAATTCTTCCTGTTGTCTGTGTCATTTCAGTTCATCTCTCAGGACTACAGGGAACAATAACTGTTTCTAGTAATAAATTATATCAGTTCTCTGTAAAAGACCATATCTCCACAAATACATGGTGATCATGTGCCATGCATTAGCAATAGGACAGATATGAAGTGGTTTTAAACTCCTTTGACCAGAAGGCAATTTCTCCCAATAAATTATGTTAATTTCAGCTTTCACTTTCCTTATCGCATCCTTTAATGAGTCAATGAGGAGAGACAAAACTGGCTGCGAGAAAGACAACTCTGGGATGATTCACATTACAATGATGGGGCATTTGGAAAGAAAAAAACATGAATGTTTCTTTAATAAGAAATGGGACCTCACAAATTACTGTATTATGCAATACCATTTTACCTGCTGTCATTTGATGACCAACTCCTTCCTTCATCACATGGTGTACAACTCACGGAAAAGGTGACTGTGCACACAAGTAAGAAGGCGCCTCACACCAATTCCCATGCTCCCCAGCTTAACCAGACAACAATTGCTTGGCAACACTAATTTGGCAGACGGACAAACAAAGAATAAAATCCTGATTTCTTATTCTCTCCACATGTATAAGCAGGTTTCCGAAGTCCTTTTCACAAGGACTTAATGAGGGACTAAGAACTGGCAAAAGACCAACAAGCATGTTTGAATTAGGGAACATATACCGTCTGACACACGTATATATGGGAATACTTATGGAAAAACACACGCTCTCTCTGTCTCTCTCTCTTTATCACACACACACACACACACAAACACACACACACACACACACACACACACACACAAACACACACACACACACACACACACACACACACACACACACACACACACACACATACAGGGGCATGCACATAAGCAGGCAAAGCAGTACAGTTCTTTGTTCCTGAGGCTGAAAGCTTACCTACCCCCTCCGTCCAGCCGTCAGATCACTCACAACACAGTGAAAGGAAAAGTGCTCTGCTAGTTCAAATCTTGATTGACAGGCCTACCTTTATTACCGACTGCGTTATGTTTCTCTGCAAAAAAGACAAGTCGGCTTTTGATACTGACAAATGCCGAGTCAGCGCCTTGCCTCTCAACGAAGGGTAGCTCGACTGATCTCAGCCAAGACTGTATCAGCGCTGATGTAGAAAGAAACGGGTACCAAATTACCTTAGTGATCCATTTATGGGTCTCACTGTGTCCTTTAAAGAGGCCTGCATACTGTGAAGGAACCCTATGAAGATGCATGTATTGATCTACTGTATATGACAGAGGGACAAACTGCAAACAGGGACAGAAGCTGGAAGAAAGAAAAAGAAAACAGATCTGAACTCCTTTTCGTAACCCAGGGTCAAAGAAGGATGGGAAGCTTCCTCCCAGCAAGCACTGGTTTGAAAAGCAAAGGGGACACCTTGGGCCGAGTCTGCATCCATCACAGACCAATGAAAGGAACAATATCACACCCATGAGAATCTACACTTGACACAATGACAGGACGAACACTCCAGAACTGAGTAACTTCCTGCAAGGAGGAAACAGCTACTACCCACTAATCCACAAGGCCACCCGTATAACAGAAACCCAATCAAAGTACACCAGTTTCAACATGCATCACAAAATGAGTTGTAAATACCACCCCAATGCTGCGTACTTACAACTTCCCTGGAGCATGATTTTTTTTTTAAATTAATCCTAATATATTCATAATTATATACTCATTCATGCAAAGGAAAGGCCCTTAATTCATCATCTCAGTATCCTTAAGCAAGAGACACAATTACACCAACTCTAACACGTTCGCCTTCAGTCCAAAGCAAGGTTAACACTTTGAAAACAAGTGAAAGGCAAATGGTGTGTGGAATTCAGCAGCGTGGTTTTGTCAGAGTGATATTTCAAATCAGGGAAAATGAGAAAGGTGTTTTGAAAATAGTCAAACGGCTGAATTGTGAAGTAGAGACCTTGTGTGAAACGGGACAAATGATTGTTCTCATTAAATGGGATTTACTTGGCATGAGAGTAACCTGCATTTTTACGGGTAATTGGACGGCAGTGTATTGTTGAATAAGCCTACAAATAAAAATAAAAAAGTTATTTATCTTTGTAATATGGGAGATTACTGACGCGGGGAACGCTGTAGAACATTTGCTTGTTCTTATATTAAGAACGCCTTTTAAGATTGCGTGAAGATTTATGAAGAGACTTTTGACAGATTATCGCGCAAAAAAAAAAGAAGCAGTGCTCAGAATCAATGGCGCCAAGTGTATTTTCTACTTTTAAAGACCGAACGATTAATTTATTGGTCGTCAAAATAAGATAACCAATAATGGAAATTATTTAGTTTCCACTTGAGTAATTAGGATATTCGATTTGTGCATGCTTTATCCAATAGAGTGAGGATCTCTACTAATAATCCGATACTTCCTTTTAGGCCGTTTTACAAATGGTTTATTTGGACCAGCAGAGGAAAACTTATCCCCAGTCCAGAGTATCAGCTCACCACACAGTCTGAGGTTGTTTTGTACTCCATTTGCATGCAGTCGGCACGATCTATAACTCAAACGCAACTCCACGGTGGAGCAACTCGTCTCGCAACTCCGTAAAGCTGTCAGCATCCTGCAAATGCAGCAGGAACGAGTCCACGGTGGGAAACGTGGAGTTCAACGATCCTGCTCGGAGCCAGATGGATGAACACACACTATGAATGAATGAATGAATCCGGTCCGCTCCCGTAAATGTTCACTGATTTAAAATCTAAAGGATTAACCGATTTGATTTTTGATGCGCTGGAGATTGTCCGAGTCGGTACCTAAGGAGAAAACCGCATCAAGTGCAGCCTCAACTTCCCTCACATTGTGGAGATGAACGCACGCTGGAGACGAATTACATCAAATATAAAAGCACCCGAACACTGGGGGACGTTTGCCTCAAGTTTTAACCTTGTGTGAGGAAAATACCCCCGTGCGTAACCGTGAGGTTGCGGCCAATTGATGACTACTTTAAGTGCGCCCAAATTAAAAGACAAGAACGCCAGCAGACAACGTGCTCTGTCACTTGGCGACGGTATTTCAGGAAATTTAAGCTCCATCCTTGATTTTTCCCACACACATATATTTTAACATCTTAATTAAAAGAGATGATAATATTGTGAAACTCACCAGTGCGGGTGAAGCCAGCGAACAGCCAGAGCACAAGGAGCGCAGCGCTGAACCCACAGCGGACAAAGGGGCCCAGAAGTGAGGGCATCTTCACGTTTTTTTTATCACTTAACTTTAAAAAAAAAGGTAAGGATCGGGAACGAAACACTGACACACTGGGCTTGTAGAGCTCCGCAGAGTGTCCTCAGTAGCACTTACAGCCTTTTTTCACAGTCCCCCTTCTTTTTTCCTCAGCACATATCCTCCCGCCGTACCACGGACATCAGTATCCTGGTCGTGCGTCTTCGTTGCTCAGAACAACGCATCACAGGTGTGGTAGTCTAATAAACTGCTTCCTCTGCTCGTCGGCGGCTTCACTATATCTCTCCAAAAAAGCCGCTACCTGCTCACAAGTCTCACCTCTCTCACTGGACAGATAACGGACGCAGTTTCTGCAGCTTCTTGGCACTTTGCAGTCTTCCCGCGAAAGAATACTATCTCCAAATGAGAAAATTGTAAGAATTGGCACCAGAGAAAGAACATCTGCTTGCACAGCAGTGCTGGAGTGTTCAGGGAGTCGGGATACACTGCGATGAGCGGAGCAGCAAAACCAGGAGCGGATCCTTGAGTTGGAATGGAGCGCCCTTAGCGCGTCCTGCTGTTATATCCTTCCTCTTCTTTTCTTTTTTTTCCCCCAGACAAAAATTTACATATCTTGAATAAGCATAACTTACCACATATTGGTAATGCACGAGAAAATGGAAATAATTTAATCCGTACTCTTGTAAATGTGCTTTTCATATTCTCTTCTTTACATGAAAATGATTGATATGACATTCAGGCCTGTATGATAGGAATCAGATTGGTGCTTTGCATACAGATTCACTCAGATCACATCTGCATGTCATTGTGTTTCTGTTGGATATGCCTCTGCTTTGTCTGGTGCTCTTGGTTGTCTGCTGCAGCACATCAGTGATGGACAAACACAGAGGAAGAAGCATGAGGATTAGCGCTCCCACGGGAGTGTACACCTGTCAGCAAACTCAGACCATGATGTGACTTATGCTGCAGATAGCTTCCACTCATTTTCTGGGAGTGTCAGTGGAGTGATTTCCAGACTGTTCAGCCATGCCTTTTACAACAGCCTGAATCGACAGTAGATTATTAATACACTTCACTGGGGGGGTGTCTTTGTTTATCCGTTTCTCCACTCCCACAGTCTGAGACACAATAAGAAGTGGACTTACCAGCTAATTATGGGGCTCGTGTAGATGAGTGATTCCTCACATGGAGCCCGGCTATTACGCAAACTCATTAACTCTTCCCCCCATTCAGCATCCCCTGCGAAAGGTCAAAGTCACCGTCACAATGACAGCTCGAATGCAGACACATGCATGCACAAGCGCACATGCAGACAAAGCACAACCCCACGGCCATATACTTGATGATCCGATGTGTGTGGATGTGAAGTGGTACATGAGGCAGACACGCATCCACAAAACACCAGAGAATGACTCAGTCATGGTCACTTGTGAGGTTTGCTTAATGGCCGCTGTCATTCTGTTAATCTGCTCTATGTGCTATCAGGAAGTGGAAGCTGGTCTCCAGTCACAGTATGTATTTTATTGCAATAGCAAACAAGGTATTTACATTACAAATGAGGAACTGAGAATGTGTGTGTTAGATGCATAGTTAAATTATATTCTGTTAGGAGGGAGTTTAGTTCAGCAGTCTCTAAATGAATGGCCTCAGTATGTTTCTGCTGCAATGTGTTTGCTGAGTCAAAGAAGGGCGCAACCTCTTCAACAACCTTGTCTGCCACTGATTCTTCTGGGTCCATCATCCTGCTCAGCTTCTGCTCCCTCAATCAGACTACAATGAACAATCACAGCTCTTTGGGGAGTTGACACATTCAGTTGTTCATCGATTGGTAGTGTTGTAATTAATTTTCTCTCCTTCATTGGCTTGAGTCACAATATCCCGAGACTTGATGCAGCTTGTTCTCCTGCAATCAATCATGAAACTAAGACAGAGCCAAAGCCTTTCTCTTGTATCATCTTGAATTATTCACACCGGCTATGATCCAGAGAGACTGGACTCGGTGACCGATGAGTATTAAGAAAACATGAGGCTCATTTGTATGTTACACATGGTGGTGTTTGTGTTCCTGTGTCCTTTCATAAGCAGCACAATTACACTCATGACATATGCAACCTATAAAGACAACGGATTCATCGGGTCGATAAATATTGATCCAGCGGAGGTGTCCGGGATGAAATTAATATTATTTATTGTTTACAAACAACACAGACTGTCCCTTGAGGAGGATGCAGTGCAGCCTCTGACGGTCTGCATTCCAGCACAGACTTGAGGGTGAAGGAGAGAGTGTGTATCAACTTCCACCATGACCACAGCTTCACAGCTCTTTGTTTTGTTTATATCAAATTAAACTGCAATGCTACTCCAGAGAGATATAATTGACCACAGTCTCAGATTAAATGACTGTAAAGATTTTAATAAGCCATCAGCGGATTGCATATTACATTTCAAACCACTTATGAGGACGCAGTCCAATGAGAATGAAATTGAGGTTCAGATTTGCATGAGGCAGCATTTTTTTTCATTAAAGACCATGCAAAAATGACTGTACGATCGTCAATAGTGTATCAATTTAATTAAACATTATTGATATGGGGTTAGAAAAATTAATTAGGAGCTATAAGAAGGAGGGGTGGCATCCTGAGTATATCTAGTGTGCCCTCCACTCTCTGTTATAGAGCATAATAGATCCTTTATCTGTACCTGAGCACTGAATGTTGCTTTATATATATACTCTGACTCTCTGAAGATGACAGACACACATGTTATCACTGTATGTACACAACTTGTATGCTCTGATCGTTCAAAGATAGGGTGATATTTTCATCGGTATGTTCGTCTGTCCATCGTTTTTTGTCCAGAGCACATCTCAGAAAACAACCTACAAACTTCATCAAACTTTACACATACATGATAAATCACTGTGCCTTTTGGTTTTGTGAATATTACATGAGTTTGATCTTATATTGTATGTGTGTAAACATCACATCTCACAAAATCCATCTCCCTTGGTTTGTCATTCTGAAATGTTTCTACAGTTAGTTTGAAGGTTCTCATATATTCATAACAGCCATAGAGGATGTGTCATATACCGATGAATTTGATTTGTTGTAGTTTTTTGCTGTGGTGGTGGTTGGTGGGTGTGTAACTTTCAGATGAGTCTTGTTAGAACTTATTTTCATCTTTAACTCCAGGTCATTGTATCCGTAGCGCTCAATGCGCTTTAAAATGGATATTCTGGGAATCCCTATGACTTTAATTTAATTATGTTGCACATCCGAGATAAAACAAGAGTGAGCTCGCTTGTGCAGATGAGTGAAGAGCAAAACCAAATGAGAATGAGAGATAGAGGGTTTAAAAAACAGAAAAGGAGACAGTTGAGAGCAGGATGGGGGTAGATGAAGGAGCCCACTGAAGGGTTCTCTTTTCACCAGCACAGACTGCTGATGAAGCTGAACTTCCAATATCCCACCACTTCAGCTCTGACGGTTTCTCAATTTTACAGATATGGCCCGAGAACGTGATTTGATGAAAATGTAAAAATGGGATAACCACAAAATCACATGAAATGGACTGCCTTTTATTCCATGCTATAAATCAAAAGTAGTCGCTCTAAAAATTAAAGTTGATTTCGTGCAGTTGATTCAAAGGGTAACTCTCCTGAGTGGGAGGAAGAAGGCCTGTCCTCCCATAACCTCAAATGAAAAATTTCTTTTGCTCAGATTCTTCACCTTGTTCATCCAGGCGAGGTGTGGTACTCTGTGAGATGTTTCGAGTGGGAATTTTAAACAATTTATTCATAGGATGTGTTTCCACCCTAAATAGATTCCCCTAATCTAAAACACTGTGCGAATGTTTGGAAATATATGATGATTTCATTTTCTTCCTGTCCCAGGGTCATAAATAAATTTATGTTGTGTCAGCGACAGCAAACTAACTGATGTGTAATTCATCAAACTCACTATTTAGCATGAAAGTTCAACACCGGAAACCTGATCTAATCGGTGAGGAGGGGGGATAAAAAGCATTTAGGTTTTTAAGACTTTATTAAACAAGAAAATTAATAAATGTTTTCTTGCACTCTATTTCCAGAGAAGCTAAAAAAATATTTTCACCAGATCCTATTAATGAACCCTATACATTCAAAATTGTGTACGCCTGACAAAAATAAATTAATAATATTACTCAAATGAATGGAACTAACTATCTTCACCAAACTGAACTCTCTTGCTTTGATCTGAAAAGAGGAAGGAGTGCGTGGCATCGTTGTGCATCTAATCACCCTATTTTTTGCTTTTTTTATATGTTTAAACACGCTTTTGTATCCTATAATTTAACCACGGTCACGTCCCGGGAGTTGGTAAGTGGACATGACATGAGTGTGGTGCCTTATTGTGTTTATATACTTTATTCTTTTCTTTTCTGCTCGAATGTTCACGTTTCAGTCACCTACAGTTACTTTGCGGTGACATTCGGTAATTTGTGGAGCGTTTGCAGGGATTAGGAGGTAATATTGTAGCCCCGAGATGGGCAACCGAAGAGAAAAGCTCACTCACGAGCACGGGACAAGGCTCACACCGACTGTCAGCTGCTCAGTGAGGGAGGTGTGTTTGGCGGTGGGAGAGAAGGTCGGATACAACAGTGTTTAGATAGGCTCCCGAATGGACAAAGGAGTGGTGATTTTTCTAGATGAAATTGAAAATGTACATCTGGTAGTTGCGAGCGGTGTGGTGATTAAGGGCACCTCGACCCCAGTCCCCCCCTGGCTAACCCTTCTAGAAAGGTGATCATAACGACCACGCCACCTGACCTCAGCAACAAGGTCCTAGAGAGGGAGCTGTCGTGACATGGTCGGCTCCTGGGTCATATAAAAACGTTTCTGGTCGGTGGTACCAGTGACCCACACCAGGATTTGTTCGCCTTGCGGAGACAGGTTATGATGATTCCTAAACGGATCAATGAAGAGCTGAACATCAAGCTGAGTTTTAAAATTAATTACTGGGATTACAAGGTTTATGTCACTACTGAGACCATGACATGTTTTTGGTGTGTGTGTGTGTGTGTGTGTGGGGGGGGGGGGCATCTCATCCGCCACTGTCTGGAGGAGGCGGATGAGTGCCGGCCTTTGGCTGCTGGGGGGCGAGCGACTGTGACCGCGGTTGGGCCGACGACCGGTGCCAACTAACACAAGAATAAATAAAGCGAAGAAAATTGCTGAAGAAACACCTGAGACACCTACAGATACAAGTTGCACTGAGAATGAAAATGACAACAGTTTGAAAGAAGCCATAACAGAAAAATATGATTTGCAAAAGATAAAAACATTCCTGCAAGACATAAAGGGTTCGGGGGCTAAAGTAGAAAATTTCTTTCCTGACCCCAACAAGTTTCTGGTTAGCATCAGTTTTTATTTAAAAAATCCAGGAGGAAGTGACCAACCAGTTTTTCGGACAAATAGGTTTTTATGTTGAAGAAACTAATGACCAAAGTACTGTTGCAAATCCTACCATTGTTTGTTTTTTTGATGTGAATTCCTTTTTACGTGCATCTCTTTTGGATTTTGTGTCAACGCGTTTTCTTGTAATTTGGCTTTTATGAATAAACACGTTATTAAAAATCAAAATCAACGCCCCCCCCCCCCCCCTCTCTCTCTCTCTCTCTCTCTCTCTCTCTCTCTCTCTCTCTCTCTCTCTCTCTATATATATATATATATATATATATATATATATATATATATATATATATATATATATATACACTGTAGATATATAAACTCACAAATTTTTCCCACACATTCTTCCTCCCACATTTCATTTTTTTAAGGAAAAAAATGCTGAAACCTGGACCGACATTTTCTTGTTTTGACTGTCACATGAGCATTCATGGGAGAGAGGACTTTGAATGATGATGACTGTTTTATGACTCTTTTCTTTTGTGTCAGTTCTTCCCATGCTGCTCTGAGACTCTCAGACAAGACCTTCACCAGAAACTCCGGGGGCAGAGGAGGAGCAACACATGGGAAAGCAACACTTCACATCATGGAGGTCTTTCCCAGGAAACTGTCAACTGGATCGTATTAAAGTTTGAATTGATGACAACAGTTTTTTGTAATACTCCTGTCTCTTTAATGTTTTTTGTACTTCTATGTAGCCCCATAAAACTTGAAATATTCAGGAAATGCCAAACGGTCCATAACAATATACTGTGTATTGTTTATGCCAAAGAGAGACAGGCCATCTGTCTTCTATTATTATCAATAGAAATGATACAGTCACCAGATTACTCTATTTAAACACAGTTTACGTTGTAATGCTTTCATTTTATTCTGACCTTTTCTTCTACTCCAGTACATCTAGGTTATACTTGCTTGTTTTGTAATATTTATTTTAGTTGCTCCTATATAAAAACAATCTTGCAGTCTTTCTGAAATGACAGTAATTTCAGTCTATTATGAAAGAGAATATTCACAGAATAATTGTAATTACCCAGACATAAAGTGATGTCTTAAAAAAAAAATTTCTTCTGAGATCAATTCAAATTCTGAATATAATACTCTTGGAATTACATAAAATAGAGACATAAGTGTGCTTATCACGACAAAGATGCGGTGCATCGGCTTCTCTGTTGCAAAAGAATTAATCATTTGTCAATATAGTTGCCAAATGGTTTATTTAATAAGCTAATTTAGTTTGGACCAGACTTTGAAGTAGAGATATGATCAGATATCTTTGAATAAAATAATTTATTGTATGCTGCAAATATATTGGTGCTGCAATTATTTTGTAACTTTCCACACAAACCAAGGTGTTCTGCAAAGCCAGCATGACACTTAAATTGAAATTCATTTTAAAAAAACCCAGTGAAATGTTTAATTAACACCGGAGTTGTAGACTCCAAACACACCTGCACCAACGTCAACCCTCCAAAACCATCAAGGGAGAAGAGTCACATCCCCCTTAAAAAAAGAACATGTCAAAAATGGTGCAAACATATAAAAAAATACCTGCTAAAAAATAACTTAATTTTTCTTCAACTTCAAAACTTTCAGTGCTTAGATGAATCTACTCTACTTTAGAGTAGAGTAGAGTAGAGTATAACTTTATTTATCCCTTAAGGAGGTTCCGCCAGGGAGATTAATTCCTCCGTCGCACACAGCACAGTAAGTACACAAAACACAGAAAAAGCACACAGAAAGTACCAGCACATAGAAAGTAGTACAACACCAAATAGAAAGAGTAATAAATAACCCATCAAGAATATATAAATAGAAAATCATAAATAGGCATAGAAATATAAAATAAACAGGCCTGGTTAAGTATGGGTATAGTGAAATGTCTATAGTGTTTGTATTGTTTTTGCTGTATTGTCTCTGTCATCCCACAGCTCTCGTGTGGACTTTCTTCTTCTTCAACTCCCCCAGAGAGGAGTTGAGCGGTTTAGTGGCTCGAGGATGAAGGAGTTCCTCAGTCTGTTTCTCCTGCATGTTGGAAGGCGCAGCCTCTGGCTGGTCAGGCTTCTCAGGTTGTTGGTAACGGTGTGCAGAGGGTGGCTGACATTGTCCATGATGTCCAGCAGTTTGTCCAAGGTTCTCTTCTCTGCCACTGTTGCCAGAGGGTCCAGCTTCATCCCGACCACTGAGCTGGCCCGCGTGATCAGCTCTCCATCCTGGAGAGATCCGCCTGGGTCACACTCCCTCCCCAACACACCACAGCGAACGACAGGACGCTGGTGACCACAGACTGATAGAACATCCAAAGGAGCTTCCTGCAGATGTTGAATGCCCTCAGCCTCCTCAGAAAGTACATCCTGCTCTGTGCTTTCTTGTACAGCTGCCTCGTGTTGCTGGTCCAGTCCAGCTTGTTGTCCAAGGGTCAATTAACAAAAATAAGGGTCAAATAACAAAAATGAGACACACATTATTCTCATCACAACTCAATATGCTCTGACATTTGACATGCAAGTAGATACAGTTACTATGTTAATGGAATGAATGGATTTTTCTGTCAGGCAGTCAGCCTGGTTCAATGACACATTAATTAACTATTTTCTCAATGTGTACAATTTTAACAAGTGATCAGATTTGTGCAGCAATTACATTATGTTCCAGCAGAAATTCATGTCTTTGAAGCCTTCATCATATTATGACATTGCCTAAATGTTGTCCACGATTTACCTCTGATTACATTTATCCAAAGGAAGCATCAAAGGAAACTGTCATCTGTGCCCAAATCAAATGTGAGTTCAAAATTTTACTTTGTCTTTTAGCATCTATTTGTCCAATCTGTTTGTCTGAACACATTCTTGGAGAGATGTCAGAATGGTATTGACAGAGACTGGAAATCAGGAGGCGAGTACACGTATTGTTCAGGCAGCACACATCCTGCTCATTCAATTCTGGGAAATTGCTCTGCCTCAAAAAGTTGTCATTATTTTGTCACTCAGCATCCCAGGTGACATTTATAGCAAACAACCTCACCAGTTAAAAAAGATAGAGAAAAAATGAAGTTATGTTTTCCCATGAAGCAAACCCCCAAATGTTTTCTAAAACACGGAATGTTATATGATTGAAGCTCTTAGTCTAATGAAAGTAGACAAACTCACTTTCTTCAGTTGCACTACATAAACGTGAACTGCTATAGAAAAATTACATTTATAAACTAATAGAGAATCCAAATTGCATTTGTTTTCTGTAGGGTAATTTTAAATGCTTCTAATGATCACCATTTCCTCTTTTCACACAAACCACATGTTTTCACGTCATTCCTGTGGTGTGGGAAAATATCTGACTTGAGGATGTTCTCAAGGCCATGTGATTATCTTTATCCTGTGTGGCAAGAGCTATTAACTGTGTATGGATGGCATCTTTCATAAAACAACCACAGATTCGTTTGAGTGCTGCACTCATGAATCCTGCGCTGTAGCTGCCAAAATGACAGATGGCTGCATTACTGATCAAGTCATTTAAAAAAAAAAGCATTGGATTCAGCTGTGAAGGGTAGAGGACGTCTTACCTGATTATTGATTCTTATTTCTGAATTCTCAGTATCATTGCAGAAGCACAGCAAAAACTGTCTCAATTTCCCCGCTGTGGGACAATAAAGGAATATCTTATTTTATCTTATCTTATTGTTAAACGGTAATGTTAGACCATTAACACATAATGGTCTAAGAAACAAATAAAATTTATAATAAAAGTGCTAAAATCAAGACGATTTTTTTTGTGAAAAACTACAGTTACAGCAAAAAAGCAAAATTACCTCCTTCTGGGAGGTTTTCATCAGTGTTTATTTGTTAATTTGCACATTCACAGAAAACTAAAGTACTCCAAGCACTGAGGCAAGAATGCATGAATCCTGGTGAAAAAATTGGGACACATTTTGTAGAGCTCATGTCTTGCAGAGTAAACACATGCAAATAAAAATTAAGAAGCACCAAAATTATTGTTTGATTATCTGTTTTGTGAGATTTTTCCCCCTGCCGCACCACTGTAACAAATAAAGGCTATTTTGTTGTTTTGATTGTTTGCACTGATTTCTACAGAAATATGTGGAGGGTTGGAGAACATATGTACAGATTTAGTGCGAAGGTCGGCCATTATTCTCCCTATGTGTTTCCTCTGTTCCTCCCTGTACAGCATCTTCCTGTCGGAGGCCCCCACCCCCACCCCCACCCACCTGAGTGACTATGTGTCTCCAGGGTTGGACTGAATTCCTGCCTCCTCCTTTCCTGATCATCTGCAGACGATCGCCTCATCAGCTCCACCTGAGACACATTGAGGCCCGGGCCTCTCATCCAGTATCCATTCTATCGTCTGTTACGCTCCGTGGTAACAGCGTTAGACCTGAGTGGAGTCCTTTGTGAGTTAGGTCGTCTGTTGCTGATACTGCTCGTCTCTGCCACAGATCCACTCATCCCCGTCTGTTTCGGTCACGCCCTGGATATCAGTCTGTTGTCTGTGAGTTGGTCATCTGTCTGCCCAAGATATTCACCTGCCTGCTCTACTCTCCTCTCTGCAGAGTCGGCCCAGCGATTCTCCGCTTACACATGTTTTGATTCATCTGAGTCCAGCTTTTGGATCCAAGTCTGTATTGAAAAATTTATGGTTTGGTTTGATTTTGATTACACAAAAACTAATAAACA
Organism: Antennarius striatus; assembly: GCF_040054535.1. NCBI lineage: Eukaryota > Metazoa > Chordata > Actinopteri > Lophiiformes > Antennariidae > Antennarius > Antennarius striatus. Next base: position 14,850,914 of record NC_090785.1, on the reverse strand, counting down.
GGTTAGCATTATTTTTTTTCAATTGTGTTTTCATTTTTAATAAAAGATGGTCTAACATGGAGTGAGACCCAACAAAGGTAACACTGCTCAGTACGGTAACATTCAGCAGTTTCTGCAACAAACTTTTTGAAAAATGGACTCATTATACCTATAATTTTATATCATTGTGTAATTTCAACATGTTGTACTAATCTAATCTAATGTGCATATTTACTAGGAAACTGAAGGGTTACCACTTCAACCACTTCATCATAGATATACTGCATCGCACTGTATTTAATCTGACAGGGTCAGAAAATTAATAAGATATATTTTGTCATTACTATAACTGTTTTTACACATTCTGCCATGAGATCTGTGCACCCAAAACAACAAAGAAGTAAACATTGTCAACAAAACATATTGAAATAGCATGTATGCCAGAAATAATTTCTGGTGACTAGAAAGAGCATGTTCTTACTGACAAATAAATGTAGCAGTAGTCGAGGAGCAGCCCAAAACATGCAAATGTAGATTATGAATATTTAGGTATATTTGGTCTGTCTTTACAAAGTCTAACTGTAATTACGTTTTACATGACTGTTGGCATGGTAAAGAACTTTTGTTCCAGGTAGGTACCGGAAAATTATTTTCATTTATGTTACATGGGTACTTTTAATAGTTCTGAAATAATTAAACAGCAATCACAAATTAACGGAAACATGTGTACAATTTTGTCAGACTTGGGTGACTTATCAGTTCCCATCTGTTTGTGGAGGCAGAAATGGAATACCATTCAATTAAAATACAGTAGTTCAACACCTAAAACATTCAGTTCAATCTTTCAACAAATAAATCACACTTTATCAGATTTATTGGATTAATGAAGTGTGGATTTGGGAATAGCAATTCAGAGTAAATATGTTAACAAGTCAGAATCAGAAAACTGTTGGACAGGTGCAAGTACTACACCGCATCGACATTCTAATGTAAACAAGCCTCAAGATTTTGTAAGCAGGTTCAGAGAGGTTGTCTTAGAAGAGCTGTCGCTTCAAGCAATCATGGAAAATAAGGCAGCAAAAATAGTTAAAAGAGCCATAACAGCAGTTCTCAGAGAATCCTTTCATCATTTACCTGCTGAACCTCTCAATCAGTGGAAAGTGCCTTGGTGGTACAGTACCATCATCACAAACTCAGACAAATTTAGCCTTAAAAAAAAGGAAACAGTATGCTTTTGCCAGTAGGCTCAGTACACAGGAATTATGATGGCAATTCTTTTCAACTCACCAATGAAGGATGTCGATTACATGTTGTCATAGTAACAATGGTATGTTATAAGCCTTCCTCAATTCTATAGGCATTCAATGTCAGCAAAACCTGAAGGGTTGGTTTAGTAAAAGCCTGAAGTGTGGTTTGTGTGAGAATGCCTGTATGACATATTGTTAAATGTCTGGCAGCTATTGAACTTGTGGAGTATCATCTGTAGCCCACAAACGGGACTGAAATTGATAAATGATGCAACTTGAAGGGACTTGTTTAGAGTTCAGTGAGACAAGCTGTCCTGAATAGATTCTGAAGATCACATGTCAGCAGGATACAGAGATATTCTTACTGGACCAAGGTTGTATGCGTCAGAGAAATTTTATCCGGCTTCCTGATGGGGTTCATTTTTCTCCCTCATGCCTCTATTCTACACCCCTTTATAGGGCTGGGGAATTTATGAGAGGGGGTGACGTATCAGGATGAAAATTACAGCCGCATTTTATACTGCTCAGGAGTAAAACAAAGTTACACAATGTTGTAGTATATGTGCGTGACTGTGTTTCACAGGTCTACATTATGATGCATTAAACAGACATAATTAAGATTGAGTGAAATAAAATAAAACCCTTGCACAATGTCATGCAGTGTAAAGAAACAGCACTATTAGATCATCATTTGTAAAACTACACAAACTCAATGCTACTGTCAACTCACATTTTATGCAGCCTTTATATAGGACTGTTATATTAAGTACTGTACTGTACTTTCAAAGCGGGCATATATTACTATGCATGTGAACTACCAACTTCCCTCAAACAATGTTATGTATGACATAAATGGCACAACCAAATGCATGCATTTTAAGCTTTTCACCTGGGAAAAAACAAAATCTCTCTTCTTTAATAATACTGTATATTAATAATTGGTTTCAAAGTAAAGGACAGCCAACATTAACCTTAAGTTGTTTTTAACTCCTCAGAGTATTGCATTTCTTTCACTTATGCACCCCGCTGGCCTCCTTCATGTGTGGACTTTTGTTCTCCTGCAACTGCATCCCATTACATTTTCTTTCTCTGCAACATTTATGACTAAAATACATGAAAAAGCTTAATGCAGATGGTTTTAAATGCAATGCAAAAAGCATAACAATACTTGGCATGAGACTTTTTTTTGAAAATCGTCATGAAAGACTTTCAATTTAATGAGGCCTCTCTGTCATGGTCATGGCTGGTATTGGGTCCAGTACGGAGAAAAAGAAAACAATTTACCACAGAATTCTAAAAGGGGAAGAGATAAGACATGGACAAAAACAATGGTTTTTAAAAATGAGGAATAATGAAATTTTAAATCAGGAGCTGTGTTCTATCAACAGTGGCAGAGAATTGGAGATTTCAAAGGTTTCAGAACTGGTCCTGATAGGGTCTGTCTCCTCCTCCCAGAACCGAGTATATAATACATAGAATGGTAACTGTAGCTTTCACAACACATCACTGTTGGAACTTAAATAAATCTGTGGGTTGAATTTGACCCGGTGTATGAATGTAATGGAACAAAGTTGACCTTTTTCTTTTTACAATGTTAATATTACAGTATATAAATGTTACATTACCACAGATTAGATACCTTATTGTTCTGCATGCTCCAAAGGATGAACATGAAGAAACTGTACCAAAGGTATTACATGTGAATCACCAAAATTAACAAAAATGAAAAATAATTGTAGTAGTAATACAAAAAAGCCTTTTGTGTGCCAGAGATGTTTTTCTTTCATTCATTCATTCATTCATTCATTCATTCATTCATTCATTCATTCATTCATTCATTCATTCATTCATTTCATTTTTTCATTCATTCATTCTTCCATAATCATAATGATTTAAGGACATTTGAAAATTTAAGTGTTACCAAATTTTCAACTGAAGATTTATTAATGTATCTTTGGTAATATCACTTACATTATGTCCATGCATGTTCTGCCTCTAATTAACGTCCTGGTTAAATTAATCTCACTAGTAGTCTTTGCATGCAGCATTGGCATGGAACATGATAGCACACAATGTATTCCCAAGTACAGTAGAAAACAAGCGGAAGAAATGCTTTACCTCTTCACCTTTAGCAAGTTAATAAACTGTACAACTGTTTGTACAAGTCGTCTTTGATGTCATTGTGAAAAAGAAGAAATAAATGTCTAATTCATCCTCACTAATGTTGACTGTGAAGACACCGACACCTGAGGCCTGGAGCAGTAAAAGGCCCTAAATCAAAGGATTCAACCGTTAGAGACACTTCTATGTCTATTAAAACCAATACCTGCCACTTAAAGTTTAAGTTACTGCCCATCTGTGTAGCTTCCCTGGTGCCTGCATTAACTTGGTATCCCATAAATCACATCAATACCATTCTGACTTCAATGTAGCTGACAGATTTTAGAGGTGATTCAAACTTTATTGTGTATGCAGCGTATCACGTTGATTCAAATGGTTTATAGTGAAAACATTGCGCACTGCTATAATTTGTCTACATATTGTGTGATAGGATATGTTCACACACACTAACACCTACTGTATTGCATTGTTGTAGCTACGGTATAATCAGGCTATGTCTTTTTCCATTCATTATAATGCTGTCTTTACTTGCTGTCAGGTGTCACTAAAAATCTGTGACACAGGGTTGTTATGCTTGTGAAATAAATGTTGATTTTAATACTACTTTAGGCAGTCCAATACCATTTTCTACTGTCAGTCAACTGAAGTTGAGGAAAAAAACCTGTGAAAAGTGGTGTGTTTGATTTGATATATTGATTGGATTTTTTTGTTATCTTCAAATTCCAAACAACTCATACTTTGCGACATAAACCAGAGTTAAATTTTTTTTGTGTGCATTAAATTGGCCAATAAAACTGGTTCTGAAATGCAATAGAATTTCTAAAATATAGTTGGTGCTTACATAAAACTTCAACTGTGTGATTTTTAAGTTTTGTACCTCACTGGAATTCACTGGTGGTCACAGTAACACACAGTAGTAGGTAGTGCTGCTGCACAGCAAGAAGGCTCTGGGTTTAATTTCATTCTGTGTGGAGTTTTGTGTTGTTTGTGCCATGTCTGCGTGGGTTCTTTTCAGATTCTCCTGCTTCTTCCCACCTCTAAAAACATCCAATTAAGGTGAACTGATCACACCTAGATGTGTGTGTGTGTGTGTGCGTTTGTGTAAGTGTGCGTGCGTGCGTGTGTGTGTGTGTGTGTGTGTGTGTGTGTGTGTGTGCGTGTGCGTGCGTGCGTGTGTGTGTGAGAGAGAGCTTTGTTTGTCTATATGCGGCCCCGTCATGTGCCTTTGCCCTTTGCCACCTGGGTTGGGCCCCAACCAAAACATCTGACCCACAGGCTGAAGACAAAACGGTTACGGTCATCTCGTATTCAAGAAGATGATTGAAGACTGAATGAATTCTACTTGTTATTAAATAAATGTGTTTTGGAAGAACGAGTTATTTTTTTGTCTTGATGAATTCAAATTTTTATTTTATTTATTTAACCTTTATTTATCCAGGTGAGTCCCATAGCGATTACAGACCTCTTTTGCAAGGGAGCCTTGGCCATATTCACGGTCACATTCACACCTACGGGCAATTTAGGCTGACCAATTCACCTATGGTGCATGTTTTTGGAGGTGGGAGGAAGCCGGAGAACACGGAAAGAACCCACGCAGACACGGGGAGAGCATGCAAACTCCACACAGAAAGGTCCCCAGGTAGATTCCAACCCACGACCTTCTTGCTGTGAGGCGACAGTGCTAACCACTACACCACTGTGCCATACACCTCAGTGTATGTTGTGTCTTATTGATTAAAGCTGGACATGAAAAGGGTTAGGGTTTGGTAAGCCGTTATCTGAATGACTTAACTAATCAGAAGGTAAATCAAGAAGAGCAAAAAAGGAATTGACTTGCTTTCAGTGAGTTGGACATGTTTCACCTCTCATCCAAGAGGCTTTTTCAGTTTTGACTGACTGGTAGAATCCAGATACTGATTCTGTTGGAGCTGAAAACAAAGGACTGAGACCATTGATAACCAGTTAACCTTGTTAGGAGTTATTACCATTCATAACAAAATCGTTGTCCCACCTGCCCTCATGTCAGCTGTGATGGTGAGCTGCACTCAGGTGTGAATGCTTGTGGTGGATTCTGGGGATGGAGGTCAATGCACCTATAGTTGATGGGTGGTGTCTTAATGCTCCTCCTCTATTCAAAGGGTTTGTCTAAGTTGGAGTGAACTTCTTGGGTCGGGATTTTTACCCAGATGTCATCTGCATATCTGAACTAATGGCTAGGTGTTGTCCCTGTGACAGAGTCTTTGCTTTCCACTTCTTCCACATACACTTCGGCTACTATAGGAGGTAGAGGTGAGCCCATGGTATAACCATGTTTGTATCTGTGCTAGTTTTCTTTGTCCTAGACGTAGGCAACCTCCTTAATGAGTGGCTGAGCTTGCGCTAGCCATTCGCCTCTTCGGCATAGGCGAAGTAAATTCCAGATTGGCTACAAGGCTTTTAGACTGTGTAGCCACTGTTGCGTTCTTACTTTTACGGAAAAAAGGCTAAAACTTACAACTTTGTCGCTCACTAGCGCCGCTATTTCCGCCGGCGCCGCGGAAATAGCCCAAGTGACCCGAACGCTCCCGATCATAACCTCCTCTCGTCCAAATGTTGAATCTCACATTTATACCTGCATAAAGTAGGATAGAAATAAAGATAGTTAAGTTTGAACTACTGACTTTAGTGTATTTTTGTAGGTAAACTGAACAGAAGATTTTGCCCTCAGAATGCACCAGAATGCAGTTTCCACTTTCTAAAAAATTTCTAGGGGGATACCCCCCGGACCCCCCCTGTGGGGGGTTTTCCCCCCACACACACTCCACAACAGGTGTGGTTTTACACCACCCAACAATTGAAAACTTGTATTCACTAAGTGAAGATACAGTCATACAAAATATTACCCAATGTTTTCTTGTAAGTTTTACTTTCTATTACAGCGCTCTCTGGGACACGCAATGTGGCTTTTTGCGGCTTACTCAATTCGTTTACACTGAGCCACAGTGGCTTAGTCATACTACCTCCTGGTGCAAGCCCAGAGTGGTGAAATGACTTTGACAAGCTTAAAGCAAGTCCAGTTGATTCCTCTTTGTTCTTGTTGATTTACCTAAATCCGGAAATAATCATGACCAACCAAACTGTTTTCAGAAAGCAACTGATCTTTGTTCTGATGTCATTTGAATTGGTTTTGATAATCCTTATGAAACAGCTCTATTCACCTTACAGCTATAAACGTATGGTTTTGTATATAGTTTTGTGTGTCTTATGTAAAAACTGCATAAAATATGAAGCATTGAAACCAATTTACAGTACTTATTATTATTTACTGTATAATGTATGCAGAAAAAAGACAAATCATTCAATACATATACTGTATTTGAAGTTCGAATTTTACTTCTAGTAAATGTAAAATGAATGCCGTATCTTCACAATTTGCTAATTGTGACTTTTTTGTATCAAAATAGGAGCAAATTATTATTTTAATCATATTTCTCAATTCATTCACATTCAATTATTTGCAGATTCCTCTTCCTCTAGGAGAACTTGAGTCAATTTATGTTTAGTAAAATTAATTACGAACAGTTTGAACAGTTTGAATGTTAAATGGCTGTAGCACATTTCTAGTATCCAAAATTGTGGTGAAAACATGAAAAATTCCATTAAATGACATTGCTACGTGAGTAGGCTATCGATGGTCCTCACTACAACTTCTGACTTTGAAAATGACATATTTTACAATGTAGGGGTCATGGTTATATATATATATATATACAGTATATATACAGTATATATATATATATATATACAGTATATATATACAGTATATATATACATATATACATACATATATATATATACACATATATATATACATATATATATTTTTTTTAAATTCAGTTTATTTTCTTCTTTCCATACATGTTATTACAACAGATTTTACTTTCATCAGTGTTGAGACATCAGCAACAACATCCGAAAAGAAAAAAAGGGTTGACGGTAGAAGCCATTGGTTTGTAAGGTCCCCGTCTCCTAAATCAACAACATCTCTCTCATTGCAGCACATTGTCAGCCAATTCATACTTTGCATGTCACAAATCAATTTCAATTATTATTTTTTCTTTTACATTGTTGTTTTAATCCGTCCAAATTTAGTTAATGTTCATTTTGTTATTCCTTTCAAGGGTTGTTTCTGGTCAATTTTATGATTCAAGCGCCGTTGGAGCATAACATCATAACATCTTGCATGTGCTCAGTTACTGCACAAAGGTTACAGTGACATTTGTTTCACAGGATTGACAACATGAATTTTAATTCGCCATAACAGTGCAGTCCTTTAACCATCATTCATGTCAGAAATATAGCCCTGCAAAATCATGTTTTTAAAAGCTTTTTTGAAGGCAGATAGAGTTCCCACACTCCTAATTTCATTATCCAGTTTATTCCAATGTTTGACACCAGTGAACGATAATGAAAATATTTTTAATGTTGTTCTTGCTTTTTTCTGTACAAATGCTGTGTTTTCTCTCAGTTGGTAATTGGATTCATTAATTTGTATTTGTGATTGTATATTTTGAGGTAAATTGTTATTGGCTGCTTTATACATAAGTTGTACAGTTTTATAGCTTATGATGTCATGTATTTTCAGTAGTTTAGACTTAATAAATAAGTGGTTTGTGTGAGCTCTATAATGTTCATTGTGAATAATTCTCAAGGCTCTTTTCTGGGTCAGAAATAAAGGTTGCAAGCCACTTTTATATGTGTTTCCCCATACTTCAGCAAAGTAGTTCAGATAGGGCAAGATTAGTGCACAATATATTATATGGAATAGTTTTTGAGTCTTCCAGAGTATGGATACACTTCTGGTTATATTACTCTTGGTTAAGAATTTTATGACATAAAATTGTAATCATATTCCATTTTCCCAGTAAACCCAACATATTTGTGGAGTCAGTGACGCAAAATCAGCAGCAGCGTGGGGTGGCTGTTTCTAGCCTTTTTAAAGCTTCTATTTAACTTGTCCCTTAACATTAGTGTTATTCCAGTGTCTTGCCCTGTCTTGTCATGCATTACAAAGTTCACATGCTGAATTAAGTTTGTGGAGATATTAAATATCCTCGTGTTAGTAGTGATTGGAACTAATATCACTCCCGAGCACTGGGATCTGACTGCAAATACTGAGACAAAACCTCGACCAAGGGATCTCATAATGCACATGCATATATATATCGTACAAATGGATCAGAAATACAATCATGAAAAGTAGGGTTGGAGATGAAAAGTAACCACTCTTCAACCACTGAAACCTAAAAGAAAAAAATCTGCTCCAAATTATGCCAGAATCCAAAGAGACTTAAACAGTGATGAGATCCTGCCTCTGAATAAAAGCCTGGTTTCTGAGTTCTGCACAGACTGGAGTTGATAATAGACTTTTGGTTCATGAACAGTAAGTAAAATGGCTGCTGCAGTAATGCAGGCATGATGGGATAAAGTGGTCTCTGTGGCTTTTAAAATTGAAATAGATCAGATTTCCAAAGTATTTTTAATATGATAAAAAGGCTGGTTTTACTTTGTGATGTGCTGCTTTAAACTTCTGTTACTGTCAATTGACAGACCAAGATTGGAACAGCTTTGCAATATCTCTTTTTTTTTTTACTCCAACAAAGATTTAGCAATCATATCATTTGACATATAATGTTGCACATTACAAAAGCTGCTGTTTTGTGAACTCCAGCACCTGTGGATCTAAAAATAGAGAATTTCATGTCATTTGCATGTTAATTAAAGGATAAAACGCATCCAAAGAATGTGTCCAAGAAGAAGCCTATTAAGGGATGTTGTTCAGAACTTCTTCTTTGACAGCTACAATGAAACTCTGTACGATTACTACAGATATGCAAATCGGCACGACAACGTTTCTAATGATGGTGTGATCAATACCAAAGGTTGTGTTGAGGTCCAGAAGTTAGGACGATGTACTCATCAACAACCACTGAATGAAGCTGTCTGAGTTCTGTCTTATGTCTGGTAAACAGGATGAGACTTTTGCAAAATGCTGTTTTCCCCTCGCAGAGAGGCTGATTCTATATTTACATTTACAAGTATATAAGCAAGGTATTAAATAATTAGTATTCCCTGATTGGAAAAAGTATTATAAAATCATAAAGTAAAGACAGCCCAACAGAATCCAATGCTTTCAGCAAAAGCTTTGTTAGTATCACACCAGGGGGTCTTGACGACATTCTAATACCACATGATCGTATATGTTCAAAAGATTAAGATGTTTAATGAGTTCAAGTTTGAACTAAATTGTGTTGTGGTTAAATTACATCAAAGCAAGTTCCATCGGGTTAGAAGTTCTGAGTTCTATTCATTAAAAATGTATTTCTTTCAGCTCAGTCATTGGGAGAGGCTGGATTTTCATTGTTAATTGTCTTCAATAAAAAAAAATCAGTTTTACTGAGATTATGCGGTTATGTTCCCATAATTATGTGTAATAGTGTAATAATGAGACCTTAAAATTGTAGTATATGTATGTAGTAAACTTGGATTTCATTATGTGCTCTGCTTTCTTACATTCCTCCGCAAAGCTGTGAATATTAATATTTATCCAAGGAAATCTCTGGGCTGAGGACTTGGGTCTAGCCTTAATACTAGTAATTATGTATTGTGAAGCTTAGTTGATAGGATTCAAACTGGTCAAGTAGCTCATTGGTGAGGGAATATTCAGACAGGTTTAAACTTTGACATTTAAACAAGGCAAATAACTCATGTTTTGTCCATTCAAAATGTGCATATACAGTGCGCCCTCGTTACTTGCTGTTAATGCGTTCCAGGAACTACACATTCTGCGATTAAGTTGTGTGTGCCTTAAATATAAGTTTTGAATTTTCAAAAGTAAAGATATGGTCATGGGACAGCATCATCTATTATCCAGAAAGAGCATGTTAAAAGAATAGAAACATAAGTGCTGTTTCAAGCCTGTCTGAGCCTAACCCAAAGTAACTAGTAACAGTCTGACCTACTTCAAACCCAGTGGGGCTGATTTTTTTCCTTCTTTATTTTTTCATATTTGCTGATGAGGCCAAAGAAGAAAGTGGCATCACAGGCAGAGAACGAGGCAAGTGTTTGAAAAGCAAATATTTGAAAACGTGAACAAACAGAGCTGGCAGCCTTGAACACAAACAACCTCGGATGGCCTTTTGACCTTGACATAATGGGCTCTAAGTAATTATCCAGCATCTTCTACATGACTCACTACATGCTATTCATATGGTATGAGGGTGAATGGCATTAATTACTCCTCTGCACGCAGGTAATAACCTAGGAACAGTAGCCTTGGCATGCATTTGTTGTTTGCAACGTTTGGTACAGGCTGTCAATATTTCCAACATTACCTGAAATAAAAATGTCTGACATAAACTTTGTTGGTTAGCCACCTCGAGGTTGATCTATTTTTCATGGAAGGCTGACAGGAATTTAATTTATACTACTGCCAGGCACCCAGGTTTAGTGTTTCATCAGTGAAAATGTAATATTAGCACAAATGTGAACAAACAAGCCAGAAAGTAAACAATGTTGATTTAAAACAAACACCAACACACGCCCAGAGAGGAAATTTAGGCTCTGAACTAAATTCTTGGATGTAGCAACGGTTCCCCTAACAGTATCCCATCCTGCTGGAACCCATCCCTGTGGAGGATTTCTCATGCGGCACCCCTCCCTTTTTCTCTCTCTCTCTCTCTCTCTCTCTCTCTCTCTCTCTCTCTCTCTCTCTCTCTCTCTCTCACTCTCTCTCTCTCTATCTCTCTCTCTGTCACACACACACACACACACACACACACACACACACACACACACACACACACACACACACACACACAACACACACACACACACACACACGCTATTACTGGATATGTATTCATCAGACCGTGATGCCATTAGGACAAACTCAGGTTAGCTTTTTAGGGCCATCAGCAGAGGCAGACATCCATCAGTTGATTGTACACACCTCACTCAAAGTTCCCAGAGGAAAATCACTTTTTAGAATTCCCAGTATGATGCCTAACATTAATGGATTTGTTTTAGTCATCATCAGCGAGGCAGCTTCACAATAAATAACCGGACGACACACATGATGTCAAACTTGCTGATGAAAATCAGGTGGCAAAACTAGTCAGATGAGAATTTCTAAATCTTTTCAGTTTTTCTGAGCAATATTTCACCAGAAATAATCATTCTCCCTTCAGAACACAAGCTAACACATCCTGCATTAACCTTGTTAACCTCAAAGCAGTCAGGGGTAGCAGAGCCACACAATGTGTATATGAGGATAGCTCTGTTTTAGCAGCTGTCATACATTACAAAACAGCTATTTAAATATTGGTACACAGACTGAGGGGGTTTGAGCATGAATAATAACATGTGCCACCTTGTTAACCAATGAATTATTTTTATTAGATGAATAGACAGCATGTGTGGCATGTACTATATGTACATGTTACATGTGATGTTTCTGATGTTTCAGTCCCACAATCCTTTATCCAGACAATAACAATGAGTCATAAATTAGTTAAGACAATGGTTGGTCTAAATTTTATGTACATGAAATTATACGCAAAATAAAAAGAGAACATCTCTTGTGTTTAACATGTCAATTATACACACACTCACACACACACACACACACAGGCACGCACGCACGCACGCACACAGTCACACACACACACACACACACACACACACACACACACACACACACACACACACACACACACACACACACTCACACATACACTGAATCTTTCTATCATTCAACATATTTAAGAAGAAGAAGAAGAAGAAGATACACTTTATTGATCCCCTAGGGGAAATTACATTTGTCACTCAGGTGTTTGTTACATTTTTTTTGTGTTAGTTTTTCACACTATGTATGTACAGGCCCCTGAAACAACCACAGCACACAAAGGGGCCTGTAATCATGCAGTTAGTATACAAACACAACACAACACAACATCAAGCTGTACATTGGGAGGCAGAGTGACGGGCAGCAGCTTCCTGGAGTGCGCCCCAATAGAGCAGCTTGTAAGGGGGACGGCACCTTGCTCAAGGGTGCCTCGGCAGTGGCTGGGAGGTGAGCTGACGCCTCCCACCGTCAGCTCACACTCCGGAGATGTTCTGGCGGGAGCGGGAATCGATCCACCGATGGCTGGGCGATCTGTCTTCAAGACCTCTGCTCTACCGCTGAGCCACTGCCGCCCATGTATGTATGTATTTCTTCTTCTGAACAGTCTTCATGAATTAACGGAAGTAAGGTGAACATGTGTCCACGTTGGGGCGTCAGTAGTTCAGTCCACTAGATCCACTTGGGCTGGGGACTGGAGGGTGGTTGGTTCAAGGCCCAAGTGGAGCAAAAAATTGGGATTGTTAACTGAGCACTGTCAAGGTGCCCTTCAGCAAGGCACTGTCCCCTTTAGAAGTTGCACTTGGGGCACATCATTGCAGAGCTGTCCACTACTCTACCTTCCATCATCTGCATGCCTACAGGTCTGTGTGTGTGTGTGTGTGTGTGTGTGTGTGTGTGTGTGTGTGTGTGTGTGTGTGTGTGTGTGTGTGTGTGTGTGTGTGTGTATGTGTGTGTTACGGGTCTGTAAACATGTGATTAACAACATATTTAACTAACGCTAGAGTGGACAAATCATTTCTCTATGGGGGATTAATAAAGTTGATTTCTTCTTTCTTTCTTTCTCATTATGACTGATTGTACAGTTTAAGCGGGTTTTTTTTATGTGGATAAGAACATTCTGTAATATCTGATTCAAGAATGGTTGAGTTTTGAAATGTTCCCTGTATTGGAGTTCCAACACTCCTGTGCTCTTCAGTTGCACATCTCAGTTTTGATCTGTGCTGTATGTCGTACGTACAGTATGTATGTATGGTACATTTGATAATAAAGTTGACTATGACTGCGACTATGACTATGACTATGACTATATACAGTACAGTTTTCATAAATATATTCTGGCAGATATGAAGGGATCAGACCTGAGCTTGTGGTCAATCCATCAGGACTCACATTGAGCCCAGGAATAGTTAAAGCCTGCATTAAAAATAAGACATTGTATCCCCTGTAAAAATTGAAAAGTATATTAAAAAAAGTATTAAAAAAAAAGTAAAATAAGTGGAAAATGTTTTCATGACGAATGAACTGTACAGTGCCACAATACCAGGTTTATTATTATGTATTAGCTCTCGAAAAGTCCACTCTAGCAGTTTTCTTTGTTAAAGAATAACGCAGTAGTTTGCAAGTGGCTCTAAACACTATATGAAAAACAAACACTGTGGGTGATTTGTGTTATTTATGCTGCCATTATCTATTACCTAAATTCAACCTTTCGTTTTTGCAAGAATCTTTCCACCGTAAAAATATTGATTACAAAGAAACAGATGATTGATTAAGACTAAAGTGGAGTCATATTTTCTTGTTAAGTAGCAAAGATTAATGAAGTATTGTGTTTTGTCTTTACCTGACAAGAATGAATTTCATACATAAGTGGATTCAGCATGCAGTCCAGTAGTCACTGTCTTTGTTTCAGGATAAAAATCTACCAAGTAAGTCAAGAAGGATTTTTTCTAAAAACTCGAATGTATCCTAGTTTCATATCTTGGTCTGACGGCAAAATTTGTCCCCTGACTTAAGGCTTGTTTTTTTTTTCAACAGCACATGAACTGTTGACAACTTTATGTATTACTTTTTTCATACTGGGGCACCAACAGACATTGGTGACCCTTGTTTTGTGACAAACCCATGGAATTTCAGCACTTTATAGCTGACTCCTGAAAGCCCCAAGCTAAGATTTGTTCAAGTTTGGACTAACAGAGGACTGCAGCAACTATCAGCAGTTCAAACATCAGAAAGGACATTCAACCCTGTAGTTGAATGTTTCTGCTATTAACAACACTGTAGCTACACCGGAGACATTTGATCTTGACACTGTGTCACCCAGAGGCCATCTGGAGGATTCCATAACATTCTGTGTTCTGTTTTCTACCGCCTGGTTAATTTGAACAGACATACAAATTGGACAAACAGTCACTGGGTTTGTGTCTGACAACTGGCCCAAGTGAGTGGGCAGCAGATCCTGCAAAAATAGGGGAAACACAGAATTGTGCAGAAAGCATATTGAGACGTGTTACTATTCCCATCACTTCATCTTATCAATTCTCTTTCTATTAGAGGCCTTTGGTAAGTAAGTCTAGAGGATATTGGCAATTTTCATTTTCAGTCTATTGCTGATCATAATCTAGGACTAGACCATTAAATACACCATTAAATAAAATCAAAAAGTTACAAAAGTGTGAGAAAGTAGAAAGGGGAAGAGACCACTGCGCAGATGGAGGATTTCAGACATTTATTGATAGCAAAGGCGTCCTGGCAGGTGCAAGTGAGCAACAGATACCGAATCAGGATAGAGTAAAATAACTTTAAAGAAAAGAAGATGTTAGAAGAAGACAAGGATATGTTAGAAGAAGGGTATACTGTGTAACCAAACTGACTTCTGCACAAAACAAACGATGGCTCCAGCAACATTAAGAAGGCAAGAAAGTCCACAAATGGCCTTGACAACCTCACCTGTGAAGTAAAATCCACTTCAAGAGACCACCTCAAGATGCTCAGTGAGATGGCCAAGGGCTTGCAAAGTGGTTCAAAGCAAAGGGTGGCTACTTGGAGGAATCTAAAATATAAAACATATGTCTTTCATGATATTTGTCCGTAATAAAATAAATAGAAACAAACATATTGAATGAGAAGGTGTGTATATGCGTGTTGTTTTTTTGTATGTTGTTTTGTCTTTGGTCTATATGAATGAAGAAGTTTATTTCAGATCTGATTTGAGTCACTTTCATATGGGGTCTTTGACGTGATACATATTCTATATTGGGACCAATCAACATGAATGTGCCTTTTTGCATACAGGCATCAATGGTTTGCTTTCATCATTAGCCAGCATTAGCCAAATGGAAGAAGTGGAACGACCACATTACAGTAAAGAGTTGACATTATGGTAGATCATATCCTGTTCAGGGGGAGGTTGTGTGAAGTGTACAGAGGTACTTGCCATGCTTCAGAGAAAGATGTCATGCATATGTTTAATACCAGTGTGCTTTCTTGCTGTGAGTGCCACAAATTGTTTCACAAACAAAGTAGTTTTTCGTAGTTGGTGACCTGGATAGAAGAAACAGATATATTCACATTACAGCTAGATACAGGTCACTTAACCCCATTATGAAAAGCAAACCTTGAAAATTTCCAAATTGGAACTATGTCTTGTGAGATCAATGTAGCGTTTTAGAGGCAGCCATTGTGACACAAAATGAGGGATATAATATGGTGCTTTACTATAACAGAAAGATTCAGTTGTTGATATTTCTTCACACTTTCAACAAAAAAAACAACAACATTCGGATATCTGTACTGTAACATTTTGCAGTGTTTTAAATTGCTGTTAAAATTGCTTTATTTATTAGACAAGTGTCATTGTTTATGTTGCTTAAAAAAGAAATTCTTCAGTGGATGTTTGTATCATTCCTGCAAATGGAAAAAAAACCCATTCAAATCAATTTACCCTCAGCCACAAATAGTTAGTTCATTACATTGAGATATATTAGACATATTTAGATTTTGCTTCCTAACGATCAGGGATTCCTTTATAGTGAAAATATTTGTTAAAGCCAATAATGTAATAACAGATGATTATGTGATAAATTTGACTTTTTTTAAAATGTCATAGGCCAATAAAAAATAAAATTTATGCAATAATTTTTGGATATATGAGGTAATAATTAATCATGTTATTGGCCTGGTAAAATAAACTAAAACCTTAGCCTAACCCGAACTCAAGTTATGACATTATTTGCCCATTACTC
This sequence comes from Antennarius striatus, assembly GCF_040054535.1. NCBI lineage: Eukaryota > Metazoa > Chordata > Actinopteri > Lophiiformes > Antennariidae > Antennarius > Antennarius striatus. The sequence goes on along the minus strand of NC_090785.1, from coordinate 14,834,661 downwards.
TTCAAAAAGGCCAATTTATTATGTTATCGGCTGTTATTACATTATTGGATTCAATAATGCTTAAAAACAAATATGAATCTTAGTTTTTGGGTAGAAAAATAAATATCCTTTCTGAAACTCAAACTCATACAACCCTGAGGCTAAAAAAGTTATAAGAGGCTGACCTTTGAAAATAAATGTAATAAATGGTATGTTTCCCTAGGCATGCATCATTTTAGCATTCACAGACATTTCTACTAACTGGAAAGATAAAACAGTAGAGACAGCTGCCAAAAGTAAGTAACTGATATTTCCTGAATGCATATTTTTCTATTTAAACTGGATTTTAATTTATGATAATGTATGAAAACAAATAAAAAATATAGCCTATCAGCAGCTGTGTTTCACTTCATTATTGAAGTACTTCAAAAAAAATCAATAAATACTGTCAAGTCTATTTTGAAGGCTAAAGAGATCTTAGTGATCTTAGAGATATTTGATGTTGTTTCAATCTTTTATCTTTTTATTTTGTGAGATTTTAGAGGAATGCTGGAGCTTCTTGGACGCGTTTCAACTCCTTACTGTTTGGCAAATAATCCACACTCCCTCTTTGATACGAGTTGTGTTTGGAATAGAAGCTGATGCATCTGAATTCCAGGGTAAGCTCACGACACCTGGGAATTCTTTTCTCACAAGACGCTGTTTTTCAAATTCAGATTAGTCCCCCCCCCCCCCCCACACACACACACCATCCCACCACCCCGAAATATGGTGGCAGGGGAAGTGTAATTTTTTTCAGTGAAGCACAGGTTCAGGAAAAGTCATGGTTGTCTGGGGAATTTCCAATATGAAGGTGAAATGATTGGCCTCAGGAAAAAGTCCAAGATTTGTGAAAAATAGGGCTGTGAGACTGGGGTCTTCACTGGGGTGCTCATTAAAAACATTCCTCTTTAGGGAATCAACAGGAACACACAGCAGCTATTTGCTCTCCTATCTGAATTCATTTATTCAGGGTTGTGTGCTGCAGCAGCTTGGAGCCTCTGGAATATGTAGGCCAGGGGGCTCATTTCTAAAACAAATTTACAATTAATTTTGATCTTAAGCATGCCTTATGTGGAAAGTCATGCTTCAGAGATAATGACTGACATCATGAATTTGGCATGGAAATGACTGCATCACAAAACAAAATTCCAGCTTCTACTTAAACGATTTTCTGGCTGGTTGTGAAGGGATTGCAGTTTTGCAAAATTCTGCATCTAATCCTGCAGTGAACTTTACATGAACTTATGAACAATGTGATGGAAATGATGAATTAATACGTGGCTATTTGTGACTATTTCCTTGTAATTTATTTCAATTGTTCCGGCAGCATGTTTGACTTTGTTTCCCGACCCACTTTTCAGTTCACCATATACAAGAAATATAAATTTCAACTCTCCAGGTATTAACTATTATCTTCCAAAACAACTTGTTCTTCACTTCTGGGCCATGGATTCCTCACCAATAATTGTGCCAAATCACTCGTAAGTTGATTTGTGGTTTGGGGAGTACACTTTGATAAATAACTTATAACATTCATATGAATGGTTTTTAAAACTATGCAACTGTTATTAATTGGATGTAAGACTAAGTTTAAACCGACAAATTCATTACTTGTCTATTATTATTATATTTTATGTCAATGGTGAAAACAAAGATATTTGGCAATGTCGAGGTAAGTCACAAAGCATCCAGAATTCACAGCTGAATCCCCACCTCATATTTTAATGATCTCTTTCCTGGTCAACGATTCACCCATCACAATCCATTAGACAGATAGATATTGCTGACAAATAAATGAACAGAAGACATAACCTCCTCCAGTGCTCACTGGCTAAATTAAGTCTAAGTGTAAGCATAATTCTACACTTAAACAATTTACGTGAGTCTTCAGGCAAAGCTATGATAAAAGTCTTGTCTAGGTTATATCCTAGCAGACAGATGAGGAATTGATCTTGTCTTCTAGCTCAAGGCAGAATGTCTTTAAGTATGTTTCCCAAAAAAACAAACCAAATATTTTTTAAAATCAGGTTACTGTTTTGTAAAGGAGTCTGGAATAACCATAATATTGAAAAGAAACAGGAAAATACAATTTACGACCACAACAGCACTTCTTTGAAAGACAGCTAATAACTGTCAGCCACAGACTCAGTGACTTGAGAGCTCAGAACAACAAACAAACATGGATCCACGTACTGATGTGGTATTAGGCCTATCTTTGTGCTTCTGCGGCTGCCAGCCGCCTGTTGCTTTATTTACCAGCCAGGATCTTCATACTGTAGATTGAATTCTCCTGGGAGACATGAGGGATTGTACTATACTGTACCAGACGGGGTAGTCCAGCTACCACCTGTTGAAAATCAATTTGCAGCCAGATTATAGTTTTTTTCAGTCGCTAGCAAGCGCTTACCCATACTTCAAATACTTTTTCTAAACTCTTAACACAGACTAACACCTAGAAAGCACAATTGACCAAATGGTTAATTTTCTTCTCAAAAACACATTTTGTTAAACACTAACTCTTCATTTCAAAATAGAATACAGTCAAACCTCGGTTTTCGAATGCTTCTGTTCTCGACCAAATCGGTTTTCGACCAGAAAATCAGAGAATCTTACATCTCTGAACTCGACCAAAATTCGGCTCTCGACCAAACCGAAAGAAGCCGAGCGTACCTGAACGCGACTCACTTGGGAGCCAAGCGAACTCGAATGCCCAGGATGCTTCCTCCATAGCGCATTCGTGTTCAAAGTTCGATTGGATATCTTTTATTAAAATAAAACACAGTGTCCATTTCTACCCCTTTTTTATTTATGGTAAACAGTATACAGTGCAGTTTATGGTTTAAAACAGTAAAAAAAAAAAAAAAATAGAAAAAGTTTTCTTTTAGACTTGGAACGGATTAAAATTATTTACATTAATTATAATGGGAAAAATAGTTTTGGATTTCGAACAACTCACTTTTCGAACAGCCTTCTGGAATGGATTATGTTTGAAAACCGAGGGGTTGACTGTACATCTTTTTCTGTACACACACTTTACCAAAACACTGGATATTTGACTCAAAAGGAAATTACTGTGTCAAACAGTAATTCTTGTTTTCACTTCATAAGGTTCATGCAGTCAATCAAAGTACACTAGGTTTCAAAATACTGGGTATTGTTGACATTATAAAGATTGCATAGACTTTTATGTTTCAGTTTTACAGGTATTTGCATGCAAAATACACACAAAATTTCTTGTTTGGGAACTTTATGTCCACATGTAAGGTTCACATTCAAAAGCATTCCAGTAAAGAGCAAATCATTTTTTTCCTTTACAGTTTATTACAGGAGGTACAGTAAAAATACTGTTTACAATAAGATAGAACAGAAAAAGCTTACAGTGAACAAAATTGCCATGAAACACACAAGAGCATTCTGAACAAAAAAAACAACAACAACAGCAAAAAGCCCAGAAAAAAAGGGGGCGGGGGGGGGAACGTAAAAAAACACAAAATTAATGTCTCTAATCTCTACGATCTGATATCATCCAAGGCGATGCACCTGGGATAGAACCGCTTGGTACGCCGGATCCACCCTTGGTAATGATCTGTGTGTCAATGGGGGGGGGGGGGGGGGGCAGTGACTCAGTGGTAGAGCGGGTCGTCCAATGTTCCAAGATCGGCAATTCGATTCCCGCTCCCACCCAAAAATACCCGGAGTGTGAGCTGACAGTGGGAGGTGTCAGCTCACCTCCGGAGCACTGCCGAGGCGCCCTTGAGCAAGGCGCCGTCATCCTTACACGTTGGACGCACCATAAAGGGGCTGCCCACCACCCTACATCCCCCTGCGTGTGTACGACCCTTGTATGTGTGAGTGTGTGTTCAGGGCCTGTGCACACTAATATATGCACGTATGAATTACTAACACTAGAGTGTGCCACTAATTTCCCTTTCAGGATTAATTGAGTATATAAAATTAAATTTAAAAAAAAAAAATTAAAACAAAATATTCAATTGTTTGTTTATCAGTTGTGATATGTTGTTTTTGAACTGATATCATTGCAGAAGCAGAGATTTTTATACTGTATCTAAGGTTTGGAATATTGTTGTTGCTATTGTGGAATGTTGTATGTTAACATTCGTAAATAATGAAAAAACAATCCATCATTTTGTTGGGGGGTATAGCTTGTCTGTTAAGACAATGAAAGCATTGTGGTAATATGTTCACTGACTGCATATTGAGTAAAAGCAACGTGAAATGCGAGAATGGTATGGCCACAAAAGGCCGATGCTGTTATAATTGTGTTTAGAGTTTTGAAAATGTGGCTGCTGTTTGGAAAAACGCTTGTTAGCGACTGAATAAAACTGTATTGCACCAAAGTCTTAGAGAAACTAAAATACTTATTCCCATACTTAATCAAGTACACATATAACATAACATAACATAACATAACATAACATAACATAACATAACATAACATAACATAACATAACATAACATAACATATCATAACATAACATAACATAACATAACATAACATAACATAACATAAAACATTATAGAAATATTATTATTAATTATGGAAATAAGTATGTTCCAAGAATCATGCCGTTAGGTTAATATGGTTTCAATGATAATTCAGAAGATTCATGAAATAAACAAAGTAACATATTGGCACCAAATTGCAGAGGTTTACAGTTTCAATCAGTTCTTCACCTGAACTGCATGTGGATTTTGACAGTGACTCAAAAGGTAAGTGATTTGCAAGCATAAATCAGGTCAACTCCAACTTTAATGCTGTGGACAGTCTTGGAGAAGGTCTTACAGGAAAACACCACCAGGTGGGAAAGCGCTCCCTCCTGACAGCACGCCTTCAGTGGACCCTCCTCTTATTTATCAAATCAGATCGCTTCAAACTTCATATAAATGTTAAACTTTAGAGAAATGTTTCTCAATGATTTGTCAACACCAGGATTTATAGGATGTTAAACTGTGACTGAAATAACGTCTCAACCTCGGGACAGTATCTAATGTGACAAATGTACCATAAAACAATGTGCACATCACAGGGGATGGATTTTAAATGATGAAACTGTACATTCTACACTGATAACACATATTCTATATTTATACTCTGTGGATCGATTTATCCTTGAGTGTGCCTTCCATGTCCAAACACTTACATGATCACCATCTTTACAAAACAGTCAAGAATGAAAGCATTGATGTGTTGATTTATCTTTTGAATGATGCATTTGTGTGCAGCTGTGTTTCTTGAACCTCTGGGGGGTTAGAGTGAGTTCAGAATATCTTTAAAATGTAAACATGTGCCTCAAAAAACCGGGAGCAGTATATAGTCAGCGCAAAGCCAAACAAATGCTCACTCTGATTGACATCATTTGCATAGATTTAGTCCAGACTGAATATTAATATACAGTATAAGACAGTAGAAAGTGTCAGGAAATATTTACTGTACAATCTGGATATATTTGGTCCTGGCCGATCAGTAGGAGTAGATCTTTCAGGTAAAAAGGCAAGTGATTTTAATCTGGAACTAAATATACAGTAGCAGATTAGTTTAACACAATTTCATGACGAAGCTCTTCATGAAATATGGATAAGAAAGGAAACTGAGAGAAGGGGGATTATGAAAAATAAAGGCTTTCTCCAAATATACATCCTCCTTCGATGGATGTCAGATGAAAAGTTCTACAGATGGGAAGCTGGAGAATATTAGTCACTTTGCATAGCAGATGCACCATCTCCCACAGCCTTCGTTTGGTCACCAGTTTAATTATAAAGACCCCCTGGTAAGATACCTTCCAACACTGCCATGGAGTTTCTAAACATAGTCAGATTTTTTTCTCACTGTGGGAAGTCTCATGGTCATTGCTGCTGATGAGCTTTGGGTGTGCAGGAAAACAAAGAGATGAGATGCAAAAATGGGAACAGGGTTATTTGCATAGGGGGATCATTAAGACGCATCCATCCTGTTCTGCAATAATTTACTGTGAAATATTAGTGTTGTTGTCTGGGGCAGTATATACTGTATGTGCTTTGAAAGAAACCAATACATTTATTATAATATTTAAAGCTAACTCACATTTAAAAATAAGGCCTTATATTTGGTAAGCTTGGATTGAATCTAAAAATACTTATAACATGATTGCTTTGATTAAAGTCAACTGCTTGTTTTATTTATCAAAGATTTTTCCACTGTAGAAAATATATAAATGTCAATTAATTTTACCAAAACCCCACATGACTCATGATGCCCAGCAGTGAGCGTTTCTGAACTATATATATACAGTATATAAGGTATATATACATTATATTTGGGCATCTTAAGGCATCTCAGATTTACCGGAGATGACATGCAGCGGAAGCCCAAATGAACCTGTGCTTCCGAGGACTCCAGGTGGGGACCCCAGGTTCCTCCGTGATCGTGTGTTCATTACTATATAATAACCTAAACCAAAGAACTGTTTTGTTTTTGTTACCTCAGAAAGAAAAAAGTAGCAACAGTGGGAGTGAGTCCTCCTCCAGTCTGTTGTGTTGCACTACAACGTTTCAACAGTAGCTCAGGGTAAACGATTCAAGGACTAGTTTTTACAGAGCGACATTGGTATTTTTCGCAGCCAACTAATGAAATGAGGGTGACCATAGCCAGAACCATGCAGCCTCATGTATGTATAAGCTACGCCTTCCAAAAAATGGTGTCCCATGCACTGGGAAATCTTTGGGAAATGGAAGTTTGACAAATTCATACAAGTTAATTTTATTTTGGTGTTGATATGTAGAGTACAGCATGTGCAACACATCAACACACACATGTTCACGACATTAATTTACAGACAAACCCTTAAGTATGCATGTATAGTATGAACTCTATTCTGCAATTCGTTGATTCTTTTTGGTTTTATGATGAGTATTTACAATGGTTGATGGAAATTACATCGGTTATCACACAGTGCCACCTTCTCCTCTCTCCTGATGGTGAGACAGTCCTGATGCAGACTTTAAGAGGGGAGCTCATGAAATAATTAAACCTCACTACAACAATCACAAACAGAGCTGCCCATTTCAATAATTATGGCAACATGGACCCATGTATTAGAATGAAAGTGAAGCAAATATATCATAGACATCACAATGAAAGCTGCCTTCACTTCACCACTTCACTATCTGCTTCACCAAAGTCTCAAAAACATTTTCATGCGTCGATCAGGTTTACAAATGGTGTGCACATTCTCCAGTCTGTTTGTACAGATCACGGCTTTTGCGTGGAATGTGACACACTACTTTCATGTGCGCACAGTGGTTATAAATGAGGGAAGAATTGGTCTGTTCCTCTTGCCTGTTTTCCATTGTGAGTTTATTTAGAAAATATCTGTGGGCAACCCCCCCCTCATCCATTTAATCTTGAACTGCTGGGTGCCAGAATATTTTCATGGAATGATATTTACTTATCTTTTTATCATCATAAAGGCTTCAAAGCACAGCAAGCTTCATTGAAGTACAAGTCACAAACTGCTCTTATTTTTTCCTATCATATTATTCAGTGTTGCAAACAGGAACAGCTCCGTGACAAAGCTGAAGCCCACAGACCCTTAGACCTTATGCACGATAGTAGTTCTAATCAAACCACGGAGCCTCCTTTGCTATTACCCCCCAACCACTAATCGGCAATGATGAGGTCACTTCTCAAGTAAGGGGATAATAATAGTCTCTATTATAATAGTTATTATCTTTTTCTTAAAAATATATGAACAATGTGTCATGCACATTTCAAAACACATTGTTTGGGCAGGTATGTTGGTTTCTCCAAAGGACCTTTGTCTCCAACTGCTATCACAAAATCATTGAGTCTATGGCTATTGATTAGAAATACTTTTTTTTTTTGTTTTCTTGCTTTTGTTTTCTCTTGGTTTGATTTGTTTTTCCGCTTTTGTCTTATTTCTAACATCCATAAATCTGAAGCATTTCCTAACACTTTTATACATTTTTGACGATTCAAACCGCTGTAGCAGCAGTGTGTTGTTAACAATAAGACCTGCAAATCAAAACATCTAATTCATGATTCCACTTGACTTTGTCTAAAAAGCACTAAGAAACTTCTTGATATGTGATTCAACTGAAGCCTAACCAGCACACTGCATTATTTCCTTTACGTATTATAAGCCCTCTAAGCACTGCACACAACTGACTCAAAAGGAACTAATGCCTATCTGGAGCCAAATTCTTTCTGCTGGGCTCCCTCACTAGAGTGTTGAAAATCAGAAGTGAGGAGCATTCAAAAAAATACCAAATACAGCAATCTTAATGACTGGATTGAAAAAAGAAAAAAAAAAAATCACAGATCTTCATCTAGCTTTACTTCTTAGAGCACAAGATTAGACATAATACGAGCTTCGATTGTGAACATGAAAATAAGTCTCTCAGATGTATATCACCAGGAGACTGCAAGCAAGATGGCAACAAATTATCTGTGATGATCAGTGTTAAACTGACAACAGCAATAATAAGGATGAAGATTTGGAGCAAGTCTAGAGGGATTGCATAATGTAAAAACCTTGCTGTTTTTTGTTTTATCTGTGATTGTGACGTGTGTGTTTGAGTGTGCGCAAAGAGAAAACAGCAGTGTTTTTGTTGAGCGTGTGTGGATATGTTCGGTGCGTGCAGTCTGTGTGTATGTGTGTGCGTTGCTCGCAGCAACAGAGCTGCTCCATCACTGTGTTACACGAGGAAACGGTAAATCCTTGTGCAGAGTTCAAATGACATGTGAGACAACTTCTAAAGGGATTTCTATTGATGTGCAGTCTAAATCTGACTTACTGCACAAGACATGAAATTATATAAAAGATGTCACCGAAAGGACCGCACAGGCTGAGATATCACACAAACGTCCTGAAACAAGAGCAGAGCACAAACTCATTAGATGTTGTTTTCAAGTTTTTGACACAAGACAGACAAGAAAATGCAGAAACATTGGTTAACTGGGGGACCCCCCCTCCCCCCACATCTCAAGTTGTCTGACATTCATGTTTTGCTCAACAGAAAACAAGATATGGAGGATTACTTTACAAAATATCCACACTGTGATCTTTGAGCTCGGAATAAATAATTTTGGGGAATCTGTGTTAAATCAACTTGAGTGTGAGGTTCTTTCTCTTTCTCGATGAAAGAGGTGATTTCCAAAGAGTGAGATGAGTGCCATGGACATAGCAGGGAAACAAATGAAAAAAAGAGGTTAAGAGGCTTGTTAATAAAGAGCTAATTCCTTGATTCCAAAGGTGTATAAATTGTAGATGACACTTAAGAAAACTTTTTGTGGATGGAACTGACAGTATGTGCTCATCTTGATTGTCATGTTGTGCAGTGTAGCTGTTACCTGCCACCTGCTGACCCTAGCAAAGTAAATGATGCTGAACTCTTTCAAAAACTCCTCCAGGAAATATGATATATCACAATGACAGACACTTTTGCATATCTAGCTCTTGCAATTTGAGGATGGGAATCAACTGGATTAAATTCCACCAAAGGAGGTAATTTAAACTATCTACAATTCTCATAGCGATACTTTTATAAATATTCTTATCGACTCATCTTTGCATTTTAAATGGATGTTGATACGCCTGTGATAAGAAGATGAGTAATGGCTTCAGTTCACGGAGTTTCTTGTGGTTAGTCAATGTCAAATATCTACTCATAAAATATTTATTCAACTTATTGTGGTATCAAAACACTCTTAAATGCATTGAGGACTCAAATGAAGTTGATAATAACATTACATACCACAATATTCTGACATTTTTACCTGCAAACCTCTTCAAACCATAATGGTGTGAAAGTTGCACAGAGTACCTGTCTCAGCTTTAGTGTTGCTTCATCACATAGTGAAAAATCACAAGGTGTAGACGGTCTGTGGAATGACACCATGGCAGAATCCAATGAACCAGCTTATTAAAATAATGCAAAGTCAGTACAGTGTTACAGATAATCTCAATCTTAGAACTAGAACTGACTATTGGTTCCAGTTGAATAGTATTACAAGCATGAAACTGGTCTTGAATCTTTTTTCTCATTCACAATGAAAGTGAATACATTGTTTTTCAAAATCTCTACCATTCCAAAGTACATTTTCATCACATACAACATACAAGTCTGAAGACATACTCTTTTTTTCAGTATTTGCTCAGCTATTCAAATCATTGAATTCAGGTGCGCCAATCACTTCCATGGCCACAGAAATAATATCACACATCTAGGCATGAAGATTGTTTCTACAATCTTTTGTGAAAGAATGAATCTCTCTCAGGAGCTCAGTGAATTCCAGTGTGGTACAGTGATAGGATGCGACCTATGCAATAAGCCCATGAAATTTCCTCGCTACTTAACATATTACAATTAACTGTTAGTAGTTCTATAACAAAATGGAAGCCAGTGGGAACAACTGCAACTCAGCCACAAAGTGATAAGCCACATAAACTAATCAAGCGGGTCAGCAAATGCTGAGATACATAGTGCACAAAGGTCGCCAATTTTCTGCAGAGTCAGTCGCTGTACATCTCACACTTCATGTCATCTTGAGATTAGCTCAAGAACAGTGTGTAAAGAGCTTCGTGGAAGGGGTTTCCATGGCTGAGCAGCTGCATCCAAGCCTTACATCCCCAAGCAGAATGTCAGATACAGTGGTGTAAAGCATGTGCTCTCTGGAGTGATGAATCATGCTTCTCCATCTGGCAGTCTGATGGTCGAGTCTGCATTTAATGGCCTCCAGGTGAATGGTTCTTGACTGACTGCATTGTGATACATGTAAAGTTGGTGTGGTGGATGATGGTGTGTGGCTAATTTGCGGAGTTGGGCTTTGCCCCTTCGTTTCAGTGAAAGGAACATTTAATGCTCAAGCATACCAAGACATTTTGGACAATTTCCTACTCCCAGTAGTTTGGAGCTGGCCCCTTCCTCTTCTAACATGACTGTTCACTAGTACTGTACACAGAGCAAGACCCATAAAGATGGATGATGTTTGGTGATGAAGAACATGACTGGCCTGCAAACAGTCCTGACCTCAACCCGATAGAACACCTTTGGGATAAATTAGAGTGGAGACTGTGAGCCAGGCTTTCTAGTCCATCATCCATGTCTGACCTCATAGATGCCCTTCTGGTAAAAAATTCCCATGAATGCACTCCTCAACCTTGTGGAAAGCTATCCTAGAAGAGTCGACGCTGTTATAGCTGCAAAAGGTGGAGCTGCATCATATTAAAGCCTTTGGTTTAAGAATGAGATGCCACTCAAGTTCATATGCGTGTGAAGGCAGGCAAGTGAGTACTTTTGCTAACATAGTGTATGTGAAAAACCGCAAGAGTCTCCATCTGAACATGTCATGCGTTAGTTCAGCCCTGTATTATTTGAATGGTAAATAAAACTGTATTTTGAACTCCACTCTCATTTTTAGAAAATGAATGGCTACAGCCTTCAGCATCCATCCATCCATCCATCCAGCTGCTTGTCCTTTTAGCACATCCTACTTGTACCTCCACCTCTCTTAGAAACAGAGATACACTCTGGACAGACAATTCCACAGGAAACACATGGAAAACATACCGATGCCAAACAGAGGCACCAAATCATAAAACCCAGAAACTTCTTTTTGTGTCGATGCATCACTGTAATGCACCCGTAGAGCATGGAGATTCCGCAAGTACAACAATTTGTGATTGATTGCTTAAACAATTACTATAGCTGACCTGCAGTATGTAGTAATCACAAATTACTTAGAATATAAAATAATTATATGAAATTTAGAGGGCCTGATTTACAGTACTTGCTGTATTTTATTTGAGCACACCATTACCATTAACTGCAACTTTTAAGAGGTGTGTTCACAGTGGTGTCAGCAAGAGTTTATTTGCTTTTACTTCCTTCCAACAATTTAAGTCACGTAAATGACTGCAGCATCTATTGCAAAAACATTAACCTCTCTTGATTTCAAATCAAATATTATTCAGTCATGGGAAGGTTGTGATGTTACGAAAATTTTAACTGCCTCTGCAGCAGTGTCCTAGAATATACTGTCTCCTCTATCTGTTATTAAGATAAAGATTATACTTGTCGATGTACAGGCTAATATTTAATCATGTATGCTGTTAGTTGCCTCGGCATTGAAGTATTTTAAGGTGGCTTTTTCCTAATCGACCAATAAAACCCTTGTAAAATTAATTACAGACAATGTCCTGTTCTGCGCCGACAGGAATTACAGATGAGCTCACAGATGATCCGGAGGACAAACACGGCTATTCGGCATAATCCATGGCCTTGTAAGTCCATACATAGGTGTTTTTTGAATTGTATGAAACAGGTGACAATAAAGAGGTTACATTGGCATAGAAAAGTCTGAACAAAATTTGGAGAAAATATGTATCACTGTTATTGGGAGATAATAATGCTGGGCGTATAAGGGGCTGAAACCATTTTCCTCACTCTGGTGAAGCAAGGCAGCCCAGCCCTCATCAGAGCTGCATAATAAATGCCCTTGATGAAAACATATACAACAGCAGGAATGGCTGTGAAGAAAACTCCCCTGACCTTAATTAGCTGCGTTCATGACATTGCATGAACCCATTACAGGGACTTTAAAGCGTATCCATTTCATTTCTCACCATTTGTCTTCACTTCTACTCTGGCTAATGAGACCTAGAAACAACTGGAGGGGTTTGGTTAGGGTCTGGAATCTTACCACCAACCACAGAAGTAACTTGAATAACTCCGCATTACTTACGAAGTTGACTTTTAGCCCGCAGTCAACTTCACTGCATCCAGAAACTGTGACATCTCCCCAGGATTCTACTTTGTCTGTATACGTCAGTGTGGTATTGCTCAGATTAAATGCATGACAAGTTTTGGCAATAATGTTTTTATTTGATTATTTTAATGCATTCAAAAAACTATCATTTTAAGCATGTAAAACAAACAGACTCATGTAAAAAAAAAAATGAAGTAATTGTTTTAATGATCAGGAAAAACTACTCATTTGTCCATACACCTATGTTTGTGTGTGTGTGTGTGTGTGTGTGTGTGTGTGTGTGTGTGTGTGTGTGTGTGTGTGTGTGTGTGTGTGTGTGTGTGTGTGTGTGTGTGTGTGTGTGTGTCTGTGTGTGTGTGTGGGTGGGTGGGTGTGTCAGAGGCTCAACAATCATCCCTATATCAAAGCATGTGACACTTCAGTTGTACATTTCGCCTACAGAGGTGAAGTGAGTAGAGTTGACCCTTGAGTGTCCATCCATTGCACACCTTCAAACACACTCAAGCCATAATAACATTTCAACACCTCTTTCATCTGTCGACATCAAGCTGTGATGCTGTTAACTTTGTTTCCAGCAGAATGCTGTTGATATTCTCAACAGTTTCCTGTGGATTTTCACATCTACAGAAAAATAAATTGTGGACATCTCATATGATTAAATGAAAAATAAAAACAGACAGCCCTTTGCAGTAAAAATAAAGTTAGCTTTGTATCTTGTCTTGCCACTGCTACAAACAAATTAACAGCTGGTTAGACCAGACAAAAAAATCAGGATGTTTTTCTGTCTCCTCACACAAGGAAACAATCACGGAACGTTCAATACCCACATCTTTACAAATATTGAGCTGCATTGACTGTAATGGAAAATGACTGACAGCACATGATCTTCTGATTACATGCCTGACAGCTTTCACTTATTGAAAATGATGAGGACAGATGTTTGCTCTGAATCACATGCAATTAGTTTTTGACTTCATGAAAACGAAGAATTAATTGAAAGTGAAATGTGGAAAAGAGGCTGTTTTCCTTTCGCAAATGCAGTGTGTATGTTTCATAATTGTAGGCAGGCATGACTGACTCCTTTGCACAGAACAACTTTCATATGAATTAATGTGGTGTAAAAAATGTTGCTGCAATTGCTTTAAAATATCAATGATGTAATAACTATAATTGCTAACATAAGAGCAAACAATGTTGCAGCATTTTATTATTGTAACATCTGTATGAATAAAACAACAACAAAGAAAAAACAGAATTGAGTTGAGTTGAATACACAAAAGGAGAGCCGCTGGTAGCAATGTTACACTTAAACCTGATTCTACCTACACCAATCACTGCTCAGAATGTTCACATGACAGCCAATTATATCCTGCATCATCAATCTGCCATCTTTCTACTCTCTAAAGTCTCAGAAATAAAATCATGAAATCTTGCTGAGTTCCAGTCCAACAATTGACGCTTCATCAAAAACCTTATCAATGACAGCAATATGATGATTGCTTTGGTTTCAGATGATGTTTTCCCAGTTTTATTTTGTAGTTTATTGACTCATTTATCAGAGTTTTTAGTTCACTGTTCTATTTTGTAATTTATTTTCCATGTCACGTTTTCCTTTTCTCCTCTATCTCTGTTTAGACTTCATGTTTTCTGTTGTTTTTCTCGTTTCTCCCTTTTCATGTCTGACCACTGGGATTTTTTTTTATGTTGTCACTCACCAGTCGTTTTTCCAGTGATTAATGGTTCCACCTTCATCTGGTTGCCCTGATTGAGTTCACTTGCATTTTTTTATCTCCTCCCTCTTTTATTACTGACTTGTCTATATTTCTGTCTTCAGGTTCCAGGTTGTGAATTTTCTTCTCCTGATTTGCTTTTTGTTTTTGTTTTTAATGATTTAATACTAAATGCAATTTAGTTGCTAATGCTTTTACCATTGTTTTCTTGTGGTTTTGTGCTTCTCGAATTACCTCTTTAGACGTGTACTTTACGCTCATCTGTTGTTGTTTTTTACTTAATGTTTTGATATCTGACCCCTTGAACCAGATGGGATCCCATTTTAATCTTGTTTGAAAAGCAAATATTTATTTATTGATGATTAGCATGCTTCGCAATGCTTAGGTTAATGACAGCTCATGTTAATGCTATTTGCAAATAACAATTTTATTAATTCTTAAAATTTCCGTAATTCTTTAAAAATGCAACCAGCAGTAAAAGAAAATTTTCACCTACTACTGGTGCTTTAATATTTCAGTGATCTGCTTCTGGCTTTTTGTCATTTTTATAGCTTCTAATTTGGGTTCTGCGACTGCCTCGCACGTTACTGAAAAAAAGTGGGTCTATTCAGAGCTCAGACGCCAACAGTCATGTTCAGGTATAAAAGAAATAACCCTGGGGGCAGAAGAGATCATCAGGCAGAGAGACATTAGCAAGCAGAAAAACTGCACAACACAGTTGTTCCTCCTCATTTGTACTGTATTATTAGTTTAAGGCAAGGTGTGAATTAGTCAAAAGAGCAAATGTGTTTTTGTAACAATCAAAAATTAAGCTAATTTGACTTCCACCAGTTTAATCTTAATTCCCTTCAGTAACGAATACCTGAGGAAAAGAAGTTCATTAAAATGTTTGAATTCTCAAATCCTCTCAGACAAATCCTTGTAATTCCAGCTAGGAAATTAGTTTTTACTACTGGGAAGGTCCACATCCGAGAAAACCTGAGAGCTCAACAGATCCTCGAGTCATTAAATTCAAGGTAAAGAATTCATGTTCACACCTGGAAGAAGAAATAAAAATATCAGTGAATATTGCAATTTTTTTACCCTTTCTTAAACCTAAATAGTACTGACCTTCATTCTGTCAAATCTATTACTGAGTTAACCATATTCCAATTATAGACGTGTCTCCAAATACACAGCACTGCTGACCAGAAGGGTTTGGAGATAAAGGCGTTAAATATCATTAGCGGGGACCCGTGGAAATTCCACGATAAAATAAAAATATCCGACTTCATTTGTTTTCTCGTTTTTCTTCGCTGTCACAAGAAAACAAACCGCTGCGTCCAACGAAGCCGTAACGGCTCCGTGTGTGTGGGATGAACAAACATGAAGACGAAGGTCGCTTCGGCGTTACGGTCCCACTATCCGGGTAGACGCCGGCTTCGTGAGTTCGATTCTAGTGAATGAGGTCCGTCACAATCAGAGAATATAAACAGCTATGTTTGACGAACCCAAAAAGGCTCCGTAAGTGAGAGACATGGACAAATGTGAAGACCGGAGCTAACTCTTCTACACGAGAAACGTTTGTTTTCTTGTGTACAGTGTGTTTGCATTATATAACAATAGACATTAAACAGAAAATAGAGTATTTTTGTGGTGACAGCTGTTTATTTAATTCCACCATGCTCTCAGGAGCTCTTGTTCACGTGATTCCTTCTGGCAGATGTGCTGTGATTGGTTGAGCACTTAAGTGGGTGGAGTTAAAGCGTGACACCGTGAGGTGAGTGAGCTTATTAAAATATATACAGTAGGTGGGGAGATGCCACACTTCTAGCTCAGGACTTGTGGGTGTACAGGCGAGGCCTCAAAAAAGCTTAAACAATAATTGAGGGTGGGAAAATATAACATTTTTGTGGCCCAGGTAATTTTTGTTTATACACAGACTTTGTACGGGCTGCTGCAATGATTTACAAGGGTTATGATTGTTGTTATCCACAGAGTCATTGTGCTCAACTCCCTGTCAGTTTCAAATACCACCGTCTGCGGCTGCAAATCTTCACACAAACTTTTCATCCCCCCTGACAGCTTTATTGTCATTAAAAGAAAATCCATACACGTCCTGCTGTCTTTGTATCTTTTCTGTCAGAACAGAGCATGACAGATTAGAGGGCGACTTCATGCAATGCTTTGTGGGTCAGGTGGGTCCCTGTGTGTGGATTGGCTCTCTTCCCTTCTTGTGTAGAAAGACTCAAACACACAAGTCTGTGGGACTGAAAATAAGCAAGTTTCAAGTTCAAGCAGTGCGCTTTTGATGTGCAGATAGCGAGACAGCGTAGGCCTGGAGTGGCAGGTATATGTAGGTGAGCAGACTGCCCTCTTAGTAGACATAAGGTCTGCCTTCTGTAATTGATCGCTGTTCTGCGTACTTTCTTGTTTATTTTCTGCCAGTTTCTTGACAGCAAACAGACAAATGACTGAACTGTGCTTTAAAGATATAAAGGACATAGAAATTAGCAATAGAAAGACAGCACACAGTATGAGCACATTGGCAGCCGTATAGGTGATTCTTGTTAAGCATCACAGTCGGCTCATTCCTCTGAGGAAACTGAGAAAACGACCTGCATACTAATTTATTATGAAATTAAATATGAAAACAAGGTGGCCAAATGGCTCCATAAGCTGCTGCAATAACAATTACTGTATATAGCTTTCCTCAGCTGGCTTCAATCCCTTTTAGGACTCTTATAAGCACAGGTACAAAACAAGCCTCACCCTAATTAAAGTGAAGAGTGTGTTTCTACTCATTATTTTGGGAATAATAAATTTGACTTCCTCACATAGATTTTTTCCCTCTTTCTCCCAAAACTGTCTACTGTGGGAAAAAAGCGTATTTTTTTTTCCATTGAAATGAATTTAATTGCATTGGTGTATTTTACCCTCAAGCAAGGTTTACCTGCCACAGTTTAATCCAAATACAGAGCGGAGGGAAACGTACATATATAATGCATGCACCTCAGATTGCACTTAATATGGAAAGTAATTAAAAAGAAATCATTTTTAATTCAGCGTGCTTATCACAGCGGGGCTTTGAAACTGGCACAAACAGACATGATTGAAGGGGAAGGTGTGTGGGGAAAAGGGTAAGTGGGGAGGGAGGCGAAGAAAGAGAGGACAGATAAGCCGGGATTGGTACTGTCAGAGTGTCACAGAGAAAGGCAGATGGAAATGCACCTGCTCCAAAACAGTGAGACACCCCTGCATCATGAAATGTGGAAAGTTTCATCATTACACACACAGAGTATCAAATCCTGCTGGATTCACTGACTATATTTAACCCCATAGAATATACAAACTACTATTTTTTACAGAAAAATATTTGAATTGCTTCTCCTTGTTACCACACTTTTAAATAGATGCATGCACAAGAGAGGTCCCTGACTCACTTCTGGCTTTCAAAACATGACACTTCACACAAGTAAATGTGTTTGGTTCCCCCAAGCAGCTCTTAGCCAAGCCATTATTTCTTCATCCATTCACAGATGGCTGCCCTCAGCTTCCCTGAGAGAATTGCAATTATCAAGAGGTATATAGCTTCATATTCACACACTTTATGCGAATTAAGACCAGGCAACAACTCAAAATACATCAGGTAACAACAGCTGTGACCAAAAGAGAGTATCTTCAAGAAGAGTTAAGACCGCTATTTAATACCTAATAAATGTCTTTGGAAAAAAAAAATTACTTTAATGGAACATCAATAATGCAAACAAGTTAGAGAAAATATGTATATGGCAAATAAACTATAAGTGGCATTTATACTAGCTGTAAAGCACAGGGGACGTGCAGCCATGGTTTCAATCTGATAGTGGAAATCCATACCAGACACTTGGTCTTATTTTATGGCAAACGACACATAAAACAGTGAAGGGGAATTCCAAGTTCAGATCCCCTGGCTGTATAGCCTGGCTTGGGAAGGACATGCTCTTCTCCACTGCTCATTTACTCCACAGATATGGGCTGCTCAGCTTTTACTGAATGTTTACTCCTCAGGGAATTGGATTGGCTCCATCCTGTTAAAGTTCAGGTCACTTTTTCCAGCACAGTTGCTGCTACCGCTACCTCTTGCACCACTTTATTCACCTTCCTTTTTCACAGAGCTCACCCAAACTTAGATAATATCAGCATTATCCTTCAGGTATAGTCGTAACATTTTTAGTGCCCACATGAGCAGATTTTGTGTTTTCAGGCACATAAAATGTGTTCACAACAATAAAAGGTGCAAAAATCAGCTATAGGACACAGCACTTTCATTTCACACCAAAAGTTTCAGTACAGCTCTCTTTTCAACATCACAGTTCTCACGCAATTACTTGAAATTCATCTCTTCATGGAAGGTAACACAAGTCTCTGATGAAGCAGTTCAATTTTGACAAACTATTATCCTGTAATTTATCCAATCAGAGTGAAAATTCTGTTACTTATTCCTCAATTACAACAGGTGCACAATGATTGTTGTGGTGTTAATTGAAAGAGATGCATAATAACATGATTCTGATACTGAAGAGAATGGCAGACAGAAGACAAAACAGTCTTCAGGAAATTTGTTGCTGCTGAGGGGGGTCCAGGCAATGACTTGTCCTCTTCATGCTGTCTTCATGTGTCATAAATGCTGTAAAAATGCTATCTATATGTTGATTTCTGACATTATAGGATTGCTGACTAAATTCCTCTCTTCACATATGAAACCAAATCTACGCCTTTGATGACAACAGTAATATAATAGAAATATAGAGAATGAAATAAAAATACAACATGAAATAGTTGCATCATAAAATACCCACAACGACACACGTCTTATATGTTACTATCACTGAATTTACAAAAGTCGAAATTTCCTTTCAATTCTCGAGAATGCATTTGACAGATTTAGGTTTTATAATGAGTTTATGAATTATGCCTAAATTAAGAGAAAACTCATCATCTTCTCATCAACTAGTGATATAGAAAATAAGCAGAAGAAGACTTTTAAGGATTTCACACTATAGCAGCATGACAGATTTAACAGGTTTAGTCATTCTGCAGGTTCCGGGTGAAGTGTGATGTATCTCTGCCTATGTGTTTGTATTTCTGGCATTCTTACCACCCCGCTTCTCTCCATAATGTCCTCATGATTAACAGCAGCAGGGCGCAATCAGCTGCTTTGTGACAACAAAAGAACAGTAGCAGCAGCTATAGGATTCCATCTCAACCGACAAATTCATGGTCTATAGTCTGTAGCCTTGGCTCTTGGTTCCAATAGGGAGCACATGACACGTACAGGCTTTTCACACTGTCTGTTGGACAGGACTGCGAGGCACATGGCAAATCTGCTTAGTTACTTTATCATGTCATGAAGTGTTATCCGTGGAGCCGCAACACTTGTCAAACTGCATATTCAGGCCATGCTTCTATGATTTTCTGACCTTTGCAGAATGTGCTTCATTTAAGTAAAAGGGTCTTTTAACATCGACCACAAAATCCAACTCCATTTATATGAACAGAAAAGCAGCCAGAGGACATTACCATCACTGTCCAGATGAACTGTGTGGGGCAAGTTCTCCCCCCCCAAAAAAAACAAATGGACAGTGGTACATTATAATTTGGTCAGAAAGCATTAAAATTATTTTTCTTTCGTGATGAGCTTTTGCCTCTTCTAAATACTTTATTTGATCATTATAAAGAAATAAATTGACACAGAATCCTGAGTTCAACATTTGTTTAGTCTCAAAAACTTTGGTCAGAAGTGAAAAGAGGAACCAACCGGTTCATCTGCCAAACAGGTCAATGGTTTGGTCGTGAAATTTAAATCTGAAATACCTATTTTTGAAAGTAGGTTTGGTCACCACACTTCAAAATGAATGATCTGCAGCGAACACTGAATTCCATTTACACTGGAGCTGAAAGGGCCTTCCAAGGACACAATGGCTCCATTTTACCTGTACTCTACTGTAATAACAGTGGATGCACATAAAGGAAACACTGAGAGGACTGTTCGGCAGCAATTAAGCCTTGAAAGGTAGCCTATTCTGCTGTCCAGCTAACCATTACAGTCAAGGGCCTTGTCTCTGTCACTGTATAAACACAATAATGGCAGTCTTTATAGGATGTACCTGAGAGAGTGATAGTGAATCACTCAAGCTACAAGGCTAAGGCGCTGACAGTTTTATTACCATCTGACTTTGTACAGATATCAGGCATATTATCAATGATTATTTAGTTTGTGTCATTGTGATGCTGAGTGAATGATTTATCATTAGGTCCTTTTAAATTTGTTTCCCTCCAAGTGCACAAAACATCACATGCCCCAAAAGTTTAAGAAGTTCTTCACTGAGAGTCATATTTCAAATTATTTTGAATACAGATCAACTTCTCCCTAACCTAAAGTAGAAATGTCTCAAGGATGTCTTCATCCATACTTTTCCTATTTGCAGGTAAATTGTGCAGCTTCTGAAACCAGTTTTATCTCAATGCCTGCAGGTTCCCTACATTTAAATTTGTTGTTTGTATCTCTGTGCTGTAGTGGTGTATGTCAGGGTTACGTTAATTGACTTCCAGCAGGTGGTTCTGTGCCATTTTCAAATCAGAATAAACACACTTTCAGCTTTCTATTCAACCAGGCGTCTTTCTAAGGTTTCTCAGGTTTCTCTGCAACCTAAGAAGTAAATCTGCATGGAGATAGTTTCATCCAACTGTATATCATTAAAGTGAAAAGGCTTTGCAATTAAATTTGGAATTTTTCTGCAGTCCTGCAGACTAATCATCAAACAAAACCTTGCCAAGTATAATTATAGTGTGCAAAACACGTGTTAAAATAATCTTAACTCTGCCATTGACTCTGGTTATTTCAGGTCATTCAATTAAAAAAGATGCTAATTTGCCAGAGTGAGCTAGAGGGGTAGACTGATTCACGTGAAGGCAAATAACACGAAGGTGTCTCACAAACAATAGCAACTACAAAATATTAAGTACAATGCAAATATGATGATATGAAAGGCCACCATTGTACAAAGATTCTTAGCACGGTGACCTACCTGTCCATTGTCATAAACCAATAAATGAAAGTGCATTTACAAAGCTGTCCGTCCGTGCTCTGCGGCTGCAGCACATACATAATGATAGCTACAGTACAGTCATGAAAGGAAGTGTCGGAACTGCTTGGTTGCCCTGCCACATCCAATGAATTATCTTAGTGTGAAGACGAAAAGGTAGGGTGTGGGGCTGGGAATATTACAGAGACAGATTTGTGTGTTGAGATCACTGGATGCAAGACCAGGCCTGCACACAGCTGTGCAGCCGATCACTGATACTGACAGAGGAGAGAGGGCATGAAAGCGAGCGGCAAAAGGTCAAGAAATAGAATATAGCTCTCACTCTTATTGTACTACCTATCAACTTAGCTCAGCTGCCCTTTCCCAGCTGTCAGTTGTGGATTCAGCTTCGTTTTGATACAACAACCTTTCAAGTTGTGAATTTGCTGGCACACACAAGCTTTTTTGTGTTATTATTTGAAAGCCAAACAGATTTTGTGTTCTGTAGTATCTGTGTTCTGTGTATTTGAAATCTATCACTGGATATCAAATACACACTGATTGATTATATTTGGATTAGAATAATGTCAATTACAGAGCAGGGATGACTGTTGGTGGGTTGTTGTGGCCGTATTATCTTGAATTGAATTTACATGCAGGGATCCCAGTAATTACCTTGCCGAGAGAGAGGAGGGGGAGAGAGAGAGAGAGAGAGAGAGAGAGAGAGAGAGAGAGAGAGAGAGAGAGAGAGAGAGAGAGAGAGAGAGAGAGAGAGAGAGAGAGAGAGAGAGAGAGAGAGAGAGAGAGAGAGAGAGAGAGAGAGAGAGAGAGAGAGAGAGAGAGAGAGAGAGAGAGAGAGAGAGAGAGAGAGAGAGAGAGAGAGAGAGAGAGAGAGAGAGAGAGAGAGAGTTTTAATTGGCTATTCGGCCCCTCTGGATGTTGAGTGAACCATGGCGCAGCATCATTATAATCTCTCATCAGGTTCTAATTTGAACTCAGAATGCCCACTCCCCACTGTGTTCCATGAACTTGAGAGTGCTGGGAGTCTGTGTAAAAAAAATCTTTTTATTGAAAAATATAGGACTCATATTTTGAGGACAGCTCCTATCTAAGTGGCTAGACTCCAGATTGCACAGATATATTTTCTTTTTGTAGTGGGTTAGTAATCTCTCACAATTTCATAATATCTATGCTTGAATTGGAGGATTTTTTCACACCAGAATTCCCACCATTTAGTTAATAAGATTTGTAATATAATGCAGATGCTGAATTTTAGAAGCCCACACCCACAATAATGTTCTTTGCATGTGTTCTGTAAACCACCAGGCTGTTACAATGTGACGCTCGCAGACTGGCTCGGGGTCCCTGAGGCTGTAAGAACACAGCTCAGATGAACTCAACTCTATTACCTGCTGATTTGCAATGACATAATAAACTACAAATGAGTCAGCAGGTTTAAATCCAGCATATCGCTTAGAAACCCGGCCGCAATGGTAATCACAGCTTTCAGATTTGGGTGAAAAACGATCAGGAATGGTGACACTGAAAATAACAGATGTGGGGACTAATGAGGGTCTAAACATTCTGGTCATATGTGACATTTAATGTCTCCACTCGTAATTTGCTAAAGGTACCGTGGAGATTCAGGTTTACTCTGCGAGCTCAGAGAAAAATGGTTTCATCAACTTAGAGAGCCGAATACAGACAGCTCTCTCAAATCAATAGTCTATAGGTCAGCCAAGATTCTTGTATCAGTACAATCAATACTTGCACATCAAAGGAGCATGCCATTGTACACACTTAACAAGTGCAAGGAGACCAAACCCCAGAGGATAAACCCTATAAGTAGGTCAGAAAAACATTCCAATTGAGTCAAATGATAATGTGCTCCTGGGTAAGATTACTTCTAGAAATGCAGTGTGTGTGTGTGTGTGTGTGTGTGTGTGTGTGTGTGTGTGTGTGTGTGTGTGTGTGTGTGTGTGTGTGTGTGTGTGTGTGCCTGTTTGTGGAGGTGGGTGTGTTCATTTACCTGTATTTGGCCAAATTCATATTTAGATTAATTTATACTCCTTAAAATAGAAACTCACAGCTGCCCCTCAGCGAAGGAACCACCTGATCCTGTATTATGTCTTATTTTTCACCATTCAGCTCTTCTTACAGGAATCCATGTCTAAATTATTCTCCTCAGCTGAATAAGTGCTGCATGATGAACCAGCAAGCATCTTTGCTCACCAAGCAAGTCAACATAACTGATGCAACAGCAGTAAATTTGCTGCTCATGAAGCAGCAAGTTGTTCTGCTAAATTTTTAAATTTTTGTGAGAACCCCGGTTGGGTCAAACGTTTGCATGACATGTGCTTTACCTGCTTGAAAAGGACAAATAGCCAATCATTGATGACTGACAGGAGGTAATCACCCTGAAATCTCTTTGGTGATCTGTGCATTGCAGATACTGTACACCCGCTCTGTTATCTGCTCATAGGAGGATGGAGTATTTGTTTGTCTGTGCACAAAAGTAATGTCACTTCTCTTTCAGGATTTTTAGGTGTCACAGTTTTAGCCCCATGCTGTCGCACATCTTAACATTCAAATTAAGTTGAGATTGTGGATTTTAATGCCTGAGAGCGAGAGTGCGATAAGGATGCTCTTGAACATGGTGCGATACAGTAACTGTCAATGAGGGCAGCTGCATCGATCTGTTCATTTCAAATACCAGAAAATGATAAAAACAACGTCTGAGGGGTCACAACTTCACAAATGAGTAGCAGACAGAAACCACATAATGACTTACACATGTGAGTAACGTGATTATACTTATACGAATTGTGTCTTTTACATTTTTTACACTTCAGGAACAATATTTTGCTCAAACACTGCTGCTCAGTGTTATAGGTATGCTTTTTCCTTGCGGCAATTATTTTAACCAATGTCTCCTGTGCTCAAGATCTCTGGTGTCTTCCGACTCATTCATCTGGCAGAAAACAAAAGATTCCTTTCAGAACAGCTAGAAATACAGTACAGTATATGCTGATTTTTTACGATCACTAATTGAGGAGAAGTAACTTTTTTTTAACTGGTACAGACAACTTTTTTTGCATTCTACCTCATGATTTGAATGAAAATACAGCAAATACAGCAAAATACAGCAAAGGTCAATATTACACTAAAACCAAGGTCATGACAAACTTCTCACCATTTTCTTTATTTAACATATGTATCTAACGACTGATATTTAACAATTAACATTACACAGAACCTCATTGTTGATGGTTTAAATGGAATTCAGTCCTCTGGTTGTTCTCTAAATGTCGTCGTCCAACCCAGCTGTTCTTCTGTCCAGAGGCATTTTAGAACAATTCCTTCCCTGGGCTGAGGGCTGTTAAGACAGGCAGGCCAGCGAAATCCTACATACATTGGTATGTAGGATGGTATAATGGTACATTATTAGAAGTTCAGTTTATTTGACTGTGGGTGTTTCCCTGTGCCCTGGGTCATTTCACATGTATGCTGAGACTTGCGGTTTACTGCAGTATTGACAGATAATTTCAGCTGACTGGTCAGCAGCAAGGGCTTAAATTGGGGACGGCAATGCCCCCCTTGGGCCTTCCACTTCTGGTAATATTTCCTTCAGTACATAACCCCTGTGCCACTGTTCTCCTTCTCTTTTCAGATTGTCCCCCAGCCAACACCTGCCTCCATGTCCCTCCGTCATTACTGCCTTTTCCTACATAAACCCACTGGCACCAGCAACCTCCTTGTGTCTGTAAATGCTAGGCCTGAAGGAAACTACAGCCCTAACAGAAAAATATACTTCCTATTTTCCCACAAGGCTACCAACACGAGAATCCATTTGGGGGTCAAACAAAAAGTAAATTTTCCCTTCCACTCAGTTGGTTCAGTTGTTTGCCTCCTCCTCCACCTTTCACGTACATCCTTGGACCCTGTTACTAACCACTCGGCTCTCCATTGACAACCATTACAGCTTTGCTAGTTGCTCTGTGGGTTTTAACTTTTGAAGTTTTGCTTTAGACGTAAATGATTCCTTTGCCAAACCACTAAGACAATGGATATGATTCATCCAGAGATCACACCCATCCTTTCTTCATACTACCTCTTCATATTTGCTTACTGTCATGGTTCTGTTGTTTTGTATGCTCGACAGGTTTGTTTTTATGTTAAATTCATTTTCTTCTGACAGGTCAAGCTGTGGCAGAAGGTGTGGCTGGCTCTAAGCAGCTGACGAGTCAAACAAGTTCTCACTCTGCTCATCAGCCTCTGCTCAAAAGGCCTGGCCTTCTCTTAGGAGAGTGCCAGATAATTCCGTCCTGTTCCAGTGATGCGAGTGTTTTTAGTTTTCTCTCAGCTGCCAGTTCTTTCCCATGTTTGTGGACTTTTTGTCATTTTTGCTCTGCTGCTTTTGAATATCTTAGCTCACTTGTGTTTTTCAGGCTTAGCAATAAAACTGTTAATTTTTTCATTTGAGTCAGTCTCTGCTCCTTGGGGTCCAGACACAAACAACCCTAACACTTCCTCTGCTAATAGAATTCTCTCTGGCCATAAATATGTATTTAAAGCCTTTGATTATTTGATTACTTAAGTTACCGCACCCCCACAACCTAACAGGTGGGTCTGCTTTAATGAATTAAGTTCAAGATATTGTTTTAAACTTGGCTTCCCTCCAACAAATCTTGCCGCTAGCTGAAGTCAAAAGTCTGCAGGAAATATTAAAGCAGTGAATCATTTGTTCTTAGTTCAGTTTGTTAGCATAATTTTTTGATAAGAGCTCCACCCAGCTCATAATAATGAAACTTTGCTGAAAAGGTGAAACTTTGACTTGTTGTATAGCAGCATGATTAATCCCCTGATGATGAAGAATATTAAGAATGAAAATTACTGGAGCACTGTAATCAAAATTACAGAAGCCCTGGTTCTCAAATGCAGAATTACTTAACTTTGCTCATCATGCAACAACCAGTGCGTTTGTTAACTTATCATTTTTCTACGTTAGTGGGTCATCTTTGATATTTTTATGGAACCTTTGTTTAATTTAAATGCTTCTATGGTATATGTTTTTGCGTGATAAAAGAAGAGTTCAGTGAATGAAAGCTGGATTCCACCTGATGAGAAAGGAATCTAAAGTGATAAAAGTGTGACGCATTGTTGTGTTTCTTTTCTTGCTTTCATCAGAGATCTTAAAGTTAATTGTCCTTGGATCTATTTACTCAAAAAATCCCGGTGGTTATTCACACACAATGTTTCTTTTGGCACACACCCTATCAAATACTATCAATCACAGTCTTCAAACATTCTGAGTTGGCAGGAAAGATGGAGCTTCAAAATGATGGGGTTCTGCCTGAAACGCATCAGATAAAAAAAAAATCCAATAGGTTCGGATTTTGGGATTTCAGTAGCTCTGTGTCCTGGTTTGTGTTGTAGTTTCCTTATTGGGCTGCTGGCCATTGTGACTTCAGTCTCCAGCTTAATGCATCATGCTGGAATGTCAGGCGTGCAGCAGATCTCTGCTTTTCAGTCTTTAATGGCAGACAGCGTATACCATTACCCTTGTCTTGCATCCATAGTAACACCATAGCAATGACATGTAGACCTTATGCCTGGAGAAATTTCGTAATTAGAGTATGCAGACAAAAAATTGATCTAAAAGCACCTGACATATGCCTGGCAGTGGTACCTGTTAGAGCTCTGCTGAGGCTTTATAATGGACTCCCATCACATCTGTAGCTGCCCTGCTGGCTGTCTCATTGCCTTATTAGCCTCTTTCCCAGGTACTTTTGCTTATTTTAAAGCTCATAAAATAACACATTATAGAACAATGTAGATAGATCAAAAATCATTGCAGAATTGTACTCATGTATAAACACAAAATATAATTTCTCTAAATATATAGTACTACTAGTGCAGGTTTAATCATTTTAAACACAGCTAAATAACAAAAAATAGCTCTCAGAGTAAACATGCAGTCTGTGAAGGGATGCTCTGTCATCTTGAGTTGCCCATTATCTTGCATCTTGACTGGTGCCTTAAAATTGTTATGCGAAAGGAAAAAATATTTTTACTCCCCAGTTTTAGTGGCACCTTAATATCATGGTGTACGAGGCCCCAAGGACAACCCCTCAACTTTAGTGGCATTGCAAGCAGTCTGTTCAAATCCACGTCCAAAACTCATGCAAAAAGGCTAAAGTATATGTAATTTAATGAAAACATTTCTATTCTAATGACTTTCTTAGGGATGATAGTTACACAAGGTCTCTGGACAAGTAGATTGACAGCGAGGCCCTAAAGCATTTCTCAGCGGAATCAATGATTCCTTAAAACACCAAAAAGATAAGAGAATTAACATATCTTGTTAATTTCCTCAATCAGTCAGCACTCATTTATCAACCTAATGTCTAAATTACTTTTTGTTAACTTAAATTAATTTCAATTACACACTGACCTTAAATGCTGCTCAAGTTTTCCCTCATGTCACCTTTCCATGAACGTTGGCACAACACCTCGGAATTGACATATCATTTTAGGATAATTTTAACACATATTTCTATATTTATCTTGTTTCTTGCATTGTACAGTCTGTTCACACTGGGAAGTCCTTGCACTTTCATACAAGATAATTACTTTTTAACAAGGCTTTGTTTGTATGAGCATCCTCTCACCCAGCGGCAGTCTTACCAGGCTGTTTGTGGCTGCTTTCTTTCTTAGCAGATATGCACAAAAAAACCTAAAGAAGGCTAATCACCCCATGAGTGGTGCTGGTGTTCCAGGAAAATGAGGTGTGGTCAACTAAAATGTGATTTTTATTTTATTTTTTTACCAAATAACTTGAATCCTTCTTTTTAATTTAGCAAAGAGAGGAGTAGACAAAGTAACATTAAACACTGAGAGCTAACAGCTTAATGATGGGACTGGCTTTTCCATATATGTGAGTCACTCAATCATAATGTCTCTCAGCTGCAGTGGTGGGCCGTCAGGGCCTGCAAGGCCTGATGGATTTAAAGCACGTCTGTATGATTTTGAGTTTTGTTTTTTGCTTCACACATTTAATGGCATTTTTGAGCATTCATACGTGCTCTTTTCAATACTACAGGACAAAAAAACTGGATGTAAAGTTTGGTCTGGCAAGGGTAAAGGAGTTTTGTGACACAGTTGAACGAGAACGGAGCCAATACGAGGCCACTGAACGCAGCGCGGCCGCTGCAAGCGCACGAAGAGGTTAAGTATAAGATCCGCGCGCACTACCACCACCAACTCCACGGCAGAGTTCTGGACAATATTACGTATTTGCTAGACACAGATCAGATTTCACGACCACGAAAAACTGATGTTTATCTCCCTCTTTGACCTGCAGAAGTTTCGGGAATACCAGAAAACTTTCCTACATGCTGCCTTCTTCAGCTTAACGCAGAGTCACGGAACACTTTTTGTCTGTCTTTGATCTACCTCGGCTAAGAACAGAAATGACTGTACTGTATGCAATGTATGATTTTGCATGAAAATCTCCCACTGATCTCCTTGACTCCTTCAGCAGAAAAATCTGATTGAGAGCATGGGGCGGCAGTACACGTTTGTGTGTTTGGCGGGGACCATCCCCATGTCCACTACTTCTGTCGAACGGACATTTTCTGCCCTAAATCGAATAAAAACTAATGCCATACGACAGGGCAGGCTCGACTCAGCATTAGCTTTAATGGTGATAGAAAAGGACTTCTTGATGGAACTGAAACGCACGGATAATCTGTACGACAGAGTAATTAAAATCTTCTTGAGGAAATAAAGGAGAATGGTTTTGGTGTACAAATAAAAAGGATTTTTGGTAAGTAAAATGAGGTTATATTCCGAAATAATATTGCAATTTTATGAGGTTACTATTGATGCTTTTTTATTTGTGTCGCAGCTTTAGCTGCAGTTAAGGTTTTGTGGCCAAAAAATAGTTATTGAGGGTTGGACTGATTCAGACGGAGCACTACTGAAGGCCCAGGTGTGAAAAACACAGCCCGCCACTGCTCAGCTGAATGTATATTTTTTGACACGCAGTAAATCTAATCAGAGAGCTCTAGAATGAAGATACTGTCAAACAATGGGAGTCACTTTTGACATTTGACAGACAAAGATGTTTCAAATGAAAGTCAGTTTGACATTTTTAAGTGAGGATAAGGAATTAAAATCATTTGATGAATAGTTTCTCCCTTTGAGCTGATAGTCGCTGCTTGCTATCTAAATCACCCACTTGATAAAAAAAAAAAATCTAAAGCTGAATTTTGCTTAAGAACAAAACTTTGAGATTATCTATGAAAGCGTTCTCATCTTATTTGCACAAAATTGTGTGGCTGGTTATCACCGAAATTGGACCTCAACAGATGAAAGAATGTGATTGTTCCTAAAAATGGAGGAAATAATTCTGAAGATAGGAAAAGATTAATGGAAGAGAGTGTGTGTTATAAATTTTTTAATATCTGACATTTTAAATTATTAACATCATTATATAATTAAAATAAAATATATATTTTTCATTTTGGCATTATACAAAATTTAAGAGTCCATTATATCAGAGAGAACTAGTTAGCACAGGAAATCACTACAAAGTCCCCCAGTGCAGAAAATAATCTAGATGCAATTTGCTCAGAAGTTGACTTCTTGTTCTTGTTGTTCTCTTGCCTAAAAAGCCATGTTTTTGACAACTTTGTTCCCGTCTCAATTCTTCTCATGTCTCGCTTAAATAATGAATGTGTTGTTCTCTTTTGATGACAGCCTCATTAATGAAATGATCAAATCTAGCATCATTTGTGTGTGTGTGTGTGTGTGTGTGTGTGTGTGTGTGTGTGTGTGTGTGTGTGTGTGTGTGTGTGTGTGTGTGTGTGTGTGTGTGTGTGTGTGTGTGTATGGACGGGGGGGTTGCACATGAGCCAAACTATCACTGTTTAGTACAGACTTTAAGGTTGAGTGTGTTCAGTGATGCTGGCAGAAAAAGACGTGGGTTATTTTCATCAAGAGCTGCACTCATGGGCGCATCTTAAAACCATGCTAATACATGTCCTCCAGTATGACTATCCGTCACCATGACAGAAAAGTGCTTCGTGTTGAAGTAAACAAGTTCATCTGGCTGGGAGAGGCATTGAAACAAGTGGCGATCGCATAAAGTCTATGCATAAAAAGTGTTTTTTTCTCTCACACAAATCTGTTCATGTTCACATGTGCAAATCATAGACTTTCACGTAAATCTCTAAACTCTCACAGTTATCAAGTTTTCTGCGAGCACTTTGATTGCGTTAATTGCAGATAATGGCTGCCTCGTCAGTTGATGCATCATTACTAGTGATTTGTTTGTGACCAGATTCAAAGAGCTTTCAGAAGTTTACTGTAGCTCGTAAGGTATTGTGCTCTCTCAGCATGTTATCCAGAAAACCTTTTGAAAGTTTCTGCATTGTTCATGCAGCGGAGTGGCTCCATGTGATCACAAACAGGTTATTGTTTTACTGACAGTAATGCTCAGACTTGGAGATTTGTGCATTAAATATGCACCTTAATAAAATATTAATGTGCACTGCAGATGGCATAAAGTCTGAACCTAAAAAACAAAAAACTAGTTCCATATTTTCTTTTACATGTTGTGTATCTCAGCACCAGCAGGAGGTACAAAGGTACCTTGAGGTACCTTGAGGTCGTTGTTATTTTTTTCCAGTCTACTTTAAGCTTAAATTACATTATTTGTTAATAATTGTGAAGACAGGCCTGTGTCAGCTGTGTAAAATCTAATTAATGGAGGTAATGTGCTACTGGTATAAGTGAGGACCATTCTTCCTCTGAGAATTAAGAGATAGACAGCTGCATAGATTAGCAGAATGTACCCTCAGGTGACAACCAAGAGAGAGCACCTTGCCCTACTTCACTCAGTCAGTCAGCGAATGCATCCCCCTGGCAGATCAGTTTACCTAACTATAAATCTGAGCTGCAGCTGGCAGATTTGCACACTATTTAGAACTAAAAGCAGATATACATGTACTCAAGTATCATCAGAATGTGTTAAGTTGTTGCGTTGCCTCTTTTTTTGGAGCTGACACATTTTTCTACAGTACAACACCAAAAACAATACATATTACAATACATAGCCTCACCCTCACGAGCTTTAATTTGTACTGGGAATCCAGTAGCTGAATTTAGAGTGAATGTGACTTACTTATCCACAGACATCCCAGCACAACTGCTATTTTCTTAAAGTCTGTCCAAAGTTACCAGTCTGAGTTGTGTTCAGAACATGTTTGAAAGAGCTACTCTGCTGCTGGCAAAAGAGCAGATCTACAACCTTTCATTCTGGATGAATGATCTACGCTCCCAACTGCATGGTTCCTTCCATCAAACCTGGCCAGCACTCATAACAAATGGTGGTGGGGGACAATGCCCTATTTTCATGGTAGACTCATCCGTCATGCCAGGCCAGACAAAGCCCCTGGAGTTTCATCATTTTCAAGTATTGCTCACACAAAAGTAGCAGAAAAGAAACCCTCATCTGTTCAATAATAGCCATGGGTCCCTTTTAAAAACTTGTATCAATGTATTTACTACAT